>NC_062568.1:57797500-58102500 GCF_022837055.1 Prionailurus viverrinus | reverse complement strand
TCTGCTGTCAGCATGGAGCCCACTTTGGATTCTCTGTCTCCCTCTCTCTGCCTCTCCCCTGCTCATGCTCGCTCTTTCTTTCTTTCTTTCTTTCTTTCTTTCTCTCTTTCTTTTTTTCTTTTCTTTTCTTTCTTTCTTTCTTTCTTTCTTTCTTTCTTTCTTTCTCTCTCTCAAAAATAAAAACATTAAAAAAATGTTTTCCTCCTGATCTCTTAGTTTTCAGCTATTTTGTGAATTTAGCTATAATTCCTTAGACTCTTTTAATACAATCTCAATATTATCAACTTTTTATCCAAGAAATATTTTTAAACAGCCTGCTGTTCCTAAAGCCTTGCCTTAGGTACTAGGTATGACACAAAGTGGAGAATTGAGCTAATATTTTTAGTTCCTACCATGAGTAAGAAGATATTGTGCTTGGCATTTTATCCACATTATCCTGTTTAATTCTTACAGGAACCTTATTGGACAGATACTATTTCCCCATTTTACTGATGAAGAAATGAGGCTCACAGAGGTTAATTGGTGCAATGTCACATAGTCAGCAAAGGAATTGGGATTTAAACCCTACTTTAAATATAAATAAAATATAAATAAATAAATATAAATAAACTTTAAAGATCTGTCTTTAGTATTCTGCTGTATCGAAAATGACTGAGGCAACTGCAATGCTGTAAATGTTCATGAACCATATTTCTAGGCAGACTTAAATAATTGTTAGAATGAAGGTGCCTGGGTGTCTCAGTCGGTTAAGCGTCCAACTCTTGATTTTGGCTCAGGTCATGATCTCACAGTTTGTGGGATAGAGCCCCACATTGGGGCTGCTTGGGATTCCCTCTCTCTCTCCCTCAAAATAAATAAACGTTTAAAAATAAAATAAAATCTTTTTTAAAAAAAGAATGAAGTAACAGGAATGCCATGGAGGATAAATTCCATCTAGGAGGTCAAAGAAGCTTAACAGAGAAGATGGCGTTGAAAGTGGCCTTTATGGATGCATAGAATTTCATTAAACAGGTAAAAAAAGATAGTGAAGGAGCAGCAGAAGAAAGGGGTGATTGGCTATAGAGCACACACTGTATCCAGGGAATGGATGCCTTTAAACGCCAAAAGTTTACCTTCATAGACAACGAGCCATCACAGGAGTTTGAGCAGGGAAGTGATGTTCTCCATGCTGAGTTTTGAGGGAAAGAGCCCTGCATCACTGTGAAGGAGAATGAAATTATTATTTTAATGGTGCACATGAGAAATAATCAGGGTCGGAGAGAAATGGAGGAAAAACTGGGGGACCACGAAAAGGTGCTCAAAAGCCCAGTCTGTTGGATACCAGAGGTGAGGAAAGTGAGGTTATTAAAAGTTACTGAGGAAGGGTGCCTGGGTGGCTCAGTACATGTGGGGTATGGTTACCTGGGGTTGTTAGATTAGGCAGTCCAACGTCACTGACTGAGGGATTTGAGGATTCGGTGCAGCTCTTGGTGAATAAGAAGTCAGAGGGTGAGTGAATCGGCCAGGCTGGGGAGATGCAGGGCAGGAGATGAAGGTTAAGCTGACAATCTGGGGGCAGTGTAGCAGAAGCAATGTTACTCTCTTTCTATTTAAGAGTTTCGTCTTCTCAGAGGAGCCATGAGCAATGGTTGCAGGTCCCCAACCAAGAATCCCTAACGCAGTAGAAAGTCTGGCTTAGTGACAGTTCCTTGATAGTCTTCTTCCATTTACTGCTTCCACATCCACCTCCATGAATGTGCTCCCAGACCGGGCTCTTAATTCATTTTCTTTCTTATTGTTACCTTCCTTACAAGCAAACTGAACTATAAAGGGTAGCAAGAGGGAGAATTAAAAAAAAAATTTTTTTTAACGTTTTATTTATTTTTGAGACAGAGAGAGACAGAGCATGAACGGGGGAGGGTCAGAGAGAGGGAGACACTGAATCTGAAACGGGCTCCAGGCTCTGAGCTGTCAGCACAGAGCCTGACGAGGGGCTCGAACTCACGGACTGTGAGATCACGACCTGAGCCGAAGTCAGACGCTCAACCAACTAAGCCACCCTGGCGCCCCGCAGGAGGGAGATTTTAATGGGATGGGATGGGATGGTTCTGTATTTGATTGCAGTAGTGTTTATACATATTCACACATGATAAGATGAAAGAACCACACCCATGTTTTACCAATATTAGAGTCTTAGTTTTGATATCAGACTATGGGGTTATAAGATGTAAACATTGGGGGAAGGAAATGGGGTTGTCTCTGTATTATCTCTACAGCTTCCTGTAAATCTGTAATGATTTCAAAATAAAAAATTTCATTTTTAAATTTCTTTAATGTTTATTTATTTTTGAGAGAGAGACAGAGTACAAGTGGGGGAGGAGCAGAGAGAGGGAGACACAGAATCCAAAGCAGGCTCCGGGCTCAGAGCCATCAGCACAGAGCCCAGTGCAGGGCTCAAACCCATGAATGGTGAGGTCATGACAAGAGCCAAAGTTGGACGCTTAATGGACTGAGCCACCCAGGTGTCCCTAAAAGCTTTTTTTAAAAAAAGGTAGGTGAGAGGTGACTGGGTAGCTCAGTTGGTTAAGCCTCTGATTCTTGATATTGGCATAGGTCATGATCTCATGGTTTGTGAGATTGAGCCCCTTGTGGGGCTCTACACTGACAGCATGGAGCCTGCTTAAGATTCTCTCTCTCCTTCTCTCTCTGCCCCTCCCCTGTTCATACTTGCTTGCTTGTGCTCTCTCTCTCTCTCTCTCTCTCAAAATAAATAAATAAACATTAAAAAAATTAAAAAGAAAAGGCAGATGATTCTGTATGGACAATCTCTCTGTGATATCTTTGATTTTGACCTGTTGACTGACAACAAATTTGGGGCCTTTCTCAATACCCCTTTAATTGTGTGAAGGTTGTGCTTTTCACCTTGGTTTCAGTTCTACTTGCTTTCTGATCTGGTTGGCTTGCAATTCCAATAACACTCTGTTGCCACCATTATATATATTTTACTATTTTGGAAAGGATAGAAAGATATACTATAAATAAGATATAATTGCATATGTTCACACATATATATAGGTTTATAGTATACAGCTTCATCAGTCAAGAGGTTTAATAATGACTGGATGGGCTTTTTTTTTTTTTAACTCACTATCCACATGTTTATGTAGGCTCTATATTCTTGTATTTTTCTATCCAAAGACCCGGAAGCATATAATCTTGCACATCTTTACAATAAAAAAACTAAAACAGTACCTGTAATGATTGCCCTAAGATGATTTAACAAGCAAATGAATGATCGGGCGCCTGTGTGACTCAGTCATTAAGCATCTGACTTCAGCTCAGGACATGATCTCACAGTTTGTGAGTTCGAGTCCCACATCAGGTGAACTCGAGGCCCACTTCAGGTGAGTGAGCACGAGCCCCACTTTGGGTGAGCACAAGCCACACATCAGGTAAAAATGAGCCCTGCTTCAGGGGAGCCCTTCTTCTCCCTCTCTCTCTCTCTGTGCCCCTTGATCACTTGTGCCCTCAATCTCTCTCTCTCTCTCTCTCTCTCTCTCTCTCTCTCTCTCAAAAAAAACAAAACAAAACAAAAAAAGGGGCACCTGGGTGCCTCAGTCACTTAAGCATCTGACTTCAGCTCAGGTCATGATCTCACCGTTTGTGGGTTCGAGCCCCACAGTGGGCTCTGTGCTGACGGCTCGGTGCCTGGAGTCTGCTTTGGGTTCTGTGTCTCCCTCTCTCTCTGCCCCTCCCGTGCTAGCGCTCTGTCTCTCTCTCTCCTTCAAAAATAAACATTTAAAAAATTTTTTTAAAAAGTAACTAGCACTGCAATTATAGTATAAACCACAATTGGCTAGTACAATAAAAAGAAAATTATAAATGTCATATAGTGAAAAAAAACTAAAAAATATTCCTAGGATTGGAGACATTGATATTATTATTTTTAAAAAATTTTAATGTTTATTTTTGAGAGAGAGAAGGAGCACAAGTGGGGGAGGAGCAGAAGAGAGAGGGAGACACAGAATCTGAAGCAGGCTCCAGGCTCTGAGCTGTCAGCACAGAGCCCAATGAGGGGCTCGGGCCCATAAGCTGTGAGATCGTGACCTGAGCCGAAGTCAGAGGCTTACCTGACTCAGACACCCAGGGTCCCTGATATTATATTTTTTAAGTTTATTTTATTTGGGGAGAGAGAGAGAGAGAGAGAGAGAGAGAGAGAGAGAGAGAATCCCAAGCAGGCTCTGGTCTGTTAGTGTGGAGCCTGATGTGGGGCTCGAATCCATGAACCATGAGGTCATGACCTGAGCCAAAACCAAGAGTTGGATGGTTAACTGACTGAGCCACCCATGCGCCCCTGATCACTGATATTATTGAGGAGTATGGACCTTGATGAAGGGGAAAGGGAAGCAAAGATATGAGAGAAGGTGGGCATTTGGAAGACTGGTGCTAGAAGGAATAGAAGGAAACTAGTTAAAACATAGACCTTTCTTCTGCTTACTTTGGGTTTAATTTGCTCTTCTTTTTCCAGTTTCTTAAGATGGAAACAGATTTTTAATTTTAGATCTTTCTTCTTTTCTAATAGATTCATCCAATGCTATAAATTTCCCTCTAAAGCACTACTTTCACTGCATCTAACAAATTTTGATAAGGTGCGTTTTTATTTTCATTTAGTTCAAAATATTTTAAAATTTCTCTTCAGATTTTTTTGACCTGTGTGTGATTTAGAAATGTGCTATTTAGGCACCTGGGTGGCTCAGTCGGTTGAGTGTCTAACTCTTGATTTTGGCTCAGATCATGATCCCAGTGTCATGGGATGGAGCCCCACTCCAGGCTTTGTGCTCAGCACAGAGCCTGCTTAAGATTCTCTCCTCTCCTCCTCCTCCTCTTCTTCTTCTTCTTCTTCTTCTTCTTCTTCTTCTCTCTCTCTCTCTCTCTCTCTCTCTCTCTGTCTCTTTCTCTCCCTTTGCCCCCCCCCCTTTGTCTCTTCTCTCAAATTAAAAAAAAAAAGAAGTTTGTTGTTTAATTATTTGGGGATTTTCCAGTTATCTTTGTGTTACTGATCTCTAATTCCCTGTGGCCTAAGAGCAAACATTGTCTGCTTTCTGTTCTTTTAAATTTGTTAAGGTGTTTCTGTGTTTTATGGCCCACAATGTCTCTATCTTGGTGAATATTACACGGGAGCTTGTGAAAAATGCATATTCTGCTGTTGTTGGATGACGTAGACTGTATATGTCGATTATATTGTCTGGTTGATTGGTGCTGTGCAGTTCAGCTGTGTTCTTACTGATTATTTGCCTGCTGGATCTGTCAACTTCTGAGAGAGGGGTGGTGAAGCCTCTAACTGTGATCGTAGATTCATCTGTTTTTCCTTGAAGTTCTATCAGTTTTATCTCACATAATTTGATACTCTGTTGTTAGGCACATACACATTTACAAATTGCTATGCCACAGTGCTCTTGTAGATCCAGGTTTCTGACCTATATGATTCTCCTTCTCTCTACAGAACTTCTTTCAACATTTCTTGCAAGGCAGTTCTTTTGGACAACAAATTCTCTCCATTTCTGTTTGAGAATGTCTTTATCTTCCTTCACTTTTGAAGAATAATTTCACATGGTACAGAATTCTAAGCCAGTGGGGATTTTTCTTTCAAATTTAAATATTTCATTTCACTCTCTTCTTGCCTTGAATGGTTTCTGAGGAGAAGTCAGATGTAATTCTTATCTTTGTTCCTCTTTAGGTGTTCCCCCCCCCCCCCCCGCCCTGGGTTTTTTCTTTATCTTTGATTTTCTGTAGTTTGAAGATGATGTGCCTAGGTTAGTTGTTGTTAGTTATCCTGCGTGCTGTTCTTAAGCTTACTGGATCTATGGTTTGGTGTCTGACACTAATTTGGAAAAATTCTCAGTCATTATTGATTCAAATATTTCTTCTGTTCCTTTCTCTCTCTCTCTCTTCACCTTCTTGTATTCCCATTTTGTAGTTCTCCTACATTTCTTGGATATTTAAAAATTTTTTTAAATGTTTATTTGCTTTTGAGAGAGAGAGACAGAGACAGAACATGAGCAGGGTGGGGGTGGGGGGCGGGTAGCAGAGAGACAGAGACACAAAATCCAAAGTAGGCTCCAGGCTCTGAGCTGTCAGCACAGAGCCAATGCGAGGCTCAAACTCACGAACTGTGAGATCATGACCTGAGCCGAACAAAGTCTGTTGTTCAACTGACTGAGCCACGCAGGCACCCTGCTTAAACATCTTTTTTAAATTGAGAGAGAGAAGGAGAGAGAGTGAGAGCACACAAGTGGGGTGGGGGGCAGAGGGAGAGGCAGAGAGAGTGAGAGAATCCCAAGTAGGCTTTACATTCAGGGAGAGCCCCATGCAGGGCTCGATCCCACGACCTGAGTTGAAATCAAGAGTTGGACACTCAACGGACTGAGCCACCCAGGAGCCCCCTTGAATATTTTGTTCTGCATTTTTTTCCCAGTCTTTGTTCTCTTTGCTTTTCAGTGTTTCAGGGGTCTATTGAGATCTTCTCTAGCTCAGAGATTTTTCTTCACCTGTGTCCAGGCTACTAACAAGCCCATCAAAGGTATTCTTCATTTCTGTTAGAGTTTTTAATCTCTAGCATTTCTTTTTGGTGCTTTTGTAGAATTTCCATCTCTTTAGAATTCCATCTCTTAGAATTCCAATCTCTTTCATTGCCCCTCCGATTTTCCATACTGTCTACTTTACCCATTAGAGCTCTTAGCGTATTAATCATAGTTGTTTTAAATTCCCAGTCTAATAATTCCAACATCTCTGCCATATCTGGTTCCAATGCTTGTCCTGTCTTTCCAAGTTGTGTTTATTACCTTTTGGTATGTCTTTTAATTTTTTCTCGATAGCCAGACATGATGTACTGGGAAAAAGAAACTGTTGTAAGTAGGCCTTTAGTAACATGGTGGTAAGGTGTTGGGGGAGGGGAAGTGTTCTACAGTCTTACGATTAGGTCTCAGTCTTTTAGTGAGCCTGTGCCTCTGGACTGAACTTCAGAGGTTTTCTCAGTCTTTTTCTCTCTCTTTTGTGGAACAAATGGCTACAGCTGGTATTTCTCTTCCTCAGGTCAATTAGGCTCTGATAACCCCAGCTGGTTAGGCTTGGCTTAACTAATGTCACCCTAGGGCAGGCCTTGTTAAGAACACTGTGTTCTGATGCATTTCAAAAGGTTTCTTTTCTGCTCCTCCTGCCAGAAATAGGAGGGATTTTTCTCTGATACTTACTTTGGGAACACGATCAAGCCGCTGGAGGTAAATCTCATAATATTGTGGGTGCCCCTGGTGACAAGGTCCCCCTGGAGTTTTTAACTCTCAGACTTGTCCACACTGAGCCTCCAGCAATTTGTCAATTCCAATTCAGCTTTTCTATCCCCTCAAGGGTTCCCACAGGCTTTTCTCCTCCTGAGTCTCTGCTTTAGTCAGTTGCGCCTTCCTGTATTTGCCTCTCAAGTGTTGGGGGGCGGTAGTTTGCCCTGTATCCTCCCCTCTCTTATCCAAGAAGACTTGTTGTTTTTCAGTCAGTTCAGCTTTTTACTTGTTCAGTTCGAGTGATGACTTTCAAGCTTCTTACTTGTGGAAAGGAAAAGCAGACGTCCCAGAGCATAGACTTGAAAATCCGATAATCTTCTACTTAGCTATTGGATTGTAGGTGAGTTATTTAGCCACTCTGGCCTCAGTTTTCTCATCTCTAAAATGGGAGTTATAAGGGCACTGACTTCTATGATCACTGGGGGGCTTAAATAAGTTAAAATGGAGACCCCATGATACTTTAGATCCTGCAAATATCTTCCCACATTTGGTTATCTGTGTATACTTTGCATTCTGCCCATAATGTTATTCATGGAAGAAAAATGTTTAATGTTTGACATCAAATTATTTACTTTGTACTTTACACTTTTGGGAAGACTTGTTTAAATCAGTAAAGAGTACTTGGAAACCTAGTAGAAAAATGGGCACAGGGTATCAATAGGCAGTTCACAGAACCAGTAATCTAAATGACAAATATCTGTGAAAGAAATGCTCTACCTCACTAACAGGGAAATACAAACTGAAAGCATAAAGAGATACTATTTAGAGCTGCATTTTGGTGGTACCAAGCAAAGATTAATGTACATACTTGGTGACCCAGCTATCCCAACCCTCAATATATATTCCAGAGAAACATTTGTGCAGGAGATGGATAGGAGGTGCGCAGTACTTTCTGTTGTTCATCACGGAAGAAAAAGATGGATAGCAAAGTAGAAGATACACACTGAATGAATGCTGCAGCAGTCAGAAATAATGAGCTAGATGCGCACATAACATGAGAGATAATTGTTCAAAACCATGGTGTCAGGTGGAAAAAACGAGTAAATATCTATGGTATAAGCCATTTATATAAATTAAGATTTTACACACATAGAAAACTATAATCCTTCCAGTTTTATTGAAATACAATTAACAAAATTGTATATATTTATGGTGCACAATGTGATATTTTGATACATGTATATGTTGTGAAATGATTACCACAATTAAGCTAATTAACTATTCCTCATCTCACGTAGTTATCATTTGTGTGTGTGTGTATGTGTATATGTGTGTGTGTGGTGAGAACATTTCAGATCTACTCTCTTAACAAAGTTTAAGTATATAATACAGTATTATTAGCTATAGTCACCATGCTATACATCAGAGTTCTAGAGTTTATTCATCCTAATAACTAAAACTTTCTATGATTTATAATTTAAAAGAATAAAGTAACATCCAAGGATAATCACAAAGACATTCTCTACTTACCTATATCTGGGGATAAGGGGAGGACAGAGAGGGAAATAGAGGAACTGGGGATGCTGGAAACAAATAAATGAAAGATGGGCCTTGTGTAGTTGAGGGATTATCCCAACTCTATGACCTTAAGACCACCTATCCCACAAAGGAAAGCATCCTTGAGTTTTGTAAGGATGATTGGTGTTAGCCATTGTAACAACAGTTACTGGCATTGATAGGTAATAATGTGAGGAAAATATGGATGAGGATGATACAAATTTTATGAAACAAAAATATTTTATATGAAGTTAAATTAAATAAACATTTCTCAAATCATTCTGCTAACATTTAGTTGCTTAATGCCAAATGCAGTTTCAAAATGCAGTTTTACAATGTTTCAAGACATGATAGCACTCTATATTTTCCTTTTATGCTTGTCACTATTATTTTTAAAAATTTTGATGGAGAATATACAGTCAGAAAACAGAAAAGTACGCAATTCATAGCTGTCTACTCTAGTGAATGATCACAAAAGAAACATATCATCACCCAAGGCAAGACATGGAATAGTACCAGAGAAATCAGAAGTCCCCCTATGTTCTACCCCAAATCCTACATCCTTTCTCCTCCCCATGACGTTTCTGTCTTCTGGTACCATAGCTTTTGTCTGTTTTTGAACTTCAGTTTAGCACTTTTAAATGCCCTAGTACAGTAGGATTTTGAAAAACAATCTAAGGCTGAAGATTAGATTTATACCTGAGACTTCATTTTGTAAGTGGTGTTTTTAAAAAATTTTAGTTTCCAACGTCATTACTACTATAAAGAAACCACTTTTGTGTGTTAGCTTTGTATCTTATGATCTTATCAAATTCATTTATTAGTTCTAGGAGCTTTTTATAGCTTTCTAGGGATCTTCCCTGAGGACAATCGTGTCATCTGTGAATGGGGGCAGTTTTTTCCTTTCTAATTTGTATACCTTTTATTACTTTTTATTGCCTCGTTGCAGTAGCTAGGATGTGGAGTATGGTATTGAATAGGAATTGTGACAGCAGACGTCCTTCCCTTGTTCTCAATCTGAAGGAGAGGGTATTAAGTCTTTCACCTACTAAGTAAGTTTGATGCTAGTCCTAGGTTTTTTGTAGATTTCCTTCAATAGAAGTTTCTTTTTCTTTCTGGTTTGCTGAAAGCTTTAATTATAAATAGATGTTAAATTTTGTCAAATTCTTTTTCTCCATCAATTGATACTATCTTCAGATTGTTGATAAGATGGATTACATTGACTGACTTTTGATTATTGAAGCCAGCCTTGCGTTTCTAGGATAAACCCCGCTTGGTGGTGGTGTACTGTTTTTTAATATCTATGCTGGATTGGATTAGCTAATATGTCATTGAAGACTTGTATCTATGTTTATGAGAGATAGTTTTAGTTTTCTTGCGCTGTCTTTGTCAAGGTTTGGTATGATAGTGTTGGGAGGTGTTCCCTCCTCTTCTGTTTTCTGGAAAGGCATGTAGAACTTGTATTATTTCTTCTTTAAATGTTAGATGGAATTTAGCAGTGAAACAATCTGGGCCTGGAAATTCCTTTTTCACATAGCCTTAACCATGGATTTAATTTGTTTAATTGTTGTAAGACTACTTAGGTTGCTTATTTCATTTAGGGGGAGTTTTGGTAGTTTGAGGTTTTTAGAGAATTACTTCATTTTATGTAATTTTTGCATTTATAAGCATTGAGATGTTCATAGTGTTTACTTATCCTATTAATGCATTTTGAATCTACAGTGGTATCCTCTCTTTCATTCCCAGTATTGGGAATTTGTGTCTTTTATCGTTTTTCTTTTCAGTCTTACAAGATGCTTATCAATTTTATCGTTATTTCCAAAGAACTAGCTTTTGGTTATGTCGATTTTCCCTATTCTTTTTTCCTGCTTTCAATCTCATTAATTCCTGCTGTGATCTTTATTATTTCCTTCCTTCTGCTTTATTTAGGTTTATTTGATTTTATTTATTTATGTTTAGTTTATTAAGGTGGAAGCTTAGATAATTGGTTTGAGATCTTTTTCCTTTCTTTTTTTTTTTTTAATTTTTTTTTTTCAACGTTTATTTATTTTTAAGACAGAGAGAGACAGCATGAACGGGGGAGGGGCAGAGAGAGAGGGAGACACAGAATCGGAAGCAGGCTCCAGGCTCTGAGCCATCAGCCCAGAGCCTGATGCGGGGCTCGAACTCACGGACCGTGAGATCGTGACCTGGCTGAAGTCGGATGCTTAACCGACTGCGCCACCCAGGCGCCCCTGTTTTTCCTTTCTAATATAGGCATTTAATGTTTGGAGATTTTCTGGGTTTTTCTTCCAGTTATTGACTTTCGGTTTAATTCCATTATGGTCAAAGAACATATATTATATGACTTAAATTCTTTTAAATTTGTGAAAGTTTATTTTATGACCAAGGATATGGTCTACCTTAGTGAATGTTCTATGGACACTTGAATACCTATTCTGCTATTGTTGGATGAAGTATTTTATGAATGCCAATTAGATAATTTGGCTGATGGTGACTATTCAAATCAGCAATTTTATAATCTTGCTGATTTTCTGTGTACTGTTTCAGTCAATAGCTGAGTGAGGAGTGTGAAGTCTCCAGCTATAACTGTGGATTCATATATTTCTCCTTTCAGTTCTGTTAGTTTTTTGTTCATGTTTGAAGCTCTGCTATTTGGTGCATACACATTTAGAATTGTTATGTCTTCTTGGTGAAATGCTCACTGTATTATAATAGAATGACCCTTTTTATGCCTAATCACTTTCTTTGTTCTGAAGTCTACTTTGTAATAATATAATTAATAATGCCACTTAGGTTTTTTTCTGTTTTGAAAATGTGTACACAGTATATTTTGTTCCATCTTTTTGCCTCCAATTTGTCTATATCATTACATTTGAAGTAAGTTTCTTGGGTATAGCGTATAATTGGGGCACTTAAAAAATCATTCTGATATACGTATTTAGACCACTTACATTTAAGGTAATTATTAAGGTGTTGAGATTTAGGTTTATAATTTTAGTACTTGCCTTCTGTTTGTGAGTCTATGTTTCTGGTTTCAGCCTTGTGAGATCCTGAGCAGAAAGCCTAGAAATTCCTTCCCAAGCTTTTAACTTACAGAACCATGAGATAATAAATTTGTGTGATTTTAAGCTGCTGATTTTGTGATAATCTGCTATGCACCAATGGAAAACTAATATAGGTCTCCTCCCACATGGAGTCAGTACTGGCCTATGTGACCAATAGAATCTGGAGGAAGTGACAGCGTATGACTTTGAAGTCAACCTCATAACAGCTCTGTGAAGGGGAATGGAGAGAACAAAGCTCTCCTGCCAACAGCCAGGATCATTGTCTAGCTACATGAGTGAGCCACCTTGGAAGTGGATCCTCTAACCCCAAACAAGTCCTCAGATGTCTGTAGCTCTGGCTGACATCTGATCACAACCTCATGAGAAACTCTTGGCTATAACCATTTAGCCCAGTCTCCTGAATTCCTGAGCACAGGAACAGTAAGAGATATAAATGATTATTGTTTAAGTCACTCACTTTTGGGTCATTTAATGCAGCATTAAGTAACTAATATATGGCCTATTGTATGCTAGGCCCTGTTCTACATGATAGGAATATAGCAATGAGTAGAGCCAAGTGCCTTCTGTCATGGAGTTTATGTTCTACTTTAAGGGAAGAGATGGAAATTATATAAGTAGGTGAACATATGCTTTGCCAGGTGTTAATAAGTGATGACAGAAAAATAAATCAGAGTGAGAAGGTTGGAAGTAATGGTGAGATTTCTGTAAGATGGTCAGGAACACCTCTTTGATAAATAGAAATCTGAAAGTGACCTGAAGTAAGGGATCAAGCTACACAGATATTTTGGGGCAGAACATTCTAGCAGAGGGAGCTTCAAACATAAAGACCATGAGACTGGGGGTGTTCATAGTGAGTATGAGGAATTGCTGAAGATGTGAAAGTTCTGTCTCTAGTTTTAATTGCTACACTTCTAGAATGTTTGGAATGACAGTTGCCAGATTAAATATACAAATCCCTGTTAAATTTGAAGTTCAGATAAATAATAATTTTTGTTGTTAGTATAAGCATGTCCCAAATATTGCATGGAGACACTTACTAAAAAATATTAGTCATTTATCTGAAATTCAAATTTAACTAGGCATCCTGAATTTTTATTTGCTATATCTGACAACCCTATTTGGAGCAAAGGAAAATCTGAAGACAAGCAGCTAAAATGATTACGATGATGGAAAACACATCTCTTTGGAGGAATGATGAAGAGGTTCATATGTATATTCTGAAATGGAGAAGGCTAAAGGATTGCTCCCATCCCTACCCCCAAATTAAGGCAACACAGTAGAATAGAAAGTGCACAGGATAGAAGACTAGTATAGTTAACCACCTCCTGGACAGCTTCCCTCAGATGTTTTGCAGGCACTGGAAACTAAATAATCTCCTGAATCTATGTGTGTCTTTGGACAAGCACCTTCATAGGTCAAATAAAACCACAGTGCCAGTTTATATCTGAAATCCCTTTTGTCTCCAATACTCTGTGATTCAATGAATGGATAGAAATTGCACAATAACTTGTTTTTTTCCATCTACACAGAGAATAGAGCAAGAGTTGATGAGTCTTGCAAGGACTTGCAAAGAATTGATTAAATGTAAGGAAGAACTTCTTAACTGAAGGGCAATTAGACACTGGAATGGCTTTGCATGGGAGGCTATGGAATCCTGCCCCCTCAAGATCTTTAGGAGAAGGCAGCCGCTGTTATGGGTAACATAGACTCCCAAAGCACCATCTTGGAGTGGGACAATTGAACCAGGTGGCTTTCTTGAGGTCTAGATCGTGGGGATGATTCCTTTTTGGTCTAGAGAAGTGGAGGGAAATGACCCTTTATTCCTCTTTGGAGTTGATGCTGGTTCTCTAAGACTTATGATACTAATGTAGCCCTCAAACAGTCTTTCAAACGTGTCCTTTTTATACCTGAATCAGAATTACCTAGGATGACTGTTCAAAAATGCACCCAGACTTAGTGACTCTAGAAGAAGTTACCCAAAATATGCATTTTAACAAGTTCTCTAACTAGTCCATGTGCATACTGCAGCTTGACAGCCACAGTCATTGAGAAATGAGAGGCTTTCTTGTTCTGCCTACAGATGGGCCTTTGAGACATATGTAGTTTTGGATGTGCTGATTGAGACCCCTGCCTAAGCTTGTTCCTAGAGGGGAGATACATGGGCTAAGAATGGGACTAGAGAATGGAGATGCTGAAGGCTTTAAAGAGGATTTTGGTTAGGATATCCCAGGCCAAGTAGAGAAGTATAGGAGAGGGGTTCACTGCATCCTAACTTTTGACAGGAATTCCCATTACAATAAAAAAACTATGTCTTGAAAACATGTTTGTGCCTCTTTGTTTTATCTTCTTGAAATTTTTTATCCAAAAGAAGGATTTTGTTCCCCCATTACATAGTCAGAATAGATTGAGGACCCAGAATATCCCAAGCAGCTATGCGATGGACAACCGTGTCTTCTCAAATATTTTTGGGAAGAACAAATGGAGCTGGTAAAAATCCAATAGAAGAAGACCTCAGGGTCTCCTAGGAGGCAATTCAATGTAATTTAATACAATAACAGGAATCCAAAGGCACCCAGCATTCCCAAGTTCTACTTTGATCCTGCATTTCAAGAGTTGTTGTGGAAGTCCTTGATGAGGAAGAAGTGGGAAGGAAAGACTCATGTAGGCCATTCCAGATATCCCCTCCATGGTCACTGGAGATTCTGTTGGAGCAGGTCCCTCTAGCCAACCAAGTAGGCTACACCTCAGCTCCGTTTTCACTTTTGGAATCTTTTCCAGATTCCTGCCAAGCTCTGAATTGCTTACCCCTCTCCTTCTCTTGGCATTTACGTGTATTTCTGTTTCAAGTTTGGCTGTCTTCAAGTGACTTCCTGCCTCAAACTCCTCTTGCCTTTCCAGACTCTTTCACCTCCTTTCTAGGTAGATGTGGGACAGATAATGGCTTCCCTGGATTTTGTGTCTTCTGCCTTAGGTACAGAACCCTGAGCTTGTCTATATGTGGCAGTCGACTTGGGGTTGGGGGACAAGCCTGCTTCTTGCATACTCTGAGCTCTGAAACCTGCCACTGTTTACTGTTTGGGCATCTCAACAAGTCATTTAAACCCAAACGGAGTAAACTCACCTTTTAGCCCACATCCACAAAACTGGCCCCAGAGTGGACTGCAGCTAGTCTTTGCCTTTGGTGATTTCAAATTGATTCTAAAAATTTCTTCCAGTAGATTTACGCAAAATAAATTTTTCCCTTGGCAGAGCAGCTTGGTTTGATTTGGGTTATTTGACTACAAAAGCCCAGAGGCCAAGCATTTATTTAGAAATATTAGGAATCAGCAGCACAAATGAGATTGAAGTTTTGTGAAAAGTTAAAGATTTCTCATTTAGGGAGGGAGTTCACAAAAGACCCCATTAGCCAAGCCTCACCAGTAATTAGTCTGATTTCTCAGGCAAGAGGCAGGCTAATTGACTGCCATCCATTCCAGAGGCCTAGAGACACTTTAAAACCTACCACCCATTGAAGAATATCTTTGGAGAATTTCCTGCTGCATCGAAAGTCTTTTCTTATTAACTAAATGTTCAAACTGAGATCAATATATGAAAATATGAACAAAATGACTGATTATAAACGTGCCCTTTCAAATAGCAACTCATGGGCCTGTTATGACACTCAACTATAGAGAATGAAAAGGGGCTGGTGTTTATTAATCAATACTAAGGGGTACATATTATTGCCCAAGTTTAATAGAAGAGGGAACCGATGCTCAGAGAAGGTAAATAACTTTCCCAAAGTCACATGATGAGTTCATTGCAGAGCCAGGATTCAATGAATTAAAGCGAGTATGGTTTCCACAACCCACCATAGAGGTCAGGAACAAAGCAGTGCTGAGTTAGGAGTGTCGGAAGCTGGCTGATTGGCTGGCTATCAACAGATTTGCAGGATGGGCTAGTTGTCACCACATGATCTCTCCAGGACAGAATCCACTAACCGGGTATATATGATAAGTAAGGCCAACGTTGAAGCCAGTGTAGGTGAGCCACCTGGGTCTAATGCTGCAGAAAGAGGGGTATTACCCTCCTTCTCCCTTCCCTGCGCCCCCCCCCGACTCTGGTTTGTTCATGCCTTCAGGATTTCTTAGAGGGGAGTTAATTACTTAAAGACATTTTATTTTTTAATTGTTTTAAAAAATTTTTTAATGTTTATTTTTGAGAGAGAGAGAGAGAGAACAAGTCAGCAGGGGAGAGGCAGAGAGGGAGGGGGACACAGAATCCAAAGCAGGCTCCAGGCTCTGAGCTATCAGCCCAGAGCCTGACACGGGGCTTGAACTCAGGAACTGCGAGATCATGACCTGAGCCATGCTTAACTGACTGAGCCACCGGGTGCCCCTATTTAAAGGCATTTTGATTTTTTTAGAAGTATTTGTTGGAGGCCAGAAAGTTTGACCTAAGTGAAGGGATTGATAATTCTTATAGCAGAGATTAGGCTTTTGTGGTAAAATTGTCCAAGACACACAGCCCTTGGATCAAATAAAGTGTGTGTGTGTGTGTGTGTGTGTGTGTGTGTGTGTGCGCGCGCGCGCACACGCACGCGCACGCACGCGCACGCACACATGCACCTGTCCTTATCAAACAGCAGAGGAAGGTTTGAGCAGACCATGATGTTAGTCTGGGGAAGCTCCTTGGAACACATACAGTGTGCTTTATGTAGCTTTCTTGATTAGGCTTTCTCCCACACCAAGGAACCTTTCTTTTTCCAGCACAAGCCATGACCCCAATACTGCATCCCCTGGATGCCCCTGTCCTCTGACTCCCCAGAGCCTTTATACTTCTGTGAAACTGCATCTGGCAGCATCACCGAGTGGGGGAGATACAGCATCTTCATAATCATAACACTTAATGGTTGGAGAGCTCTTACCATGCCCTGGCCCATGACCTGAACGTCATGCCCTCCACTGAGCACTTGCTAGGTGCTGCCTCACTTCATCTTTGTAACAGAACTTTGCAGACTGTTCCTCCACAGAGAAGGAAACTGAGACTCAGGGGCAGAGTAACTTGCCCTAGGGGTCACGGCTGGTAGTGGCAGAGCCAGGATTTAGACCCAGGCCCACTGGACCCCCATACTACACTCAATTTCTATGTTATGCTGCATCTCTACTTTTTTCCTCAAACAAGGGAATTCAATGTTTATTTATTTTTGAGAGAGAGAGAGAGAGACAGAAAGAGAAGGAGACACAGAATCCAAAGCAGGCTCTAGGCTCTGAGCTGTCAGCATAGAGCCCAATGCGGGGCTCAAACTCACAAACCGTGAGACGTGACCTGAGCCAAAGTCAGTGCTTAACCGACTGAGCCACACAGTTGTCCCTTAAACAGTGGAGTTTAAAATCAGTATGTGTTTGTTGCAAAAATAGAAAAGGTAAATTTCTATATTTCTTCATTCTACTCTACTTGCTTTAACATTTGCATGTTTCTTCCCAACTCTCTCTATATACATGTATATAAAATAATTCAGAGAGAGGCACCTGGGTTGCTCAGTTGGTTAAGCATCCAACTCTTGATTTCGGTTCAGGTCATGATCTCACATTTTGAGTTCAAGCCCCTCATCGGGACTCTGCACTGGCAGCATGGAGCCTGTTTGGGAGTCTCTGTCTCCCTCTCTGTCTGCCCCTCCCCTGCTCAAGTTCTTTTTTTCTCTCTCAAAATAAATAAGTAAACATTAAAACAATTTTAAATCGTTCAGAGAAAATTGTTATATATATAATCTACATCTACAGTTATTTATATATCTATCTGTGTGTATACACACACACACACACACACACACACACACACACACAATGTAATTCTTTTCTGAACAGGGTAAAAGTAAGTTGTATACTTCATGGCCCTTTACTCCTAAATATTTCAGTGTATATTTTCTAGTAGGAGTATTCTATTACATAACCATAATGCCTGATGAAGTGCTTTTATCTAATCTACCCTCCATATGTAAGTTTTGTTAGCTGATCTGTCAATGTCCTTTATAGCATTTCCCTTCAGTACAGGCTCCAGTCTAAAGTCAGGTACCACCTTTGACTGTCATGTTCCTCTAGCCTCCTTTAATCTGTCTTTTATGATGTTGATCTCCTGTCTGCCCCACACCATTTCTTTTTCTTCACAAATTTGTATATCATCTTTGTGCAGGGGCAATGGTAATCTTTCCAGTATTATTCCAACTTTAAATATCTGTATCACATGCCATTTTGTTTTATACCACGTCCCTCATTTGTGTTTGGTGTTTCCTCATGTTTACATTGGTTATATAATCTCAGCCAGAATGCTGCCCAGGTGAGGTGTGTTCTGTCCAAGGTACCACATCTGGAGCCACATGATGTCATCTGTCCCATGCGGATGATAATTTG
This sequence comes from Prionailurus viverrinus, assembly GCF_022837055.1. Lineage (NCBI taxonomy): Eukaryota > Metazoa > Chordata > Mammalia > Carnivora > Felidae > Prionailurus > Prionailurus viverrinus. Next base: position 58,084,233 of record NC_062568.1, on the reverse strand, counting down.
GACCACCTGGTCAAGGTGTTGTACAATTTCTCCATTGCTTGTTGTTTTTTCCCCTTCCTTGACACTAATAGACAATATATGGGGAGTCACTTTAAGACTACACAACTAAGGGGCACCTGGGAGGCTCAGGTGGTTAAGCATCCAACTCTTGATTTCGGCTCAGGTCATGATCTCACAGTTCATGAATTCAAGCCCCATGTCGGTCTCCATCCTGTCAAGGGTGACTCCAAGGGTATTCGATCTAAGTACTAATAGAATTATTATTTGCTGAAATGAGGAAAATCAACAATTTGTTTTCGGACATGTTAAATGTGCCATTCCTTTTAGATAACCAAATGGAGATGTTGAGCAAATCATTGAATAACTAACTGAGTCAAGTATTTAGGTGTGAGCTCTGGGTTAGAGATAGAAATTTGGGAGTTGAGGGCGCCTGGGTGGCTCAGTCGGTTAAGCATCTGACTTCGGTTCAGGTCATGGTCTCAAGGTTCATGAGTTCAAGCCCCATGTCAGGTGAGGTCAAGTCCTGCTTCAGGATTATCTCTCTCCCTCTCTCTCTCTCTCTCTCTCTCTGCCCCTTATGGGATTCTCTTTCTCTCCCTTTCTCTGCCCCTCACTCACTCATGCTCTCCCCCTCTCTTTCAAAAAAAAAGACAAAGAAATTTGGGAGTTGGCAGTGACTATATGGAGTTTAACAAAATAGGTTTTATTTTTTAATGTTCGTTTATTTTTGACAGAGAGAGAGAGAGAGAGAGAGAGAGAGAGAGAGAGAGAGAGGATGAGTGGGGGAGGGGCAGAGAGAGAGGGAGACACACAATCTGAAGCAGGCTCCAGGCTCCGAGCTGTCAGCACAGAGTCCAACGTGGGCTTGAACTCCCTGACAGCGAGATCATGACCTGAGCTGAAGTCGGACACTCAACCGACTGAGCCCCAGGCGCCCCAAAATAGGTCTTATTTTTTAGAGCACTTCTAGGTTCACAGAAAAATTGAGCAGAATGTACAGAGAAGGCCCATCCCTTGTCCCCATACATTCATTGCTTTCCCCACTATCAACATTGCAGAGCCTGCTTGGGATTCTCTTTCTCTCTCTCTCTCTGCCCCCTTCCACCCTCTCCCTCTCTCTCAAAATAAACAAATAAACTTGAAAAAAAAAAAAAGACTACACAACTAACATCAGACCAGCAACCCTTGTAAGAGCACTTTTCCCGTGCCGAGCACTGTCGGTTACAGACATGGCCTCTTTTCATCCTGGGGAGGCTCCTTTCGTTTCTCATGACCACAAACCTGTCTTCTCTTGGCTCAAAGCCCTCCCTTGCGGAGACCGTATCAGGAGTGGGATCAGATCTGCAGTTGCTAATGCTGTGATTAGGCAACTGCAGATGGAACTGGAGCAGAGAAAAAAAGGAGAGAAGAAATGTTAATTACAGGGTCCTGTTGAGAGGGGGAGACCGCCTCCAGAAGCCTGGCTCAGCTCCAGGAAAGGGAGAAACAGACTGGAGGGGATGGAGTAAAGGAGTCATAGTCACTGAGCTGCACTGGTAAAGTCTGGCCTGGTTCTGTTAAACTGAGCCCCTGGCCTCTGACTCTGTGGGCCCGGAACCTTGTCTGCAAAATTCTCAGTGGGCTGCAGCATCCTGGAACATCTGAGGAAGGATGCCCTCTGGAGTGGGGCCAGCAGTCACCAAGGCTTCTAAAAAGACCATAAAATCCAACAGCCTCATGACAAAGAAGAACAAATCCCAACCTTAATTGCTTCAGAGCCCCAGAAGAGCCACTTGAGCTCCTGTTCAGACCCCGGCGAGGCACAGCCATTCCAGGACCGAGTGGATGCCAAGGTGCCTGACAGAGCTGAGCTGAGCTGTGCTGGAAACACACAATTCTCCAACCATTCACTGAGAAATTCTGCCCAGGACTCAGGGGACCAGGTTTTCACCCAGCTCTTCTGCAAAACAGCAAAGAAGTAAATAAAAGTGTCTTCATTATTAAATTCTATTGTGTGAACCCCAAATGGGCCTTTGACGGGACCCACCTTTGAGTGGTGGGTCCTGTCAAAAACCAAACTCTACAATGAATAAAACGAAACGGAAAGATGAGCTTATCGCAAGGCTTTTAACTCAGGAAGCTCAAGGCTATGGGAGAAATGAGTGCAAAGTTTTTCACTGACTAAGGGATATTTTACAGGGTAAATGCAGAAGTTATTTGGCTTTTTCAGCTGATTGGTGGTCTAGTGGTCTTCTTTGTTATTTGGATGAAGATAGATCAGTCAGGGGAATAAGGAAGTTCTGAGATGTCATAAACAGACTTGGTATTTGAGAATTGGCTGATGCCCTCTGCTGATTTCTAAGAGCTGTAAATCCCCGTAAGGTTAGGTTAGATTTCCTTTATGACCGTTTCCGTCTTGTCCCTGATGCAAGATATTCCATTTTCGTTTGTTTCTATAGTCCCTGAAGAAGAACTGCCAAGAAGCACTGTGAGGGTTCTCTACCTAGTTGGGAGGATGTCCTAGGAGACAACAGTGCACAGATAGTTTTCAATCCAACCACCCTTCCATTCATTTTTTCAACCAGTGAATATTTCTTGAGTGACTATTATGTACGTAGAGACCCAGGACACTAAGCTGGACTTGGGGAGGGGGAAAACTTCCTAACAATAGAAGGAGAAATAATTCTATCTTGATCGGGCGAATAGATGAAATCTTTACTTTTCCAATCGTTAAGAAAACATATAGCCTCTAATGATGTTTATAAATACGGAATCTAGAGTCTCCCAGAAGAAAAGAAATTTTTTTTCTTTTTCTCTAGGGAAAGGAAATAAAGAACATAAGCTTATCTTTAATTAGAATTGACCATTAAATCTGTGAGATATGGAGCTGTTAAAAGGGCGGTATTTCACTTTGACATTGGGCTTTGTAACTGGACACAATGCAGACCCTGGAGTGATTCAGCGCTTTCCTATGCCCTCTGTCTTGAGCTTGTGGAAAATAGGTCAAGTAAGCCTGAAGCTGCCCAGAGGGAAGAGGCTGAAAATCTCACAGGCCAGCCTGTCTGGAGAGCAGAGGGTGGAGCCGTGAGATGCAGACTCCAGGACAAGAGCCCCTGCCTTTCCAGGGGACCACCCCCCTACACACACAGCCATGGTGCCAACAGATGATGGATGCTTCAGAGGTCCTGTGCCAGTGGATTTTTAGGGAATGGAAGCAGCATGGCTTTTTCTGAACCAATGCACAGACTCCCGGGAGCAGCCGAAGTTTTGCTGTTTAAGGAATTAAATGGTTGGAAGCTCACTCATCCATTGAAAATGCTCCCCAGGATGATACTGAAATGTTGGGCAGGGGTTTTTCCTGGTAGAGAGAAATTCTGGGGCCGGATGGTGCACTTCAAGAGAAAAAGCCCTGCTTGGGAGCCATTTCTGCAGGACGGGAGTGTGGTGTCTAACAGCCTGATTTCTCCTCATGGGGAATCAGCCCACTTATATCCAAAGCTATGGAACAAAGTTTCTTCTTCCAATAAGGCCTGGGACAAGAGCTCATGCTTTTAGCAATTCTGGCTATATTTTCAACCAAGATGATGCTCATGATGCTATGGAGAGAATGAAGCACCTGGAGCCTAGTCTCTGTTGTGGGAAACCTGTCATTCGTCATCTTTACCAGTACAGGACAAGGCCAAGAATCACAAAGCAAGAAGAGCAAAGTAAACCAACAAAACAACTGAGAAGCCAGAACTGATATTGCAAGATGTTCCATTGGTTTTATTTTTTTACACCCTACATATTTTCAAAAATAGCATTAGAGCAACTTTAGATTGTCTACTTGTAAAGTCTGTCATGGCCCCATTCGGAATCCATTTACACTACTAACTATATGCAATTCTCTTATTGATACATTTATAAATAACCTGGAGTCTCTAAGAAATCATGACAAATCCAGAGATCATTCTTAAGTTCTCATTTTGATCTTGAGTGGCATAGACTATATTAATCTCTCCCTTCTTTGGGAGATTACCTATTTTGTTTTCTTAGGACATTATATTCTTTTGGTTATCCCATTTCCTGGCCATGTTGTTTCTTTTGTGGTCTATACTTCCTCTGCTCTCATCAGTTATGGAGGGTGGTGTCCTCTATCCAGACTCTTAACACTCTGTATAGGTAATTCCATAATTTATAATACCACCTATACATTGAAGAAGCTCAAATAATAACGGTTTATTGAGTGGTTTCTAGGTTTCAGGCTGTCTTCTAAGTGTTTCACATGTAATAACTCATTTAATGCTCAACATCATGAAGTAGGTCTTATTATTGTCCTGGTTTTATAGATGAAGAAATGGAGAAGGAGAGGCTGCTCAGGGTCACAATGCTAATAGGAGGTGGAGCCAGAATTCCAACCCACGTGGTTCAACTCAAGAGCCTGGGTATGGGGCTGGAGATTATAAAACAGCGGACGCCCTCTTTAATACAGGCACGCCTGGAGAGCTTAGTGGGTTAAGCATCTGACTTCGGCTCAGGTCCTGATCTCATGATTTGTGAGTTTGAGCCCTACGTCGGGCTTTCTGTTCTCAGCACAGAGCCCGCTTTGGATCCTCTGTCCCCTTCTCTCTCCACCCCTCCCCTGCTTGCTCTCTGTCTCTCTCAAACTAAAAAAATAAATATTAAAAAAAAGAAAAATAATGCAAAATTACAGATAGAATTAAATAGAAAAGTGAACATTTATTTAGAATGAGAAAAGAAATCATAATAAATTGAAAATGTAAAGGGCTGACAGAGGCTTCCACTTTTGGCTAAGATGGAGTAACAGACACCACATTTGCTTCCTACCATATACAACCAAAACACTGCAAAAAAAGTGGATAAAATAAATGAGACAATTTTTCAAGAGCCTGGATATCAAGCAGCAAAGGACACTATTCCCTAAGAAATGGGAAAAAAATCCAATAAACCTTACAGTTGCCCTAACCTACTGCTTTGAGTGTTTCTAGGCTGTAGTGCAAAGAAAGGGAATCCAGGCAGAACCTGGTGGATCCCCTGGTTAAAGAGGCTGAGTTGAGGGCCTGGGACAAGACAGCTAATGTTCACAGAGTACTGGAGAGGACAGAGCTGTGCAGAGAGAATTCCAAAGAGCAGATGGTTCCCTTTAAGAATCTGGCAGAGCACTCAGCAATGTGTGTGAGTGAGAAAACTACACAAGGCCAACGAACCACCAAAAGGATTAAAATGAACAATACCTAGAGTTTGTACAAGCCCAAGATTAGTACCTATTCCCACCACACAGACTGGAAATCCTCATAATTTTCAAAACATTAGATAAAATACTCAGAAGCACATTGCCTAAGTAGTGGGAAATAATTAACTCTAGACTGAAGACTGGTTTGCTGTCATCTAAAAAAATCTTAAAAACAAGATGAAAAAGAATCAAACTGTTTCTTAGTAATTTAACTGCATCTCATAACACAGCCCATGGTATTCATGGCAATTCAAAAATATCCAGCAGCCAACAAGAAAAATTCATAATAACTAGTATCCAATAAAAAATTACCAGGTATGAATAGAAGCAGGAAAATATGATCTGTATTAAGGGGAAGAATCAATAAAAGTCAACCTTGAGCTTATACAACTGTTAGAATTGGTAGACAGGAGTATAGGGCATTTATTATAACTGCATGACATATGTTTAATAAAGTAAGTAGAGGGGCACCTGGGTGGCTCAGATGGTTAAGCATCCAACTCTTGGTTTCAGCTCAGGTTACAATCTCATGGCTTTGTGGATTCAAGCCCCACATTGGGCTATGTGCTGGCAGCACAGGGTCTGCTTCGGATTCTCTCTCCCCAAAGAGAATCTCTCAAAATAAATAAGACTTAGAAAAAAGTGAGACATGAGAGTTATTAAAAGATTCAAGTTAAATCTCAAAAGATAAAAACTGTAATGACTGAAGTGAAAAATACATTAGAATTAATGGCAGAATAATTAATTACAGAAGAAAAGAGTAGTAAACTTGAAGACAAAGAGGCATTTATCAGTTCTGAAATGAAGCAAAGAAAGGAAAAATAATTTTTAAAAATTGAACAGAGCATCTATATACTAAGGGGCATCTTCAAGTGGCCTACCTAATATAGGGGGAATTAGAGTTCTGAAAAGGAAGTGGGCAAAGAAAAATTATTTGAGGGGCACCTGGGTGGCTCAGTCGGTTAAGTGTCCGACTTTGGCTCGAGTCATGTTCTCACAGTCTGTGAGTTCGAGCCCCACATCGGGCTCTGTGCTGACAGCTCAGAGCCTGGAGCCTGCTTCAGATTCTGTGTCTCCCTCTCTCTGACCCTCCCCCGTTCGTGCTCTGTCTCTGTCTCAAAAATAAATAAACATTAAAAAAAATTATTTGAATAAAAATGGTCCCCAGTTTTTCAAATCTCATTAAAACTATGTGAAGCATAATGACCCTAACCAAAAAAGAAGGAGGAAAAGGGCAGAGGGAGGAGGAGGATGGAGGAGGAGGAGGAAGAGGAAGAAAACTACACCAAGTCACAGCCTAATAAGATTTCTGGGAAAATCTTAAAACCAGCTTAGCAGAAAAAGGTCAGGTTACACTCAGAGGAGCAAAGATAATGACAGCAAGTTTCTCGACAGAAAACACACACAGAAGCAAAGCACAAACAGTGGAGCAACATCTTAAAAGGACTGGAGAAAACCCTGTCAATACAAGATTTTATACCCCAAAAAATGCCATTCAGAAAATGAAGGGAAAATAAAGACTTTACAGACATACAAATGCTGAATGAATTTATCACCTAGAAATTCACAGTACAAGCAGTAGTAAAGAAAGTCCATCAGGCAGAAGCAAATTATACTAGATGGAAATAGAGATCTACAAAAAAGACTGAGAATATTGAAAGTAATAACTACATGGGTAAATATATATGATTTGAATCTATATTTAAAATAGCTCTATAAAAGATAATTGATTGGTCATTAGTCATCAGGGAAATGCAAATCAAAACCATGATGAAATACCACCAGGAAGGCTATAGTCAAAAAGACAAATAGTCACATGTATTGATGAGGATGTGGAGAAATTGTAACCCTTATAATTGCTGATGGGAATGTAAAATGGTGCAGCTTCTCTGGAAAATAGGCTGGCAGTTCCATAAAGGGTTAAACATAAAGTTACCCTATGACTCAGTAATTCTACTCATAGGTAGACAACCAAATGAAGTGAAAACACATATCCACACAAAAACATGTACATGAGTATGGTTAACCTTAAAAAAAGAGCAACCTGTGCTGACAGCTCAGAGCCTGGAGCCTGCCTTAGATTCTGTGTCTCCCTCTCTCTCTGCTCCTCCCCTGCTCATACTCTCTCTCTCTCTCTCTCAAAAAGAAATAAAAAATAATAAATAATAAAAGAGCCAGATATTTTACCAGTAAAATTAGTTTATTTGGGAATAGAAAAGAATTGCAATTTGGGACAAGTCAACTATGGTGAACCATGGGCAAGTTCAGAGAACAGAGAAGAGGGGTTTGCTTTTACAAGGGAAAAAAAGAAGCTGCGAGGGGCTGTGACAGCTTCTCATTGGCTGAATGTGGTGGTTTCTCATTGGTTGGGCTGTTGCTAGGCAAGGAGAAATTCTTTCTTCTTCTTGATAGAGTATGTAGAGTAAGCTTCTTCCTGTCGGGGAATATGATATGCTTCTAACAGTGAGTGATAGTGCTTGAGAGGTAGTGCATGAGAGCTCCTGACTCCAGTTTAAATAAGGTTTCCTTGGGGCACCTCGGTGGCTTAGTCATTTTAGAGCCCAACTCTTGATTTTGGCTCAGGTCATGATCTCATGGTTATGAGATTGAGCCCCCATGTCAGGCTCTGTGCTAGACATGGAGTCTGCTTAAGATTCTCTCTTTCCTTCTCCCTCTGCCCCTCCTCCTAAATAAATAAATAAATAAATAAATAAATAAATAAGGTTTCTTTATTTATTTTCAGAGCATTCATACCAACATTATTCATTAACAGTTCCAAAGTGGAAGTAACCTAAACGTCCATCAACTGATGAAAGGATTTAAAAAGTAATATATTTACATTAATGGAATATTATTCAGCGATTATAAGGAATAAAATATTGATACATATGACAACATGAATGAACCTTGAAAGTATGCTAGGTGAAAGAAGCCAATCATAAAAAATGACATATTGTATGATTCCATTTATATGAAATGTCCAGAAAAGGCAAATCTATAGAGACAGAAAAGAAATAGCTGGAAGAATGGGGTATTTGGGAGATACAGGTTAAAAGGGGTTTCCTTTTGGGATGATTAAAATATTCTGGCATTATATAGTGGTAATGGTTGCACAATCTTGTGAATATACTAAAAACCACTGAATTGTACACTTTCAAAGGGTGAATTATATAGTATTTGAATTATATCTCAATAAAGCTGGTACAAAAATGATAATTGTTTAAACAAAAATAACAATTAATTGTGAGTTTTATAACATATGTATAAGTAGGATGCATGAAACATAGTATAAAGGCCTAATGGGAAGAATTGGAAATACACTATTATATGCTTCTCTATGTAAAGTGATATTTTACTTGAAAGCATATCATGCTATATTAATGACATATAGTACAACCCCCAAAAGCAAACACTAAAATAAGAAAATGAAGAGTCAATAAACCATGTAAGGAGATAAAATTAAATTGTAAAAAGTACTCAATAGAAAAGGAAGAAAAGTAGAGGGAAAAGAATAAAGAACAGATGAGACAAATAGAAAATAAAAAACAGGATGATAGGCTTAAAGCTAGCTTTATATTACATGTAAATAGTCTAAACACTTCAATTGAAAGGCATAAATTGTAGGGGTGCCTGAGTGGCTCCGTCAGTTAAGTGTCTGACTGCAGCTCAGGTCATGATCTCATGGTTCGTGGATTTGAGCTTTGCATTGGGCTTGCTACTATCAGCACAGAGCCTGCTTCAGATCCTCTGTCCCCTTCTCTCACTGGCCCTCCCTCACTCACACTCTTGTTTTCTCTCTCTCTCTCTCTCAAAAATGAATAAACATTTTCTAAAAAATGGGAAAAATTTACCATGTTAATACCAATCAAAGCTGAAGTGGCTATGTTTCTATCAGACAAAGTAGATTTTAGAGTAAAGAGTATTACCAGGGATACAAAATGTCCTTTTCTAGTGGTGAAAGAGCCAGTTCATTAAGAGGGCATAAAAATCCTAAGTATTATGCCCCTACTAACAAAAATACATGAAGTGAAGAGGCATCCAACTCCTGATTTCAGCTCAGGACATAACCTACTGGTTAATGAGTTTGAGCCCTGTCAGCTCTGTGCTGACAGTGCAGAGCCTGCTTGGGATTCTCTTTCTCTCCCTCTCTCTCTGCTCTCCCTGACTCTCTTTTTTTCAAAATAAATACATAAATAAATTTTAAAAAATAGAATAAAATGCATGAGTGAAAACTAACAAATGCAAAGTAGACAAGTCTTCAATTATAGCTAGAGATTTCAATACCCCTCCTTCAATAATCCATAGGATAAGTAGAGAAAATTAGAAAATCAATAAGAAGGGGCACCTGGGTGGCTCAGCCAGTTAAGTGTCCTTCTTCAGCTCGGGTCATGATCTTGTGGTTTGTGAGTTTGAGCCCAACATCAGGCTCTGCACTGACAGTGTGGAGACTGCTTGGGATTCTCTCTCTCTCTCTCTCTCTCTCTCTCTCTCTTCACCCCCTCTACTTGCTCTCTCTCTCTCTCTCTCTCTCTCTCTCAAAATAAATAAACTTAAAGTTATTTAAAAAAAAAAAAGAAAGGGGCGCCTGGGTGGCTCAGACGGTTGAGCGTCTGACTTCAGCTCAGGTCATGATCTCACGGTTCGTGAGTTCGAGCCCCGCTCAGGCTCTGGGCTGATGGCTCAGAGCCTGGAGCCTGCTTCCGATTCTGTGTCTCCCTCTCTTTCTGCCCCTCCCCCATTCATGCTCTGGCTCTCTCTGTCTCAAAAATAAATAAACATTAAAAAAAAATTAAAAACAAAACAAAACAAACAAAAAAAAGAAAATCAGTGAGGAAATAGAAAATCAAATCAACACTATCAACCAAGTAGACATAATTGACATTTAGAGAACATGCCATCTAATAAGAGTGGAGTACACATTCTTTTTATATTATGGTCCATTTACTAAGATAGACCATATTCTGCTGCATAAAAGAGTCTCAATACATTTAAAAGGATTCACCTTTTAAACATGCTCTGTTTTCATAATGGAATTAAATCACTCAAAACATGCTCTGTAATCATAATGGAATTAAATAAGAAACCAACAAGAGAAAGATCTCTGGAAAGTTTCCAAATCTTTAGAAGCTAAAGAATATATCTCTAAATGGGTGAAAGAAGAAATCAAAAGAAAAATTAGAAAGTATTTTAAACTGAATGCAAATAAAACCAGACTATCAAAGAGCAGGTTAGGGCAGGTTAGAAGGGGTTGTAAAGGGTCCCAAGGAAAGTTTTGAGGGTAATGGTTATATTCACTATCTTATTTATGATGTGATTCACTCTCTTGAGGGGGATAATTTCATGGGTTTATAGAAATGTCAAAACTTATCAAACTGTATATTCTAAATATGTGCAGTTTATTTTATGTCAATTATATCTCAGTAAAGTGGTTTAAAAAGTCTTTTAAAAAGCTTATAGATGCTGCAAATGTAAAATAAACCAGAAAATAACATATTTTCATTAATTAACCTTCTGACACATCTCTAAAGGAATTTTTTTCCTAGGGATTTTTGCAGAATACTCTTTAATTGCCTTTCAATATGGCAAAGGTTTTGTAGCATTATGTTCTACAACAAAAATAGAAAGAATTCAGTCTTTCCTCTATCATTGTTAATTAAAATTGTTTTTTTTATTTTTTATATTTGAGAAAAGTTTCAACTATTTTACTCCGCTGGTGACAATTATGGTATCATTAGACATCACCAGTATAAGGTGAATCAGATACACCAAAACAAGATTTGCGTGTGTTGTGATTTACGACATACTTGCTAACTTTAGTGCTGCTCTAGGATTGGGCCCCGTTAACACAGGAACTTTGATACTTTTTCTTTTGTGCAGTTCTAGTTGAATAAACTGCCTTTTAAATTTTTTTTTTCAACGTTTATTTATTTTTGGGACAGAGAGAGACAGAGCATGAACGGGGGAGGGGCAGAGAGAGAGGGAGACACAGTATCGGAAACAGGCTCCAGGCTCTGAGCCATCAGCCCAGAGCCCGACGTGGGGCTCGAACTCACGGACCGTGAGATCGTGACCTGGCTGAAGTCGGACGCTTAACCGATTGCGCCACCCAGGCGCCCCTAAACTGCCTTTTAAAGTATAATTACTGAGTGCCTATAGGCACCAGGCAACATTCTAGGTGCTTCAGGTATAGCAGGGAATGAAATTGGCAAAAAAAATTCTTTGTCTTTGTGGAGCTTATATATATATACATACACACATATGTATGTATATTATAATTTTTTAAATATTTATTTATTTTTGAGAGAGAGACAGAATGCGAGTAGGTTGGGGCAGAGAGAGGGAGACACAGAATCTGAAGCAGGCTCCAGACTCTGAACTGTCAGCACAGAGCCCAATGCGGGGCTCGAACTCACGAGCTGTGAGATCATGACCTGAGCTGAAGTCAGATGCTCAACCGACTGAGCCACCCAGGTGCCCCAAGTGGAGCTTATATTTTAATGACAGGAGACATAAAGTAGTAGAACTCAACATTTATAGGATGATGTATTATTAAATTCTATGACAAAAAATAAAGCAGGAAATGAGGTGGAATTTTATACAGTGAGGTTAGAGGAAGCCCCGCTGAGAAGGTGACTTTTGAGAGAAGATCTGAAGAATCTGAGGGAGAAAGCCATGGGGATATCTGGAGGGAGAATGTTCCCTGTAGAGGGACAGCATGTGCAGAGACTTGAGGCTGGCATGTGTAGGAAGTGGTGAGGAATGACGTAGTTCCTGCAGGGTGAAAAAGGCAAGAATAGTCAGAGAGGTGTAGCATCCAGAATTGTATAGAAGTGCAATTTTTACCCAGGGTACGATGGGAGCCATTGCAGGATTTTGAGCAGAGGGGTGACGTGATTTGATTTGTGTTTTACCACTATCACTGTATTGGGTTGAACAGTGGCCCCTAAAAGATTTTCAAGTCTTAATTCCCAGTACCCGTGAATGAGAACTTATTTGAAAATAGATTCTTTGCAGATATGATCAAGTTAAGGATCTCAAAATAATATCAGACTGGATTTAGGATGGGCCCTAAACTCAATGACTATCATCCTTATAAGGAGAAAAATGGCCACAGAAACACCTAGAGACACAGAGAAGAAGACAATGTGAAGACAGAAGCAGAGATTGGAGTGATCTGTCTACAAGACCTACAAGACCAAGGGACACCAAGGATTGCCTGCAACCACCAGAAGCTAGGAGAGAGGTATGGAACACCTAAGTTCTCCCTCCAAAGCATGCGGAAGTAAGCAACTCTGCTGAGACCTTGATCTCAGACCTTTGGCCTCCAGAAGTATGAGAGAGTCAATTTCTGTTTTAATCTACCAAATTGGCGATAATTTGTGAGGGCAGCCCTAGCTCATGAATATAGTGATGTTGGCTTCTGTGTGGAGAGTTGACAGTAGGTCAAGTAAAGGAAGCCTGTCAGGAGGTTACTGTGCAATCCAGGTGAGACTGGTCCTTGGAACACAGTTGGTGCAGTATGGGGGTAAGAAACAGTCAAGTCTTGGAGATATTTTAGAGGCAGAGCCGAGAGGATCCGTTGGCAAGTTGGAGGTGGCGTTCGAGAGAAAGAAGTTTGGTAGAAATGTGTGTGGATGCTGAGTAGCTAAAGAGGAGGACTGTGCTGGTTCTTAAGTTCTTGTTTCTAGGCTCATGTCTGTCTGCAGACCACCCTTCAGCTATTCTAGCTTGGTCCACTTTCAGTTCTGCTGAAAGGAGATGCTAGAGGTGATTCCTCCCACCAAGCCTGGGGTGGAAGGGGGCGCTGTTCCATCATGTTGACTTCCTGTTTCTGTCAGTGACACTGCAACAGTAGATGGTTCCAATTTCCTCACACTCCCAGAACCAGCCTCACCAGGCCCCCTCAGAGGTACTGGCACCTTCTGACTTTGGTTCCCTCCTCAGAAGTCTAGCTCTGTGGGCCCCTCCTCACAGACTGTAGGTTCAGATAACCCCAACCCTCCTTTCTGTTCCCCTAGCTCTTGGGGTAGTGGCTTCTTTGAGCAATGACCACCTCTGTGCTACCTCAGGGGTCCTCTTTTGTCTTTTCAGTTCTCTATTACCTTGTTAAAATTATTTTTTTTAAGATTTTTAATTTTAGTTTAAATTTATTTATTTATTTTTTTGAGAGAAGAGAGTGCAAGTGAGTGAGGGGTAGTAGAGAGAGAGAGAGAGAATCTCATGAGGGATGGGGGGAGAGATAGAGAAAGAGAAAGGGAAAGGGAGAGGGAAAGAGGGAAAGAAAGAAAGAAAAAGAAAGAAAGAAAGAAAAGAAAAGAAAAGAAAAGAAAAGAAAAGAAAGAAGCAGGGCTCACCTGAAGTGGGGCTTCAGCTCACCCGATGTGGGACTCAAACTCAGGAACTGTGAAATCATGATCTGAGCTGAAGTCAGATACTTAATGACTGAGCCACCCAGGAGCCCAGTTAACAATGATTTTTAGTCAGCTCTTGGGTGACTCAGTCTGTTAAGCCTCTGGCTTCGACTCAGGTCATGATCTCACCGTTTGTGGGTTCAAGCCCTGCTGGGGCTCTTGTGCTGACAGCTCAGAGCCTCGAGCCTGCTTCGGATTCTCTGTCTCCTTTTCTTTCGGCCCCTCCCCCGCTCATACTTGCTCTCTCTCTCTCTCTCTCTCTCTCCCTCTCAAAAATAGACATCAAAATAATTTTTAAAAAAAACTGTTGTGTTTTCAAGTTCCCCAAAAGACTGACCAATGCTGAAAGCATGGATGACTCCTAGAAACATGTGTACAAAGAGGCTGTGGGAGCAGCAGGTTTGGAGTCTGGGTTTGGACAACTTCCATTTAGATGCCTATTAGATAGCATGAGATATCCAGGAGAGATGTTGGCTCTGATTTTTGAGCAGGGGAGACGTTGGGCTGGAGACAGTGATGTGGAAGTCACCAACACAGGCAAGTGTTTAATGCCACAAGCCCGCAAGTCTGTCTGGAGATGCTTTGGTCCTATTTTTCTTTTTGATCCCAAGTGTCTCAGCACAGATCTTGGCACAGAGAAAAGGCTTCCTAAAGATTTGTTGAATGAAGGACACATGGTTAAAAGAATCAGCAAATGGCTTAGTTGAGTTGTTGTGCCTGCAATAGTCAACTGCTTTCGGAATGAAAAGGAAGTTTCCTAGGAATGGGGACTACTTGGGCACGAGGAACATGATGAACTCTTCATCACCCACTTGCAGGTGCAGAAACCAGGTGACCGGCTCCAAAGATGGCATTTTCCTTTAACAGCAAGTATCCTCTTGGAGTTGTTTGGAAACCAAGGTCTGATTTCTCTCAGTCCAAAACTAGTGTTTGGAAAAAAAAGACTCCAGCTCCCAGAAGCTCAACATACCCTCCCCCCCCCCCCCACCTCCCCACCACCTCCCTGTCTGGTCTGAGCTTCCTTATGGAATAAAACTTGGCCTTTTTGCTTAGTGTTTCTTTCTTTTATTCACCCTGGCCTCACACTTACCGTCTGCTTCAAGTTCCAGTGAATGATTAATTATTCATCCCTCCTAGTCCTTTATCTTGGGAGCCGGACTTCTCCGGGTTAGTCTCACCGGGTCGAGTAGAACAATGGCAGGTAAGGTTCTTCGTCCTCTGGCCAGGAGCTGAGTGAGTGAAAAGTAGTGCCTGGACCCTGGCGTCCAGGTGGCCACTGCAGGCTGGCACAGGCTGAGGCCCGCAGGTGCCGGGTGGCTGTCTTAAGTCTCCTTTTTTGCTTGTTTGTTTCAGTGGCCTCGGAGGTGAGCAGCGAAAGCCCCGAAGGAAACAAAACAGGGTAAGGGAAAGAATTCCCAAAGCCATGTCTTACAACTTGGAGAACCGGACTGTATGTAGGCCTAGCTGATGTGCCCAAGTCGGGCTTGATCTTTCTGGCGTGTGCTGCTTTTCATCCCAAAGAAGAATCTCCCTTTTTAAAAAGAATAAGTCTACATCTGCTAATCATGTGATCATGATTATGTCAGCTGCAGCGTAAGGGGAATTAAAATTAGGGAGGTTTAAGTAAATGTGATTTAAAGTACGATTGCAAACTATACTCCCTGTGCAACCCTCCACATATATTTTTAACATGTTCTTGTCAGAAATATGTTCAGGAGCAGCTGTGAATTTTAGTGCAACTAGGTGTGCACAGTAAATATGTACTTTCTGCCTTCTCATTAGGTCCTTTGGTGAAATAACGTTTGCTCTGCTCTCTGTGCCCCCTGCTCTCCTTGTGTGGGGGTCCTGCTGTCCAGCCTTCCCTTCTGCGGGCTGTGTGAGACCTTCCCCTTTGCAGAGGAGCCCTGAGTAGTGGTGCAAGAAGGGGGGGTCCGTGCAGATGGAGGCCACAGGTTTGTCCCTGCCGAGCAGGAACTTTGGAAGCAGGCAGGCTGCTGAATTGCTCAGACCTTGCCCTTTCTCAGGGCTTAGAGGAAATCATCTACCTGTTTTTTCCTCTAGAGTCCCCATGTTGTAGCTTGTAGTGAGTCTCACCACATTTTGGGAGGGCTCCAGGGTTGCCAGCCTGGGTAGGTGGTGGAAGGAAGGAGGCCTTGTCCCCTTCTCTGCACCCTCCCTTCTTCCCTATGTCCCAAGGCAGGCATCTGCAGGGCACAGGGGCAGGTGGCCGATGGAAGGCCACGTTGTGTCATCAGGAGAGGAGTGTGAGATGACAAGGTTCAGGAGGGAGAGAGACACCAGAGAGGCAGGTGGCATTCCTTCCTCTCATCACAATCCCTGCTCCCAAATCGATGTGGACCCTTTGAGGGGCTGCAAAGCCAGGGTGGGAGCATCCTGCGGGCAGCCTGTCTGCAGACAAGGAGAAACAGGGAGACCAGAGGGCTGGTAACCAAGAAGTAGTCACAGAAAACCGCCTGCCCTCCAAGGGTGATTTTTTCTTCTTAAGTTTATCTATCTAATTTATTTATTTTTAATTTGCATTTAAGTTAGTCAGCATATAGTACCACAATGATTTCAGGAATAGATTCCTTAATGCCCCTTACCCATTTAGCCCATCCCCCCTCCCACCACCCCTCCAGTTACTCTCTGTTCTCCATATTTAAGAGTCTCTTATGTTTTGTCCCCCTCCCTGTTTTTATATTATTTTTGCTTCTCTTCCCTTATGTTCATCTGTTTTGTATCTTAAAGTCCTCATATGAGTGAAGTCATATGATTTTTGTCTTTCTCTGACTAATTTCACTTAGCATAATACCCTCCATTTCCATCCACGTAGTTGCAAATGGCAGGATTTCATTCTTTTTGATTGTCGAGTAATACTCCATTGTATCTAGATACCACATCTTCTTTATCCATTCATCCATCGATGGACATTTGGGCTCTTTCCATACTTTGGCTATTGTTGATAGTGCTGCTATAAACATTGGGGTGCATGTGTCCTTTCGAAACAGCATACATGTATCCCTTGGATAAATACCTAGTAGGGCAATTGCTGGGTCATAGGGTAGTTCTATTTTTAAATTTTGAGGAACTTCCATACTGTTTTCCAGAGTGGCTGCACCAGTTTGCATTCCCACCAGCAGCGCAAAAGAAATCCTCTTTTCCATATCCTCGCCAACATCTGTTGTTGCCTGAGTTGTTAATGTTAGCCATTCTGACAGGTGTGAGGTGGTATCTCATTGTGGTTTTGATTTGTGTTTTCCTGATGATGAGTGATGTTGAGCATTTTTTTCATGTGTCGGTTGGCCATTTGGATGGAAAAGTGTCTATTCGTGTCTTATGTCCCATTTCTTCACTGGATTATTGGTTTTTTTTGAGTGTTGAGTTTGATAAGTTCTTTATAGATTTTGGATACTAATCCTTTATCTGATATGTCATTTGCAAATATCTTCTCCCATTCCATCGGTTGTCTTTTAGTTTTGCTGATTGTTTCCTTCGCTGTGCAGAAGCTTTTTATTTTGGTGAGGTCCCAGTAGTTCATTTTTGCTTTTGTTTCCTTTGCCTCTGGGGATGTGTTGAGTAAGAAGTTGCTGCGGCCAAGGACAAAGAGGTTTTTGCCTGATTTCTCCTCGAGGATTTTTATGGCTTCCTGCCTTACATTTAGGTCTTTCATCCATTTTGAATTTATTTTTGTGTATGGTGTAATAAAGTGGTCCAGATTCATTTTTATGCTTGTTGCTGTCCAGTTTTCCCAGCACCACTCCCTTGCTGAAGAGACTGTCATTATTCCATTGGATATTCTTTCCTGTTTTGTCAAAGATTAGTTGGCCATACGTTTGTGGGTCTATTTCAGGGTTCTCTATTCTGTTCCATTGATCTGAGTATCTGTTTTTGTGCCGGTACCATACTATCTTGATGATTACAACTTTGTAATATAGCTTGAAGTCCAAAGTTTAATTATTTTTTTGAGAGAGACAGAGACAGCATGAGCAGGGGAGGGGCAGAGATAGAGGGGGAGAGAGAGAATCCCAAGTAGGCTCGGCATCTTTAGCGCAGAGCCTGACATGGGGCTCAAACTCATGAAACCATGAGATCATGACCTGAGTCGAGAGAGTCTGACGCTTAAACAAGCTAGCCATCCAGGCGCCCCCCAAGGGTGATCTTTTAATGCTTACATAGCCCACTCAAAAAAGACACAGCCTTTTTTGAGAGTTTATTATGATTTTGAAGTGACTGCAGGGTGTGCTCTGTGATCACAGACACATCAAGAGTTCAGTGTGTTCACCTTTGGTAACGCTTAACAGAAAAGCTGGTGATTGGACCCATCTCCCTTCTCGTAATGAGGCAGCAGTGGGTTGAGTGAGCACATTTTCTTCCAAGACAGTGGGCTCTGTGAGAACCAGGTGAGGGCCATGCTCGGTGCAGTTTGTTGGGAGCAGCCGTTCCCAAGCATTTGCTCCTTCTCCTGCTGAAGAACTGAATGCTTTTGTCTTCTCGTCTCCGCGACCCCAGCCCACCCCCAGACCCTCAGGGGCGGCTTCTTCTACTTTGGGAGTAACTGCTTGTCAAGCCCTGAGTTGGAAACATGAAGAATGTTTTCCTGGAGGATATCCCGGCAGATGGGAGACCCCCCAGTGGGGATCATCAGAGACTTTGCTTTCCATTTCTAACCAGAACGAAATCAGTTATTCTCCATATGACCTCAAAACCCTCACTGATGAGTAAGAAATACCTTATCATAAGGTATTTTTTGTATCATAAGGATCTTGTGCCTAAAAAGATGATGTATTTTGGTATCTTGGCTCTGACACATGACTTGGGTGTATTTTTAACCAAAAAACATTTGCTCTAGTACATTTGAATGCCATCAATCTGCTTTTTCTTCAGTGATGACCTTGAGCTCAGGCAGAATCTGGCTGGATTGTGACTAGGCATTTTTTTTCTTTTTTGCCAAATAAACCCATTTCATGTCAAAATAGGAGGTGATGTGACAAGTTAAACAGATACTGAAATATAAGCATAAAGAAAACAAAAAAAAATGTGCTGTCAAAAATTCATGATAGAAATTATTGACATTTTCTCAATTTTCTATGCACTGTTAAACTCATAATTCCTTAAAAAATTTTTTAAATAAATGTTTTCTTAAACCAGACAGGAGGCAGTGAGGCTTTTTACTATTAATAGTCCCCGTGTAAATTTTTAGTGGCCTTGAGCTTGTGGCCAGGTTCTTGCAGGATTGGGTCAGTTTATAGATACAGTGTGCTTGGAAAGACAAGTAGGAGAATGGCTTTTGGCTCATTAACTGGCTGGCCCAGGCCCCTGAGACTGGTTGTTCTTCCTGGAACAGAAGGAGCCTTAAATTGGTTTCAGGGAAACTGCCAGCCTGCCATCTCTCTCTCCCTCTCTCTCTCTCTCTCTCTCTCTCTCTCTCTCTCTCTCTCGTTCTCTCTCTCTGTCTCTCTCTGTCTCTGGTTCTTTGCTTTAGCCACTCTGTTTCTTTCTGTTTCTGTGTCTCTCTTCTTTGTTTTCTCTCATACCATTTATTCTATCAGTAAATTTTACAAAATAGTGTGTATAGGGGCACCTGGGTGGCTCATTCAGTTGTGCGTCTGACTTTGGCTCAGGTCATGATCTCACGGTTCCTGAGTTCAGGCCCCTTGTTGGGCTCTGTGTTGACAGCTCGGAGCCTATAGCCTTGCTTCAGAATCTGTGTCTCCCTCTCTCTCTGCCCCTCCCCTGCTTGTACTCTGTCTCTCTCTCAAAAATAAATAAACATTTAAAAAATTAAAAATAGTATATGTAATTGCATGTGCATGAGCACACACACACACACACACACACACACACACACATTGAAAAAGGTCTGGAAATATATACCCCCCTGATGTTTTAACAGTTATCTCTGAATGAGAGCATTACATAATATTTTACTTTTTCCTTCATGCAGGTCTATATTTTTCAGTTTTTTCAGTGAGTATGTATATCTTTTCTCATCAGAAATTTTTGATAAAACCAAGAAGTAGGATACTGAGTAATAGTCTCATATAAGATGAAGGTGGAAGGAAACTTTCCTTGGGATGTGAAAAAGCAGGTTGCACAAGATTCTCCCCAACTCAGCTGTAATAGTATGTGTTCGGGGCAGGGACAGCATTTTGTTTGCTGGCCTCTCCCCAGGCCTGGCGGAGCAGCTTTCACAGCGTGGGCTTGGACACGTGTTTGTGGAATGAATAATTAGAGAAGGATCTATGGTGCAAAGAAGGTGATTTTGGAGGAGGCAACTAACGGTGCTGCCAGAGATTCAGTCTACTTGACCTCAAAAGGACAATCAATGGATCGGAACGAAAATACTCTAATTGGATATAACTTGGGAAGGATCTAATAAAACTCTCATTTTAAGCCCCAGTAGTCTTTTATTAGAGAGAATATTATAGATGGGGTCCAGAAGTGGTTGCCTCAGTGGAAGAGTAAATCTGGCATATAGGTTTTAACCGAGAGTGTCCTTTGTTGGAATCCCAAATACCAGTATTTGGTTCCATGCTAAAAATATCTGTAGCAGCAATTGCGGGATGTAGGGGAAGCTCCATCCTCTCTGAGTTTGATAAGCCTGTTTCTTTCAAGGGGAAATAATGAATTTGTCCAGTCCCAAACCTGCTTGTAGAGGAAGGAACCTGACCTTACAGTCTCCCCATTCCACATAATCTGGGTGTTCAGCCAGCCGGGACTTGAGATGTCTGCCTGGCTCAGCAAAGTGCCCTTGTAGGTAGTTTCCAAACTCTCTGGAAGCAAATGCCTACAAGTATCTGGTCTGAAGACTACAGAAGTTTAGCCAGTTAGGAAATGTTAACCTGCTTCAAATGGGAGATTCACCCCAGCTATAACTTTGACAGGCAGTTAAAGCTCTGCCAAAGGAATCTTTCCAGAAACTCCAGTTCTGAAGAAGAACATTCTGAGACTGTAATGGTGGAGAATCTATGTTCATAGCCTTTCTCCTCAAACCACTTATCTAGGTGTCCTGTCTCCATAGAACTCACTTCTGTCGCTCTGATGTTTTCAGAATATTTTTGCTGAGTTGCTTAGGACAAAAAGAAGCGATCAGTAAGAACTCACAGAGCTTGTATTGATGGATAATTGTCTAAGGACTTGTGTGCAATTCCTGCTCATCAAGTGGTCACTTTACTTACTTGGTGGGATGAAAATGGTTTTGTGAGCAAGTGATTTTGATTTATTTTGGTCTTATAAAAAGACCTTGAGTTCTTTTCCCCTACAGTGAGTGCAAAGGAAGTATATTTTTAATGTCAAAATAACAATAAAAAAGACGGAAATTTCGACAAAGGGGATTCCTCAAGCACATTTTATGCCCAGCATTAACTCAGCTGTGTTTCTTTGTATGTGGGCAATCTGTGGTTTGCTGTCAGTCTACAAGCTGGTGTGTCTAATATCTCATGAGCGCTCACGGAAATATGACTGCTTGTGAATGGTCTTTCTCCTGAAGATGGGTGCCTTCCTGGAAGAATAGGTGCCCTTGTGTGTCCCTGCTGCCATCCCACTGTGCTTACTGTAAACTTCTCTGTAGCTTTCAGCCCATTTGAAAACCCAGAGCCCTCAGAATGGAGACAAATTGAGTTTAGGAAGACCCCGACCTTCTAAAGCCTTTGTGGCCACTCCCGACCAGCTGGGAACTGTGAAAAACTGTCTATTCATCTTCCCTGCCTCCCACATTCCCCCCTGTCTCTCCTTATTCAAATATAAGTTTTCTAAAATGGTTAAAGAGTGAGTAAGTAAAAACAGTACGGCTTCCTGTATAGAAATTACATGCTTGTTTTGATGAGGGCCATTTATTTATTAGATGCTTTGCTGCGTGTTATATTATCTTTGCAGTCTGCTGAGCCACCTCGATTGGATACTGGGAGGAAATTATTTCTGAATGTAATTTTGTGCTTAATTTATAGATTTGATGCCTATGTTTTTATCATTATTTCTGCTAGCTTTTAGAACTCTATTAACACTTTGATTATGAATTTTCTTTGTTTTTGTAGCCCTAGGCTATTTGATGGGCAGGCAGCGTTTTATAAATAAGTAGATATGGTTCACTTACAGAGAAAAAGAAGAAAATAATCAGAGAAAGTAAACTATGTGGGGGAGTGACTATAATCATTTTCCTAATTTAAACGAAGATCTGCCCACAGAACAGAGCTTTGCAGACCTGGTGAGACCATGGCTTCTGAAATAATGGAGCCTTCAGCAACCTGCCCACTGTGCTGTAGACATGAGACACCCCAGGCCTGAACCCTCACGTGCGTTTGATATGAAAAAGAAGGAAAATGGTACAGAAACCTGAAGGCCTGGGGATGTTAGTCTTGATGGATATTAATTGGCCACATGAACTTGGACAAATTATTTACTTTCTCTAAAGCCTCAGTTTCTCCATCTATAAGTGTATCAAGAATAGTGTCTATTTTCCCAGTCATTATAGCAGCTTTATACAGGAGAAATGGCATAAAGAATGTCAAATGACTTACTTGTTAAGCTGTCAAGTGTGGTGCAGATATGAGGCTGCAGCCACATGCTGACACCTTCTGGGCCAAACACTGTGCGTGCATTGTATTTGGCCTGCACTCTATTTTTAAAAATAAACCTAACGTTTGAAAATGGAACGATCTACATAACATTTTGGGTTTCTGGCTTCTCTTGAAAAAGCAAGCCCTGTGGCAAACATAGGCCCCATTTCTACGTGGCAACAGTTGGCCTGAGTTTAGGTGGGCCACAGGGTTTCCAGTTCCCTCGATCCCTGCCTTCCCTGACAATGCGAGCGGTTCCTTTTGCTGTTTGTGTGCCTGCCTGGCTCCAGTGCGCTAGAGTTCATGACACTTGAGGAAGATGTTGGACAGGCTGCTTTGACTTCGTGGTAAAAACCATTGAATTTGGGGGATGCCTGGGTGGCTCAGTTGGTTAAGCCTCTGACTCTTGACCTCGGCTCAGGTCATGATCTCGTGCTTCGTGAGTTTGAGCCCCATGTTGGGCCTTGCAAGGATAGCACGGAACCTGCTTGGGATTCTCTGTCTCCCTCTCTCTTCTCCTCCCCCACCCTCAAAAACAAATAAGTAAACATTAAAAAGAACACATTGGATTTGGAGTGTGAAAATCAGAGCTGGAGCCACAGCTCTGGCATTTTTCAGCTGGGCCAACTTGGACAGATCACTTTACCTTTTTGAGCCTTTTTATTTATATGCAAAATAGAAATTGGTAACTGCCTCATAAGGTTTTGTAAAGGCTTTATATAAGATAAAAACCTCAGTTTTTAAAAAAAAATTTTTTTAATGTTTGTTTATTTTTGAGAGAGAGAGAGAGAGCGTGAGCAGGGGAGGGGTAGAGAGGGGAGACACGGAATCTGAAGCAGGCTCCAGATGCGGGGCTCGAACCCATGAAACGTGAGATCATGACCTGAGCCGAAGTCGGATGTTTAACTGACTGAGCCACCCAGGTGCCCCAAGACCTCAGTTTATAAATAAGAATGAGCAACACACTTATGGATGTATATAATAGTAGGTATATGGGTATTTATTACCCCAGGGAAGCATTGTGTTACAAACAACACAAAAATCTCTGTGGCCTACAGCAATACACACTATTTTTGCTTGTGAGTTTATAAGTTGGATGGGTGGCTCTGCTGATTTTGGTTGGGCTCTCCCGTGTGTCTGGGGGCCCTTGCTGAGACATCTGTGCCAATTCAGCCCTGGTCCGTGTGTCTCATCCTGTAGCAGTCTAGCCTGGGCTTGTTCTCATGACAATGTCAGAGCAACAAGAGGGAGAAAGTGAATGTGTAAGTGCGTTTTCAAGTATTTGTGTTACATTTATTAATGTCCCATTGATCACAGTAAGTCTCATGGCTGAACCCAGAGCCAAGGGTTGGGACACCACACCCACAATGGGAAGGCACTGCAAAGTCATATAAAAAAGAGATCCAGGAAGTAAAGAGGATTTGGAGCCATTTTTGCTCTCATTCTGCCATAGGTAGGGGAAGCCACACTCCTGAAACAAATACATTCCCAAGACATTTAGTGGCTCAAATACATAGAGTTTCATTTCTCTTTAACAGTACAAGTCCTGGTTATGGGGTGGCTCTTCTGACACAGTGATCCAGGAACCCAGGGACCTCCCATTGTCTAGCTGCATCATCACCTAGGTCCCATCATTATTACTGTCAACCCCAGGAGTTGACACACTTCTTCCTAAAGGGCCGGGTAGTCAATATTTTAGGATTTGGGGGTCATATGATCTCTCTTGCCACTACTCAATTCTTCCCTTACAGTACCAAAGAAGCCATAGACAATATGTAAAGAAATGAGCATGATTATATTCCAATAAAACTTCATTTACCAAAATAGACAGCAGGTCAAATTTGGCCCATGAGTCATAGTTTTCTAGCCCTTGCCCTAAAGCTACAGGCCTGATAGATATTGGGTTAACCTCCTATGTTAACAATAGAGGATACTTTTATTAAATGTTTTGGCCACAGGACAAGAGGAATTTCCACTTTCCAGCGTGCTATCTGGTACCAAACCAATAAATCAATTCTCACATACACATTGTTCATGCAGCAGCTCCCCACTTTGAGATACCAATTTCTGTGTCAGTGAGTTTAACTGCTAACACCCACCCCCATCCCAAACCCCAAGATGTGTAATAGCACAGACCTAATAGGAAAGTAGGTATATAACAGTTAAGGCCAAGTATTCCTGATCAAAGAGTATCTCTCCTTCACATGGAGATTCAAGACTGTGAATCTACTTCCTTTCCCTCTTGGGGTCTTGCCACCCTCTCATTTTGACCTGCACCTACTGGATAAAAGAAGAAAGAGCATGGAGAAAAAAATATCTGTTTCTTAAAGGTTTTGGTCATAAATAGCACATATTACTTCTCATTTTCCATTGGGGATAATGTAGATACATAGCCACACATAACTGCAATCGAGGCTAGGAAATCAGTCTAACCACATCCCCCGCTGCAATCACATTACTATGAAAGAAAGAACAGCTTTGGATGTACAGTAGTGTTCTTAAACTCTTACAGAATGATTCTTAGACTATAAATACCCCAGTGCCTAACACAGTGCCCAGTATGGAGGGAATATTTGGTAAATATTTATGGAAGGAAGGAAGGGAAGGAGGCAGGGAGGGAGAGAGGGAGGGGAGAGGGAAACTCCTGTCCATGTATACAGCTGCCCATTTACAGACAGATAGGACTAGCTATAATGTGCTTCCCCATTTGGCATCATGGTTTATTCTTTTCACTACTGAGTAATCATTTGTGCCCCTTGAATTCTGTAAATGGTATACCCACAACCATATACGTGTCCTCTTTGACTTTTATAAATCTAGGGGAAAGAGAATTAAACATTATGCATTTAACTTAAGTAATTAACTCTGTCACCTTGTCACCTAAGTGTAAGTCAATGGGAGGGAATGAGGAAGAAGCAATATAAGCAAAACTGGAACACAACCTCCTTAGGCATCTAGGGTCAGAGTCATCAGGGGTTCATAGAACAGTAAGAGTGTGCCCATGTCTTCTCCCTTGCACCTTTAAAGTATATTTAAGTGGACTTTATTAAGGCCACCTTCACCACAAGACCTTGAAGTAACCCAGATGGCACTCTCCAGGTGCAGTCCGTGTCTGGCTGAGGGTGAGGCCTCTGAGTAGTTCTCTCTGGTTGCACATATGGCACTTCTCTGCTCAGTCACCTTTCTCTACCTTCTGTTATTTTGGTGACTGTGTGGGGCTGTTCTATGTTGGACTTTCAAGAGATCTTGGCATCTCTACCATTGAGGAGAGTGCTAAGGGCCCAGGGACTGAGAGATCCTTGGCACGGTGCTGAACACAATTCATGCAAGGAGGAGAGAGAAGGTTGGAAATCATGGTCACTCCCCTACCTCACTCAGGGGAAGGGGAAAGCATGAACAGAGAGGTCTACTGGTGCAACTTAAAATGATGGGAAATGGGTTGGTGTCTGCTTTTGGGCCTCCCCCAATGTACTCACCAAACTGAGGGTCTGAACTACTGTCTTAACCTGACTTTTTCTCACAGAGTTGGCTTCCAGTGGTGAATGTGTATGGTCTGCTAGACACAGTGAGGACTGACCAATGATGAATGATGCTTTGGCTGGGGCTCCCAGCTGTGAATTGTGATCGCTTTTTAAAAACAGTGCCACAGGTCCCACAAGAGCTGCCTCTAGGCAGGGTAGGTAGTTCTACAGAGTGAACACTAAAAAATTTAACTTCCAGATTCTATCAAATCTTGCCAAAGAATGTAACACCCATCTCATACTTGAGATAAATGGTTTAGGAAAGAATTCTATTTGATGGTCTGGTAGTGTAAAAGAGAATTTGTTTTTGAGCATTTTGATGCTGGCATTCTGGATTGAGTTGAAAGGGTGGACCACAGGCTCTCTTTCATTACGTTCCATGCCATTCATTCCATCCCATTCCACCACATCTTTTTCCATTTCGTAACACTGACTCATACTCTATGATGCTTCATAGTCCACTGTGTTTCTTCAAGTGGAATGCTGGTTAAGTTGTAATCACTTCAGCAACCACTGAAAAAACTATACATTTATGGTGAGAAAATGCATAAATAAATTTAAATGGAATACTAAAAAATGTTCAAATAATTCCAAAAGACGGCAGAGAAAAGGGAACTAACTCCAGCTATGCTAATTAAAGGCAGAGATTGTCACGATAAACACACACACACACAAGAACGACAACAGAGAAAAAAAAAATAGAACAAACAGAAAACAATGAAATAGACCTAAACCCAAACTTATCGATAACTATGTACGAACACACTGATTATATTCTGTCTCTGAGAAACTCACTTCAAATACAGTCATACAGGTAGAGGACGATAAAAGATTATAATAGCTTTCTATGGTGTATAACAATACAAATTTAGTGACTAAAAACAACATATGTTTATTGTCTCACAGTTGCTGTAGGTCAGAGATCTGGGCATGACTTAGCTGCATTCTCTCCTTCAGGCTCTCACCAGGCTGCACCTGTGCTTCATCAGGTTATTTGGCAAAACTCATTCCTTCGAGGCTGCAGGACTGAGGCCTCAGTTTCTTATGCAAATAAATTTGTCAACTGAGGTGAAATGGACCAGTTTTTCAAAAAAAAACAAAAAAAAACAAAACAAAAACAACAGAAACTACCAAAACTAGCCCATAGATAAAAAAGATAATCTGAATAGTCACATAGCTATCAAAAGTAATTGAATCCATAGTCAAAAACCTTCCAAATACCAGATGGTTTGACTAGATAAGTCCACCAAATATTTCAAAGAAAAAATAAATATTACATAATCTCTTTCAGAAAATACAAGAGAAAGAAACACTTCTCAACTCTTTTTATGAGGCCAGGACTACACTGATATCAAAACTAGATTAAGGCAGTACAAGAAAATACTCCAGACCAATATCCTCATGGACACAAAAATCCCCAAGAAAATATTAGCATATCAAATCCAGCCATTTACATAAAGAAAGAATACTACACCACAACCAAGTGGAAATTGTCCTGGAAATGCAAGGCTGGTTCCATGTTTGAACACAAATCAATGTAATCCACTTTCTTAATAGTCAAAAGAAGAAAAAGCACATGATCATATCAACTGTTCCAGGAAAAAGCATTTGAAAACAAAATTCAAGTTGATTTGTGATTAAAAATTTGCAGCAAACAAGGAATGGTGGGGAACATCTCCACCTGATACAGGGCATCTACAAAAGCCTTGAATGTGGCAAAACCAATGATGGCCGCTTAGATCCCAGACAACATTACATGACAGTTGCTTTCCCTGTCCAGGTGTGGTCCAGCAGTAAAGTCCCAGGAAACACCACTTCCTGAATTGTGCTTGTTAGTTCCGAACCATTCAGAGACCAGCAGCTGGGGGAGAGCACAGGTGCAGCAAAAGTGAGCTCTGCTCCTTGTCTCACATGACACTGGCATCAGGACTGCACACTGATGTCTTTCTGCGATGACATTGTGCAGGAACCGCATGGTGAAGGCAACATTAGGTTGGCGGGGAAGCAGTTTGCTGAACAAGGACAGAGGCTCTGAGAGCAAGGCCGTGTGGCAGGAAGCTGGCAGCTCAGCTGAGCCTGGGTACCTCCTGGAAACTAGAGCCGACACTCATCCTCACCCAGGAAAACAGCGGGGACCTGGAAATTAGATTTCTGAAAGTCAGTAAGTAGTTTGCGGTTGAGTCAGGGCTGTAGAACGAGCTGAAACACAAACCTTTAGCTCGCAGCACCAAGGAACAAAGTAGCAAGAAAGGGCTCACTAAGGAGACCAGGTAGCTTTTTTTTTTTTTTTTTGTAATGAAGGGACTCAAATAAAATGCTTTGCTTAATTAATGTTACAGCCTGCCAGAGATTCCAAACAGCAGAGTCATAAAGAGAAATGTCTCATGAAGGTTATTCTCATGTGCAGATGGGTGCACTCGAGTCTGTACTCAGGCTCTTCTGCTTTCTCTTGAGTTTATTTCTGTCAGACAGATTCCCTATACTTTCTTCTTAATGACCTGGAACTTCTGACTTTTTCAAACTTTTCCTCGAGAAGTTCGGTCTCCTAGTTCAGGCAGAAAAAAAGGAAAAAGAAAAGTTCAATGATGAGGCCGAGTTGGAAATATAACTTGGGGGGTTCTAATATTCAGCACACACTCGACAATGGGTGTGTGACATCTTTTTCTTTCCGGGCCCTACTGGAATTGCTCATGAGATGCTTCAGTTGAATTGCTCAAAGAATGTGTCAAAGGGAAGCTTACTCGTAGCTCTGAAGTCACTGGTTCCTTCTTAAAGAGCCCCAAGCAAAGAGAAGCATGGAATGTTGTGGAGAAACAAGTGGTGTGGGAAAGTCTCTGAAAAGAAGGCAGCTCTTCTCAGAGGAAAACCCACTGGAGCTCTCAGTGGCCAACAGAACCCCCAACTCCTCACTTGAGAATCACAGCCTCTGAGGCAGTGTGGTGTGGTGGAGTGCACCCTGGTCTGGGAATCAGACGGCCTGGGATCCGACCCACATCTGCCTCTGTGTGTGCTCTGGAGTCAGGGAGTCTGGGTTCAAAGGCAGGTTTGCTATTTTCTCACTGTGTGACCTTGGGCAATTTAGTTCACCTCTCTGTACCTCAGTTTCCTTACCTATATACACAAGAGATGATGCCCATATGTACCTTGTAGAGCTGTTGTGGGAATAGAAGAAATTGCTTCTGCGTGGGTAGGGAACATCTGGAACCGTACCTGTTCATGGTGAGTGCTAGAGCAGTGTTTGCTGTTGTTATGCACTACGTGGGTCCTAGGGCAATTACCTGTATGGTCCCAGTTCCCTCAGCTGTAAAGCTAGAGAGCTGGGTTAGGCCATTTTTCTTAAAATGTGGCCTGGAGACTTCTAGCATCAAATAACCTAGACTATCAGTTCAAAAAAAAAATCTCTGACATTGGGGCCTAAAGACGGGCATTTAAAAATGCTTCCAAAGTGCTTCTTAAGGCACGTTTATTCAATTGTAGGTGTACCTATGTAACTAAATAAGCAACAGTGGGCATTGAGGTGCTGTGGGAGGAAGGGAGAATTTATACCCTTCGAGGTGCAGGTACCACTCTGATCAGTGTATGGAAAGCCAAGCCAATGCCAGTCCCTGCTCCCTGCAGAGGAGGAATTACAGCTGTAGATGGGATGAGCAGCCTTTTCCACGAATATTCAGATGGGTCATGGAATTATCCATGGAAAGTCCCCTTCCCAGTTGTATGGATTCAGGTGAACCCTTGAATCTTGGTGACAGTAGCATTAAAAAAAAAAAAAAAGAAAGAAGAAAAAGCAACGCCACTTGTTGGAAATTGGAAGAATTGCTCCCTCATCTGTACCCCCATCTGCATTATTTCCATCCTATTATAATTTGCATCCTACTGTGTTACTGTGTGTGTCTCCCCTGGAAATGACAAGCACCCTAAATTCAGGCTAGTGTCTTATCCTTCTTGGTGCTCGTCTTTCCTCGCTTGCTCTAGCCTTTAGCTCAGTGATTTGCACATGGTCATTGTTTTGTAAATCTTTGTTGAATGAATCAGCAGAAGATCCAGTTGGAACTGAGTCCCTGGCATGGAGTTTACCAGTCAGTGATCCCAGCATGCGCGCTGTAACTGATGAGACCCACGGACACAAAGGCAGTGGAAAAACCCTGCCTCCATCACAAAAGCCTTTGCAATATTAATACAGGGGAAGATATAAATCTTAATTAGTATCAGGAAAAAGTGATGATGTATCAAGGTTCTCGAAATGTCAGCTGGTGGCTGGGCAATCAATTCATTCGTAGCCACTCACCATTGCACTGTGATACTGAAACCAGTATTGCTCATTAAAGGTGTAATGACAATCAGCCAGATCGCTGTTAATTGATTCTTAATACTTCAATTACTTGTTTTTATGCCAGTCGAATTTAATCAGAAGGAGTCAGAGAGTATTACAAGGCTTATAATTTTAAAAGGATTTGCATATATTAGCTTTTATGTGCACCTTGTTCAAAATCCAAGTGAAAAAAAAATACTTATATTTATATATACTTTGCTCACTCATGAAAGCTTTTGGAAGGTGAAGTTAATTTTTGATGACAAATAGATATAAATATTTCATCAACAAGAGGGAAATTTTATTACTTTTAGACTTTGGTTTCATATTCTATTTCTTTATCCTAGGCTCAGGAATAACCCCAGGTTGTTTTCTAACTTGAGAAAAGCTTTCTGTTGATCATGTGGTCATATGCCCTCTTTCTACATCATCTTGTTTTTCCCTTCCTGTCACTGATATGTTTACAACTCCTCTGTTTTCCACCCCTGCAATGTGGATCCTGCCTCCGTCGTTCAGCATGTTTGAATGACACCATTAACCTCTACAAGCTAAGTCAAATGGCTTTTTCTGTTCCTCAGTCTTCTCATAGCCTTTATCACTACTAACTGCTCTCTTTAAAAAAAAAATTTTTTTAAATGTTTATTCATTTTATGAGAGAAAGAGAGCTTGAGTGGAGGAGGGGCAGAGAGAGAGGGAGACACAGAATCCAAAGCAGGTTCCAGGCTCCAAGCTGTTGGCACAGAGCCTGACATGGGGCTTGAACTCACGAACCATGAGATCATGACCTGAGCCAAAGTTGGATGCTTAACTGACTGAGCCACCCAGGCACCCCTAACAGCTCTGTCTTTGAAGCTCTGCTGTCTATGGCTGGGATCCCCACTAACTGCTCTGCCAGAAATATTTTATAGAAGGGAGTTCACACTTGCAAGACAGGCAGAGAATATGAACATAGAGACTACTGGGCTTAAAGAGTAAGGAAAGCCCTGGGGCAGAAGGGGTGGCTCCTTCCCAGGAAAAGGCCAATGGCCAGTGGGTTAGAATACTCTGGAAAAGAAAAGGCAATGGAAAATTCCAGTTCAATTCTGGACCCATGTCAGTATTTAAGGGAGCAGAATGGGAGTACATCTCTGAGAGGGTAGGCAGCTATGGGACTTCAGTTGCAGAACAGGCTGTGTTCGGTCAAGTCTCTAGAGGTAGAGAGAGGACTCTCAGCAAATAAACCCAGCCTTGGTGATAGGACTGGCAGGAAGAAGAGAAAGCAGACCCCCCCCCCCCACCTGGCTTCTGGGGTACAGCACTGGGCTTTTCTTGGGTACCAGACCTGGAACAAGTCTCCGTGTGGAGTTGATTGGAGAGCCCTCGTGTGGGGTAGTGACTTGGAAAAACTCCCTGTTTCTCCTTTACTATCACTACTTACCACACTCATAGCACTTCTGACACCAGATGTGTGGATTTTCCACACCAAGCAATTCTGGTACTAACTGCTTGGAGCTAGAGCAGACCCAACAGGTTCAGGGCTCAGTTCCACAAGACTAACCTCCCCCCTCCCCCAACACACACACACACACACACACACACACACACACACACACACTTTGGACCAGTTGTAAGAAGTGGGTCACCAGGTTATCCACAATTTCTGTCCACCTTGGCTACAAATCTGAGACTCTTATGACCTCCTCCTTGGATTAGATTATTTGCTGGAACAGCTCACAGAACTCAGGGAAACATTCACTTATACTTACAGACTTATTATATATAAAGGATATGATAAAGGATACAGATGAACAGTCAGATGAAGAGATACTTAGGGTAAAGTCTGGAAGGGTCTTCTGTCCTTCCCTGTGGAATCAGGGTACACCACCCTCCTGGCACATAAGTGTGTTCATCAAACCTGAAGTTCTCCAAACTCCTTACTTTTGGGATCTTCATGGAGGCTTCATTACATAGTCGTAATCAATCATTAGCTCAATCCCCCTTCCTGGGAGGATAGGGGGAGAGGCTGCAAATTCCAAGCTTCTTTAAAAAAATTATTTTAATGTTTATTTATTTTTGTGACAGACAGAGTACGAGCAGGGGAGGGGCCGAGAGAGAGAGAGAGAGAGAGAGAGAGAAAGAGAGAGAGAGAGAATCTGAAGCATGCTCCAGGCTCTGAGCTGTCAGCACAGGGCCCAACACGGGGCTCTAACTCATGAACGGTGAGAGCATGACCTGAGCCGAAATCAGACACTTAACCAACTGAGCCACCCAGATGCCCCTGAAAGTTCCAAGCTTCTAATCATGGCTTAGTCTTTCTGGTGACGTGCCTCCACTCTGAAGCTAGCCAGGAGCCCACAAAGAGTCGCCTCAGAACAAAAGACACTTGTTTATCACCAGGGAAATTTGAAGGGATTTAGGAACTCTGTGTCAGGAACCAAGGTCAAAGACCGAATATTAGAAGAAAAAAATGCTCCTGGTGCTCTGATGATTTAGAAAATTACAATGTTTTAGGAGTTTTGCACCAGAAACCAGGGAGAGGGACCAATATACAGATATACCGATATTATTATTGTTATTATTATTTTCCTATTATTTCATTGGTAGGCCATGTGGACAAGACCACTGCTGCCTAGGGTCTTATCCTCTTTTGACTTTTGGACATCTGAAGAACAACCCTGCTGCCAGCTTATACCTACAGTTTGCAGATGGCAGCCATGACTACAGGACCCTGGGGCAGGGCAGATGCTCCCACGGCTCCTCTTGGTTTCCTTTCCTGTGTTCATTCCTCATCCTTCTTCCCCCTGTCTGGTGTCTCTGGCTTGATGATCTGTCTCTCCTACTCAGCCTTCATAAGCCACAGTTTCCTCATCTGTAAATGGCCTCACTCAGCTGTTGTGAGAATAACATGTAATAAGGCATTCAAAGAGCCCAGAACAGTGGCAGTCACACTGCTTATCCTTGCTTATTTAAGCTCTTCCATTCCTCCATATCCACATTCGTATCCATGAACTCATCCCCGTGCTCTGGGTTCCACACCTCCAGTGGGCTGGGGGCATCAAATGGAAGGCTTTCTCCTTGCCAGCTACTATGCTACCCCCTGCTTTGCATTATCTCGCTTACTAGGATTGTTCCCATTTCAAATGAAGGAAGAGAGACTTAAAGATCGTGTAACTTGCCCAAAGTCACACAGCTAAATTCAAACTCAGGTTTGTTTAACTTCAAGGAGCTCATACTTTTCATATCGACATTTGAACTCGTCTTCCTCAAACAGACTTCCTCCTCTCCAGAGGGAGCCTACAAGTAAAAAATTCCACGTTCTTTTTGACTCTTCCTTTCTTATCACCTTTAGCACCACCCCCTTCCCCCATATCCAACCATTCGTCATTCTGTCCAGTTCATTATACTTCTACCGTGTCCTTTCTCCTCCTCTCCTTCCACCATTGCTCTGACTCAGTGCTCAGCTCCCAGGGTTGGGATTCCCAATCTGCTTCCAGGAGGCACATTCCTTTATGCTTGTTCTTTGCAAGGCATAGCACTGTGGTTCACAGCACAAACCCTGGAGATAGACTGCTGGCTGTGAATACTGGCTCAACCCCTTACTAGCTGTGTGGCCACAGGCAAATTTCTGTAATCACTTTGTGCTTTGGCTTCCTAGTATCTACCTCAAAGGGTTGTCATGAGGGTAAACTGAGTTCCTGTTTATAAAACCATTAGAACTGGCTCTGCCACATAGTAAGCGGTATGTAAGAATAAATACATTGTGGCCAGACATCCTCACATGTTGACATTGGGATTCTCTTAAGAAACTTCTTAACCCTGAAGAATTTAAGGGTAGGGTTATCCCAAAATATTCACCCAGGCTGACCCTGCTGCCTGCCACCCACCCCCCCACCCCTGAGGGGGAGGAATCCTCTGCTGGCTCTGAGTGATCAAACATGTCTTGTGTTTTGCAGAGCCTCACATACCTTCTCAGACTGCCCTTCCCTCTCTTGTGTTTTTACCCATCATCCAGATCCCCTTTAGGATTCTCCTTTTCCAGGCAATCTCCCCAGCCCACCGCAGTGGGCCATGCTGGGACCTAGAGTGTATTGCCCTCATTTTGTAGTTCCTTGTGACCTGCCAGATGATAGCTCTTATATTGTATTCTTGTGCATTTTGGTTTAATTTGTCACAATATTTATGGTTTGTCTACTTGACTTAATTAGATGTTTCAGAGAGGTAGAGACCCTACATTTTGTTTCTTTGTGTTCCCCACTGTTTCTGGGAGAATACCTTGCACATGATAGCTATCCTGTAAACATCTATTGATTGAATCATAAGCCACTTTAAATGAAAATGGGTAACATGAGGTTTAAGAACAAAATTAAGTGTTACTTGGTTTCTTAGCGAGATCTTTGTTTCATTTTTAAGATTTGGAAGTCTCTCATTAGCAATGTATTCATCCTATTTGGTACTTTGAGACAGAAAATGTTAAAAATATTGTACTTTGTTGTTTTCTTGAAGTGTTACAAGATGTGAAAACAGAATATTGTTTGATTAAATTATTTGCACTTGGATATTTTAATACATGAGGGGGACTTTAAAAAAAATGACCAAAAGTCAAATGAGAAGAATATAAACGATCACCTAGTTTAATGTTAAGATTAGACAGAAAACCTCAAGAAACCTTAACATCTTTTAGTTCTTACCTTTGGAAAGAACCAGCAATTTCAAATCTACCCATCAGATCTATAGAACCTCTCTGTGTCTCTCTCTCAATTTCTTTCTCTTTTTTCTTTAACATTCAACTCACCCTAGTAGCCATTTTAATTTCCAATACCTTTCACTAATAGGATTTTATCTATCAATTTAAGATACCCCAAATTCTTCATCTCAAAAGGCAGAGCAGGAAAAGAGGGGGAAAAGAGGAAAAAATAAATACAGTTTTTCATATGTCTGGTATAGCTCTTCAGTATTGCAGATAAGGACCAAGTCACCTTCCTGGTACAAGCCATTTACTTAATCTTCTTAATTTTTTCTTTGCACTGAAAAATTCTAGATTCTTGAGCTTTTTCGGGAATTTATTCTCTAGGACTTTAATTTTGTAGCTCTCTTTTCAACTCTCTCCAGTTCCACAATAAAAGTAACTAAATAGGGTTTCTGATACCTAGTGCTTTTTCTAGAAGGAACTTGCTTCATTAGAATCTGTCCTTTTCCCTTTTCTTTTAGTGTAAAGATGAATTGTACAAGAACTAAAAAGTCATGGAGTCTGTTCATTATTCCACATCAGCAGGCATCCATGTGTGCGCTGTCTTCTCTCAAAAGACCTAACTTTATCCAACATCAGTGAGAGATGTCCAAATTCCCCTCCTGAACTGGGACTTGGGGTTCTGGGAACCTGGCCTGATGAAGAAAGTAGAATGAGGTTATGGTGAAAACACGGCTTATAGCATGGGAATCTTAAAGGCCATTTAGTCCAACTTCTTCTACCGGACATCTGTTGTTTTTGCCCATTCAGTATCCTTTCTCCTGTCATCTTGGAACATAAGTTCCATTTCCTATGGGGAACCCATTCCATGTGGCTTGAGTGGGACAGACCCTGCCCCCATCTTGCAGAAGTGGGTATCTACTAAGACCCGGACATTCAGAGAGCTCATTTTTTGATTCATAGTGATTGGTTCGGCGCTGGACACATGACCCAAATCAGACCAGAGTCCTCCCTGGGACATTGCCTTTAGAGCTCTTAGTCCACTGAGGGGACTATAGATAGATTGGGTACAATGGCTTGCTGGTGGGCATCTGGTTTTTATGTAGGAAAATCCTGTTAGAGTGAGAACTCTGATCAAATTCTTTGAGTGATGCCTGAAATCCATCTATCCCTGGACATTTCTGAAATACAAGCCAAGAAACTACCTTTGTTTAAAAAGCTAGCTTAATTTTTTCACTCTTTTCTCCTTCCTTTACCACTAATATCAGTAAAATTATCTCGCTGATCACAAAATACTCCTATAAAGATTTTACTGTAATGACTGCAGAGAAATGCGTCTTCATCACCATCCTTGCTTCTAACCATAACAAAAAGAAAAAGAGCCAGCTTGAAAAAAAAAAAAGCCAGTTGATGTTATGTTTCTATCACTTACAAATGGCATCCTGACTAATATACTCCCCCTTTTATACATGAAGACACTGACAGTACAGGAAAGTGACTGCAGGAGCCTCCTAGTTAGTTCTTGCCACCGGGTTGGGATTTTTCCCCTTTCCCCCACTTCCAGCCTGCTCTTCCCCCTTTCTCTCTGATGCCAGAATGATCTTCCTAAACCATATACATGATTGTGTTATCGCACTCTTGACGGTAACCAGCGACTCTCCAGTTGCCTACAATTGCAGCATGGCTCATGAGACCCTCAGAAGGCAGTCTGTCTATGTCCCCACACTCCTGCTTCCTCTTCTTCTGGATATTTATGCTCCAGCTGTGCTAAAGCACTTGCGGTCCCCCAAGCATGTCATGCCATTTTACGCTTCCTTCTTTTGCCACCTAGAATTCCCTCTCTCTGGAATGCTCCTTATGTCCTATGCAAACTTTGCACTTTTATTTGTCCTCCAAAATTAACTCAATACAAAAATCAATCCAGTCACCATCCCTTGCCCTGAAGGGGCTCAGTACCTCATTTGAATTCAACCGACTCCCCTGAGATAACTCAGCAGGCAGGCAGGAGTAGAACCCGGGTCTCCTGACTTCCAGCCCCGTGCTTTCCAGATCCACAAGATTTGGAGCTAGAAAAGTGGTGGGCCCTTCATATGGCACTGTTCACAAAAGCATATCAGTGGTACTGGATTTGCACGACAATCATTCCCCTCCCTGGCATCTGGGATGGGAGCAGCAGACTTCATTTTACAGGATTTTTAATGTGCCACCAATTATTGCTCTCATTCAGGTTATGCTAATAGTATAAAATGCACAATGCTGCTCCTTCTCCTCTAATCTGTTCATATATAGTGGTAGCTCGTGGCTCTAAGCATCTGGTCTGCTAACTGCCTAGTAAATAATAGTCAACACGCTGTAAGTCTTAAGGAACTACTTGAATAAAATTGTTTCTGTATGATCAAGACCCTATTGTTGTTATTAATAATATCAGCCATTGTGGACAGGTGCCTGGACCCCACCCTGACCCAATTAAATAAGAAGTGCCTAGTGTAGAGCCAGGTCTTGTGTTTTTAAAAGCTCCTGTGGTGGGGCGCCTGGGTGGCTCAGTCAGCTAAGCATCTGACTTTGGCTCAGGTCATGATCTCATCATGAGTTTGAGTCCGTGTTGGGCTCTGTGCTGACAGCTCAGAGCCTGAATCCTGCTCGGATTCTGTGTCTTCCTCTCTTTCTGTGTCCCTCCCCAACTTGTGCTCTCTCTCTCTCTCAAAAATAAATAAACATTTAAAAAATTAAAAAAAAAAAAAAAAGCTCCTGTGGTGATTCCAATGTGCAGGCAGAGTTGAGAACCAGTAGGCTGGTAAGTTCCTCCTCTTTGGGGGGAGGTCTGGCTAGGATTTACAAAATTTTTGAGTTGTGGACAAAAATTAAGTTATAAGGAGACGATGTGACCTATTTTAAGAGTTATGAAATAGATTTACTTTTTAATTGCTAAGGCTAAATGTTGCCTCCACCTAAACAATTTTCTTCATTTTCATATTTTCCCCTCATTTTCTCACTAGCATATCATCATAAAGTGTTGCCTTATTGCCAGGGCAACCTGGAGGGGTTCACCTAGCTAATTCAACCTTTTGTGAAGACTTTGTTCTACCTGATCATACGTGGTGTTCTTGGCTTTTCTCTTTCTGGCAGTGGGAACAATAAAAGAAAATCTATAAAAAGGTCTCTTGGCTTCTTTTCCCTCTTCCCTTAATCTCTCCAAGGTCTCATTGGCCTGTACATTCTTTTTGTTTTTTTTAAGTTGACTTATTTATTTGAGAGAGAGAGGGGGGGGGAGGGGCAGAAAGAGAGAGAGAGAGAATCCTAAGCAGGCTCCATGTTATCAGCACAAAGCCCTATGCGGGTCTCAAGCTCATGAACTGTGAGATCATGACCTGAGCCAAAACCAAGAGCCAGATGCTTAACCGACTGAGCTACCCAGGTACCCCTGGCTTATACATTCTTATCTAAATGCACTAACTAAACCATTTTGTTTCTACATCTAACTTCTAAATAACAGATTTCTCCTTCTGGCTGAGGTAACCCATATAATGATATTTAAAATTTAAAAATGGCTAAAAGATCATCCTTGTTTAATTTTGCTTTGTGCCTAATGTACACAGAATCAGGCTCAAAGTATTCAGAGTCTATGTATGTCTTGGCAAGTGGCCATAGGGCTTTCCTCATCTTTAGCCCCACATATGGAAAACCAAACTCCACAGAGCTGCTCTTGGGCTTATTAATGCTGTTCTGTATTTACCCTTTCTCTGGATCAGAGCTCCTATTTCCACTTCTCTGGTTTTCTCTCGCAGTAGAGAAATTTATCTGTGTTCTACTCCACATTCACCTCAGCGCCCAGGCCATAGCAGTATCACAGAGGGACAACAAATCCACAAGTCCCTCCAGAATGTGTTGTAAATAAAGTAAAACAGACACAGCCGATGTTCTAGTGCCTGCAAAGAATGAAACAGAAATTCATTTAAAAGTGTTACTAAATTCATAGTAACTTAGGAGTACGTGTTTCTCCAACATCGGATGGTGAAACTGCGGTGTCTGTTATGGGAGGAGGTGGAGTGAAATATCTGTGAGATTTTGGCTCTAACAAATGAGCCTCTATTTCATTTTCACTGCTGTGCATCCAGATGCTGGTACCATGGTGCTCCTCTCACTCTCCCTTCCTCTGCTGTCTGGGTCCACTTTACAATCAATGAATTGGTGAGTTCAGAGCAAAGTTCCTAAATTTGAGGGGCGCAACACCTTCCCCTCAAAGACAAGGCTACCTTGAGCCTCAACCAGGGGTCCGTGTTCTCCCAGGGAGAGCAGATGGAATCTGGGGGTGGTGTGAGATAGCAGCATAGGCAGATAGGACTTGGAAAGAGCCACAGTGGTGTCTCATATTTTTACTCCTGCTCAGATAGTTAAGGAAGGTGGCTTGAGAGTCGGAGGGTGATCACTATTTGATGGCAGGATTAAAGACGGTAAAATAATTTCGATGCTGTTTCATTCCGGCTCCTCTTTTTGCTTAGCCTACCATTCATTCCTTCATTTATTCACCGAAATTTTACTGGGGCCTCTCATGTGCTCAACACTGTATTAGGCAATGGAGTTATAAAAGCAGGGAGACAGACAAGGCAAATACGAAACAAAAACAAAATGTCAACAATCCCATCTTGGAGTATAGAGAACAATTATGAATGGAGAGGCCTGAGAAAGCCCTCTGAATGGGGCAGTTCCTTGCCTGCTGGCTCTGGTAGCCAGATCCACAATGTGTGCTTTCCAGAACTGCTTTGGCTTCCTCCAAATGGCTTTTTTTTTTAAGTTTATTAAAAACATTTTTTTTTAATGTTTATTCATTTTTGAGAGAGAGAGAGAGAGAGATCAGGGGAGGGGTCGAGAGAGAGGGAGGCAGAATCTGAAGCAGGCTCCAGGCTCCAAGCTGTCAGCACAGAGCCTGACACGGGGTTCAAACTCACGAATCGTGAGATCATGACCTGAGCCGAAGCCAGATGCTCACCTGACTGAGCCACCCAGTTGCTCCTTAAGTTTATTTATTTATTTTGAGAGAGAAAGAGAGAGAGAGAGAGAAGGAGAGTATGTGTGGGGGAGGGGCAGAGAGAGAGGGAACAAGAGAATCCCAAGCAGGCCCCACCCACACTGTCAGCACAGAGTCCAACACAGGACTTGGTCTCACAAACTGAGATCATAACCAACCTGAAATCAGGAGTCTGATGATTAACTGACTAAGCTACCACAGGCACCCCAAAATGACTTTGTTTTATAGATTTTCCTCCACCCCTAGCCACCTCTTTTTATCTTTCTAAAAGGAATTTTACTTGCAGTGGTAAAAAAAAAATCTTGGGGTTATTTCTGTTCAAGTAGAATATACTCTAATGATTACAAACCAGTTATAATTTAAAACATTTAAATTATATTAAATTGTAAAGTACTTCAAGCATAGAGAAAAGAGCATAAATTTTTTAATTTTTTTTTTCCAACGTTTATTTATTTTTGGGACAGAGAGAGACAGAGCATGAACGGGGGAGGGGCAGAGAGAGAGGGAGACACAGAATCGGAAACAGGCTCCAGGCTCTGAGCCATCAGCCCAGAGCCTGACGCGGGGCTCGAACTCACGGACCGCGAGATCGTGACCTGGTTGAAGTCGGACGCTTAACCGACTGCGCCACCCAGGCGCCCCAGAGCATAAATTTTAAATTTAAAATGAAAAGAAATTCTATGACCCATCAGTAATACTCCAAAGTATTTAAGAAAGAAAAAAACATCCACAAGAAAGCTTTGTACAAGACTGTTTATAGCAGCTCTGTTCAAAATAGCTCCAAACGGGAAACAAGCCACATGCCCACCAATAAACTGTGATATAACCAGGAAAGGAATACAAAAAGCAAACAAAAATAACAACAAAAAACTATTGATAAATGTAACAACTTAGGCCAATATTAAAAAAAAAATACACTAAATGAAAGAACCCTAACACAAAAAAGTACATCATGTATAATTTCATTTATGTGAAAATTTGAAACTGTGAAAACTAACCCGTGGCCATAGAAATCTAATCAGTTGTTATGTCTGAGGAGGTTTAGGATTGACTGGGATTGAGCACAAACTTTCTGGGGCAGTGGAAAAGTTTTCTCCTCATATGTACTTGACAAAATGAGATTGAATGGTATGTGTAAGATGTGACCATTTCACTCTAGGTATATTATATTTCAACTAAAAAGTAACAACATTAAAGGATACATTTTATAAAAATGTTTCTGTCCCTTTCCCCATTATCTTGACAGAGCCTTGAGGGTAGGCAACATCTTACTCATTTTTTTTTAATTTTATTTTTTTTAATTTACATCCAAATTAGTTAGCATATAATGCAACAATGATTTCAGGAGTAGATTCCTTAATGCCCCTTACCCATTTAAGCCCATCCCGCCTCCCACACCCTCTCTAGAAACCCTCTGTTTGTTCTCCATATTTATGAGTCTCTTATGTTTTGTTCCCCTCCCTGTTTTTATATTATTTTTGCTTCCCTTCCCTTATGTTCATCTGTTTTGTCTCTTAAAGTCCTCATATGAGTGAAGTCATATGATATTTGTCTTTCTCTGACCGACTAATTTCATTTAGCATAATACCCTCCAGTTCCACCCATGTAGTTGCAAATGGCAAGATTTCATTCTTTTTGATTTCCAAGTAATATTCCATTGTATATATATATATATATATATATATATATATATATATATATGCACCACATCTTATTTTTTTTGTATGTGAAATTTATTGTCAAATTGGGTTCCATATAACACCCAGTGCTCATCCCAAAAGATGCCCTCTTCGATACCCATCACCCACCCTCCCCTCCCTCCCACCCCCCATCAACTCTCAGTTTGTTCTCAGTTTTTAAGAGTCTCTTATGTTTTGGCTCCCTCCCTCTCTAACCTCTTTTTTTTTTTCTCCTTCCCCTCTCCCATGGTCTTCTGTTAAGTTTCTCAGGATCCACCTAAGAGTGAAAATATATGGTATCTGTCTTTCTCTGTATGGCTTATTTCACTTAACATAACACTCTCCAGTTCCATCCATGTTGCTACAAAGGGCCATATTTCATTCTATCTCATTGCCACGTAGTACTCCATTGTGTATATAAACCACAATTTCTTTATCCATTCATCAGTTGATGGACATTTAGGCTCTTTCCACAGTTTGGCTATTGTTGAGAGTGCTGCTATAAACATTGGGGTACAAATGCCCCTATGCATCAGTACTCCTGTATCCCTTGGGTAAATTCCTAGCAGTGCTATTGCTGGGTCATAGGGTAGGTCTATTTTTAATTTTTTGAGGAACCTCCACACTTTTCTAGAGTGGCTGCACCAGTTTGCATTCCCACCAACAGTGCAAGAGGGTTCCCATTTCTCCACATCCTCTCCAGCATCTATAGTCTCCTGATTTGTTCATTTTGGCCATTCTGACTGGTGTGAGGTGGTATCTGAGTGTTGGTTTTGATTTGTATTTCCCTGATGAGGAGCGACATTGAGCATCTTTTCATGTGCCTGTTGGCCATCTGGATGTCTTCTTTGGAGAAGTGTCTATTCATGTTTTCTGCCCATTTCTTCACTGGATTCTTTGTTTTTCAGGTATGGAGTTTGGTGAGTTCTTTATAGATTTTGGGTACTAGCCCTTTGTTTGATATGTCATTTGAAAATATCTTTTCCCATTCCATTGTTTGCCTTTTAGTTTTGTTGATTGTTTCCTTTGCTGTGCAGAAACTTTTTATCTTCATGAGGTCCCAATAGTTCATTTTTACTTTTAATTCCCTTGCCTTTGGGGATGTATCAAGTAAGAAATTGCTGTGGCTGAGGTCAGAGAGGTCTTTTCTTGCTTTCTCCTCTAGGGTTTTGATGGTTTCCTGTCTCACATTTGGGTCCTTTATCCATTTTGAGTTTATTTTTGTGAATGGTGTGAGAAAGTGGTCTAGTTTCAGCCTTCTGCATGTTGCTGTCCAGTTCTCCCAGCACCATTTGTTAAAGAGACTGTCTTTTTTCCATTGGATATTCGTTCCTGCTTTGTTCTCCATATTGGAGATTAGTTGGCCATACATTTGTGGGTCTAGTTCTGGGGTTTCTATTCTATTCCATTGGTCTGGGTGTCTGTTTTTGTGCCAATACCATGCTGTCTTGATGATGACAGCTTTGTAGTAGAGGCTAAAGTCTGGGATTGTGATGCCTCCTGCTTTGGTCTTCTTCTTCAAAATTACTTTGGCTATTCGGGGCATTTTGTGGTTCCATATGAATTTTAGGATTGCTTGTTCTAGTTTCGAGAAGAATGCTGGTACAATTTTGATTGGGATTGCATTGAATGTGTAGATAGCTTTGGGTAGTATTGACATTTTGACAATATTTATTCTTCCAATCCATGAGCATGGAATGTTTTTCCATTTCTTTATATCTTCTTCAATTTCCTTCATAAGCTTTCTATAGTTTTCAGCATACAGATCTTTTACATCTTTGGTTAGATTCATTCCTAGGTATTTTATGCTTCTTGGTGCAATTGTGAATGGGATCAGTTTATTTGTCTTTCTGTTGCTT
Source organism: Prionailurus viverrinus (assembly GCF_022837055.1). Taxonomy (NCBI): domain Eukaryota; kingdom Metazoa; phylum Chordata; class Mammalia; order Carnivora; family Felidae; genus Prionailurus; species Prionailurus viverrinus. Next base: position 58,040,995 of record NC_062568.1, on the reverse strand, counting down.
CATTATTAGTGTATAAGAATGCATCTGATTTCTGTACATTGATTTTGTATCCCGCAACTTTGCTGAATTCATGTATCAGTTCTAGCAGACTTTTGGTGGAGTCTATTGGATTTTCCACGTATAATATCATGTCATCTGCAAAAAGTGAAAGCTTGACTTCATCTTTGCCAATTTTGATGCCTTTGATTTCCTTTTGTTGTCTGATTGCTGATGCTAGCACTTCCAACACTATGTTAAACAACAGTGGTGAGAATGGACATCCCTGTCGTGTTCCTGATCTCAGGGAAAAAGCTCTCAGTTTTTTCCCATTGAGGATGATGTTAGCTGTGGGCTTTTCATAAAGGCTTTTATGATGTTTAAGTATGTTCCTTCTATCCTGACTTTCTCAAGGGTTTTTATTAAGAAAGGATGCTAATTTTGTCAAATGCTTTTTCTGCATCGATTGACAAGATCATAAGTTCTTTTCTTTTCTTAATGTTATGTATCATGTTGATTGATTTGCGAATGTTGAACCAGCCCTGCATCCCAGGAATGAATCCCACTTGATCATGGTGAATAATTCTTTTTATATGCTGTTGGATTCGATTTGCTAGTATCTTATTGAGAATTTCTGCATCCATATTCATCAGGGATATTGGCCTGTAGTTCTCTTTTTTTACTGGGTCTCTGTCTGGTTTAGGAATCAAAGTAATACTGGCTTCATAGAATGAGTCTGGAAGTTTTCCTTCCCTTTCTGTTTTTTGGAGTAGCTTGAGAAGGATAGGTATTATCTCTGCTTTAAATGTCCGGTAGAACTCCCCTGGGAAGCCATCTGGTCCTGGACTCTTATTTGTTGGGAGATTTTTGATAACTGATTCAATTTCTTTGCTGGTTATGGGTCTGTTCAAGCTTTCTATTTCCTCCTGATTGAGTTTTGGAAGTGTGTAGGTGTTTAGGAATTTGTCCATTTCTTCCAGGTTGTCCAATTTGTTGGCATATAATTTTTCATAGTATTCCCTGATAATTGCTTGTATTTCTGAGGGATTGGTTGTAATAATTCCATTTTCATTCATGATTTTATCTATTTGGGTCATCTCCCTTCTCTTTTTGAGAAGCATGGCTAGAGGTTTATCAATTTTGTTTAAACTCTTGGTTTCATTGATCTGCTCTACAGTTTTTTTAGATTCTATATTGTTTATTTCTGCTCTGATCTTTATGATTTCTCTTCTTCTGCTGGGTTTGGGGTGTCTTTTCTGTTCTGCTTCTATTTCCTTTAGGTGTGCTGTTAGATTTTGTATTTGGGATTTTTCTTGTTTCTTGAGATAGGCCTGGATTGCAATGTATTTTCCTATCAGGACTGCCTTCGCTGCATCCCAAAGCATTTGGATTGTTGTATTTTCATTTTCGTTTGTTTCCATATAGTTTTTAATTTCTTCTCTAATTGCCTGGTTGACCCATTCATTCTTTTTTTTTTTTTTTTTAATTTTTTTCAACGTTTATTTATTTTTGGGACAGAGAGAGACAGAGCATGAACGGGGGAGGGGCAGAGAGAGAGGGAGACACAGAATCGGAAACAGGATCCAGGCTCTGAGCCATCAGCCCAGAGACTGACGCGGGGCTCGTACTCACGGACCGCGAGATCGTGACCTGGCTGAAGTCGGACGCTTAACCGACTGCGCCACCCAGGCGCCCCAACCCATTCATTCTTTAGTAGGGTGTTCTTTAATCTCCATGTTTTTGGAGGTTTTCCAGACTTTTTGCTATGGTTGATTTCAAGCTTCATAGCATTGTGGTCTGAAAGTATGCATGGTATGATCTCAATTCTTGTATACTTATGAAGGGCTGTTTTGTGACGCAGTATATGATCTATCTTGGAGAATGTTCCATGTGCTCTCGAGAAGAAAGTATATTCTGTTGCTTTGGGATGCAGAGTTCTAAATATATCTGTCAAGTGCATGTGATCCAATGTATCATTCAGGGCCCTGGTTTCTTTATTGACCGTGTGTCTAGATGATCTATCCATTGTTGTAAGTGGGATATTAAAGTCCCCTGCAATTACCACATTCTTATCAATAAGGTTGCTTATGTTTGTGAGTAATTGTTTTATATATTTGGGGGCTCCCCTATTCGGCACATAGACATTTATAATTGTTAGTTCTTCTTGATGGATAGACCCTGTAATTATTCTTCATCTCTTGTTACAGCCTTTAATTTAAAGTATAGTTTGTCTGATATAAGTATGGCTACTCCAGCTTTCTTTTGACTTCCAGTAGCAAGATAAATAGTTCTCCATCCCCTCACTTTCAATCTGAAGGTGTCCTCAGGTCTAAAATGAATCTCTTGTAGACAGCAAATAGATGGGTCTTGTTTTTTAATCCATTCTGATACCCTATGTCTTTTGGTTGGCGCATTTAGTCCATTTACATTCAGTGTTATTATTTAAAGATATGGGTTTAGAGTCATTGTGATGTCTGTAGGTTTCATGCTTGTAGCAATGTCTCTGGTACTTTGTCTCACAGGATCCCCCTTAGGATCTCTTGTAGGGCTGGTTTAGTGGTGACGAATTCCTTCAGTTTTTGTTTGGGAAGACCTTTATCTCTCCTTCTATTCTAAAGGACATGGGGCGCCTGGGTGGCACAGTCGGTTAAGCGTCCGACTTCAGCCAGGTCACGATCTCGCGGTCCGTGAGTTCGAGCCCCGCGTCGGGCGCTGGGCTGATGGCTCAGAGCCTGGAGCCTGTTTCCGATTCTGTGTCTCCCTCTCTCTCTGCCCCTCCCCCGTTCATGCTCTGTCTCTCTCTGTCCCAAAAATAAATAAACGTTGAAAAAAAATTTTAAAGGACAGACTTGCTAGATAAAGGATTCTTGCCTGCATATTTTTTCTGTTCATCACGTTGAAGATTTCCTGCCATTCCTTTCTGGCCTGCCAAATTTCAGTAGAGAGATGGGTCACGAGTCTTATAGGTCTCCCTTTATATGTTAGAGCACGTTTACCCCTAGCTGCTTTCAGAATTTTCTCTTTATCCTTGTATTTTGCCAGTTTCACTCTGCACTCTTCATGCAGAAGATCGATTCAAGTTACGTCTGAAGGGAGTTCTCTGTGCCTCTTGGATTTCAATGCTCTTTTCCTTCCCCAGATCAGGAAAGTTCCCAGTTATTATTTCTTCAAGTACCCCTTCAGCACCTTTCCCTCTCTCTTCCTCCTCTGGAATACCAATTATGCATAGATATTTTCTCATTAGTGCATCACTTAGTTCTCTAATTTTCCCCTCATACTCGTGGATTTTTTTTTTAATGTCTCTTTTTCTCAGCTTCTTCTTTTTCCATAATTTTATCTTCCAGCTCACCTATTCTCTCCTCTGCCTCTTCAATCCGAGCTGTGGTTGTCTCCACTTTATTTTGCAGCTCATTGATAGCATTTTTTAGCTCCTCCTGGCTGTTCCTTAGTCCCTTGATCTCTGTAGCAATAGATTCTCTGTTATCCTCTATACTGTTTTCAAGCCCAGCGATTAATTTTATGACTATTATTCTAAATTCACTGTTATATTGTTTAAATAGTTTTTGATCAGTTCGTTAGCTGTCGCTATTTCCTAGAGATTCTTTTGAGGGGAATTCTTCCGTTTCATCATTTTGGATAGTCCCTGGAGTGGTGCAGAATTGCAGGGCACTTCCCCTGTGCTGTCTTGAATAACTTCGTTGGTGGGCGGGGCCGCAGTCAGATCTGATGTCTGCCCCCAGCCCACTGCTGGGGCCACAGTCAGACTGGTTTGTGCCTTCTCTTTCCCTCTCCTAGGGGTGGGATTCACTGTTGGGTGGCGTGGCCCATCTGGGCTACTTGCACACTGCCAGGCTTGTGGTGCTGGGGATCTGGTGTATTAGCTGGGGTGGATCGGCAAGGTGCACAGTGGCGGGAGGGGCAGGCTCAGCTCGCTTTTCCTTCAGTGATCCGCTTCGGGAGGGACCCCTCTTCCGTGGGCCTCTCATCTATGCCTGGCTCCGGAGAATCTGTTCTGCTAGTCTTCTGGTGGTTTTCTGGGTTATTTAGGCAGGTGTGGGTGGAATCTAAGTGATCAGCAGGACTCGGTGAGCCCAGCATCCTCCTACCCTGCCATCTTCCTCTGAAAAAAAAAAAGCCACATCTTCTTTATCCAGTCATCCATTGATGGACATTTGGGCTCTTTCCATACTTTGGCTATTGTTGACAGTGCTGCTACAGACATTGAGGTGCCTGTGCCCCTTTGAAACAGCACACCTGTATCCCTTGGATAAATGCCTAGTAGTGCAATTGCTGGGTTGTAGGGTAGTTTTATTTTTAGCTTTTTGAGGAACCTACATACTATTTTCCAGAGTGGCTGCACCAGCTTGCATTCCCATTACTCATTTTTTTTAAATGAACTTGAATGTTTTATTATTAAACTATTTATCTTCCTGCAAGGCTGTTGCTTTGCTACATAAAAATGGCACCAGCAAGCACAGTATGTTGTAAAATTAAGATAGTATTGTTCTTTATCTGACATTGTGCAACTAACAGACCTTTCTCCACTGCCAGTTACTTCCGATGGACAGATCATTTAAGTATTTTGACCCCAATCCAAGGACAGATGTAAGCAAGTTATAATATTCTCTAAGGCTTAATATGACAATGTTATCCTTCAATTACATAATTTTTATAACTAGTTTTTAACCATAGATAATTTCAGGATTCTGAATATTATAACTGGAGCCCAGCCTAAAAATCATATGGTGTTACAAAAAGATACATATTGTGTTTATCTGCAATCATTAGAAAGTTAAGGGGTGTAGGGGAGCCTGGGTGACTCAGTCGGTTAAGCTTCTGACTTTGGCTCAGGTCATGATCTCGCGCTCTGTGAGTTCCAGCCCTGCATTTGGCTCTGTGCTGACAGCTCAGAGCCTGGAGCCTACTTCAGATTCTGTGTCTCCCTCTTTTTCTGTCCCTCCACCGCTCATACTCTGTCTTTTTCTCTCTCTAAAAAATAAATAAACATTAAAGAAAATTAAAAAAAAAAGTTAAGGGGTGTTTTCTTTCATTAATATTGTTGCAAGTAGTTTATTTTTGCACTGGTATTGCTAAAAGTTGCTATTTTAAATCCTCTGTGCACTGCCAATTTAAGAAAAATGTGCTAGATTAAGTTGTTTCATACTAGTTTATCTACGGGTTCCATTTTCACTGGTCAATATGCTCATATGCTTCTCACTCATTAATTCACCCAGTTCTGAAGGATTACTGAGTGTCATCTTGATCAGCCACCCATCTTCCTAACAGGATCTGATGACAAGTCCTGGACTTTCTGCAAGAGCTTCATTAATTTCAGTTACTTGTCCTGATGGAGGAGAAGAGAGTTCACTAGCAGCTTTCACACTTTCCAAAGCACCAAACTCCTCTTGTTTGGTCAATTTTGTCCCAACTTCAGGCAGACTACAGTAAATGCTTCCTGTGCAAAATGCTGATTCCCACTGTTCCAATACCATTTTCTGTTGTTATCCATTCATGTTTGTGAGTTTTCGCACTGAGAGCAGAGCAGTGCCGGTGCGCAGCGTCTGGAAGGCGCCCACCCCCAGGGCCACAGCCTGCAGGCTTCAGGCCGCAGTTCTCATGCTCCGCACCGCTCATAGCGCCAAGTTCCCAGAGGGGTGGGGGGTCGCGGTCTTACCCATTTTTAATTCTCTTTTTTATTTCAGTGTCTGTAACAGAGTAAAGATAAAATGTTTGTTGAGTGAATAAAGAATGAAAATATGCTATACTCATATAGTGGTTTCACATTTTAGTCTTAGTTGATTCCTGTAGTAACCCTGAGTTTATAGATTAGACTCAGATAGGTAATGTGAGCCACCCGAGGGCACACAGCAGAAGAATGGTATAGGTAGGACTTGAACAGGGGACTGCTGATAATCATAATCCTCTGCCTCCAGACCTTATGCTATATTCATGACATCCCAATTTATGGATGCATTCAAATTCATTACTGCATTGTTTTCTCTGGCCAAGCTTGTCAACTCCACATATACCACCCACACATAACTTCCAAATTAAAAAAAAAAAGTATAAAAAGTTATTAAGAGATAAAATTTAGCACTGTTTAATTGTCACCATATTTAATCTTTTTCTGCTGATTTTAAATGTGATCTTAGTAAGTCCTGGCTAGAAATATCTCACCTAGGGAGTAATTGAGAATGATAGATAAAGAGAAATCCTTTCTGTTGTTTTATTTATTTTTTTTTTCATTTTTTTTTCTGAAATTTATTGACAAATTGGTTTCCATACAACACCCAGTGCTCATCCCAAAAGGTGCCCTCCACAATACCCATCACCCACCCTCTCCTCCCTCCCACCCCCCATCAACCCTCAGTTTGTTCTCAGTTTTTAACAGTCTCTTATGCTTTGGCTCTCTCCTATTCTAACCTCTTTTTTTTTTTTTCCTTCCCCTCCCCCATGGGTTCCTGTTAAGTTTCTCAGGACCCACATAAGAGTGAAACCATATGGTATCTGTCTTTCTCTGTATGGCTTATTTCACTTAGCATCACACTCTCCAGTTCCATCCACGTTGCTACAAAAGGCCATATTTCATTTTTTCTCATTGCCACGTAATATTCCATTGTGTATATAAACCACAATTTCTTTATCCATTCATCAGTTGATGGACATTTAGGCTCTTTCCATAATTTGGCTATTGTTGAGAGTGCTGCTATGAACATTGGGGTACAAGTGGCCCTATGCATCAGTGCTCCTGTATCCCTTGGATAAATTCCTAGCAGTGCTATTGCTGGGTCATAGGGTAGGTCTATTTTTAATTTTCTGAGGAACCTCCACACTGCTTTCCAGAGCGGCTGCACCAATTTGCATTCCCACCAACAGTGCAAGAGGGTTCCCGTTTCTCCACATCCTCTCCAGCATCTATAGTCTCCTGATTTGTTCATTTTGGCCACTCTGACTGGCGTGAGGTGATACCTGAGTGTGGTTTTGATTTGTATTTCCCTGATAAGGAGCGACGCTGAACATCTTTTCATGTGCCTGTTGGCCATCCGGATGTCTTCTTTAGAGAAGTGTCTATTCATGTTTTCTGCCCATTTCTTCACTGGGTTCTTTGTTTTTCGGGTGTGGAGTTTGGTGAGCTCTTTATAGATTTTGGATACTAGCCCTTTGTCTGATATGTCATTTGCGAATATCTTTTCCCATTCCATTGGTTGCCTTTTAGTTTTGTTGGTTGTTTCCTTGGCTGTGCAGAAGCTTTTTATCTTCATAAGGTCCCAGTAATTCACTTTTGCTTTTAATTCCCTTGCCTTTGGGGATGTGTCGAGTAAGAGATTGCTACGGCTGAGGTCAGAGAGGTCTTTTCCTGCTTTCTCCTCTAAGGTTTTGATGGTTTCCTGTCTCACATTTAGGTCCTTTATCCATTTTGAGTTTATTTTTGTGAATGGTGTGAGAAAGTGGTCTAGTTTCAACCTTCTGCATGTTGCTGTCCAGTTCTCCCAGCACCATTTGTTAAAGAGGCTGTCTTTTTTCCATTGGATGTTCTTTCCTGCTTTGTCAAAGATGAGTTGGCCATACGTTTGTGGGTCTAGTTCTGGGGTTTCTATTCTATTCCATTGGTCTATGTGTCTGTTTTGGTGCCAATACCATGCTGTCTTGATGATGACAGCTTTGTAGTAGAGGCTAAAGTCTGGGATTGTGATGCCTCCTGCTTTGGTCTTCTTCTTCAAAATTCCTTTGGCTATTCGGGGCCTTTTGTGGTTCCATATGAATTTTAGGATTGCTTGTTCTAGTTTCGAGAAGAATGCTGGTGCAATTTTGATTGGGATTGCATTGAATGTGTAGATAGCTTTGGGTAGTATTGACATTTTGACAATATTTATTTTTCCAATCCATGAGCAGGGAATGTCTTTCCATTTCTTTAAATCTTCTTCAATTTCCTTCAGAAGCTTACTATAGTTTTCAGCATACAGATCCTTTACATCTTTGGTTAGATTTATTCCTAGGTATTTTATGCTTCTTGGTGCAATTGTGAATGGGATCAGTTTCTTTATTTGTCTTTCTGTTGCTTCATTGTTAGTGTATAAGAATGCAACTGATTTCTGTACATTGATTTTGTATCCTGCAACTTTGCTGAATTCCTGTATCAGTTCTAGCAGACTTTTGGTGGAGTCTATCGGATTTTCCATGTATAATATCATGTCATCTGCAAAAAGCGAAAGCTTGACTTCATCTTTGCCAATTTTGATGCCTTTGATTTCCTTTTGTTGTCTGATTGCTGATGCTAGAACTTCCAGCACTATGTTAAACAGCAGCGGTGAGAGTGGGCATCCTTGTCGTGTTCCTGATCTCAGGGAAAAAGCTTTCAGTTTTTCCCCGTTGAGGATGATATTAGCTGTGGGCTTTTCATAAATGGCTTTTATGATCTTTAAGTATGTTCCTTCTATCCCGACTTTCTCAAGGGTTTTTATTAAGAAAGGGTGCTGGATTTTGTCGAAGGCCTTTTCTGCATCGATTGACAGGATCATATGGTTCTTCTCTCTTTTTTTGTTAATGTGATGTATCACGTTGATTGATTTGCGAATGTTGAACCAGCCCTGCATCCCAGGAATGAATCCCACTTGATCATGGTGAATAATTCTTTTTATATGCCGTTGAATTCGATTTGCTAGTATCTTATTGAGAATTTTTGCATCCATATTCATCAGGGATATTGGCCTGTAGTTCTCTTTTTTGACTGGGTCTCTGTCTGGTTTAGGAATCAAAGTAATACTGGCTTCATAGAATGAGTCTGGAAGTTTTCCTTCCCTTTCTATTTCTTGGAATAGCTTGAGAAGGATAGGTATTATCTCTGCTTTAAACGTCTGGTAGAACTCCCCTGGGAAGCCATCTGGTCCTGGACTCTTATTTGTTGGGAGATTTTTGATAACCGATTCAATTTCTTCGCTGGTTATGGGTCTGTTCAAGCTTTCTATTTCCTCCTGATTGAGTTTTGGAAGAGTGTGGGTGTTCAGGAATTTGTCCATTTCTTCCAGGTTGTCCAATTTGTTGGCATATAAGTTTTCATAGTATTCCCTGATAATTGTTTGTATCTCTGAGGGATTGGTTGTAATAATTCCATTTTCATTCATGATTTTATCTATTTGGGTCATCTCCCTTTTCTTTTTGAGAAGCCTGGCTAGAGGTTTGTCAATTTTGTTTATTTTTTCAAAAAACCAACTCTTGGTTTCGTTGATCTGCTCTACAGTTTTTTTAGTTTCTATATTGTTTATTTCTGCTCTGATCTTTATTATTTCTCTTCTTCTGCTGGGCTTAGGCTGCCTTTGCTGTTCTGCTTCTAGTTCCTTTAGGTGTGCTGTTAGATTTTGTATTTGGGATTTTTCTTGTTTCTTGAGATAGGCCTGGATTGCAATGTATTTTCCTCTCAGGACTGCCTTCGCTGCGTCCCAAAGCATTTGGATTGTTGTATTTTCATTTTCGTTTGTTTCCATATATTTTTTAATTTCTTCTCTAATTGCCTGGTTGACCCACTCATTCGTTAGTAGGGTGTTCTTTAACCTCCATGCTTTTGGAGGTTTTCCAGACTTTTTTCTGTGGTTGATTTCAAGCTTCATAGCATTGTGGTCTGAAAGTAAGCATGGTATAATTTCAATTCTTGTAAACTGATGAAGGGCTGTTTTGTGACCCAGTATATGATCTATCTTGGAGAATGTTCCATGTGCACTCGAGAAGAAAGTATATTCTGTTGCTTTGGGATGCAGAGTTCTAAATATATCTGTCAAGTCCATCTGATCCAATGTCTCATTCAGGGCCCTTGTTTCTTTATTGACCGTGTGTCTAGATGATCTATCCATTTCTGTAAGTGGTGTATTAAAGTCCCCTGCAATTACCACATTCTTATCAATAAGGTTGCTTATGTTGATGAGTAATTGTTTTATATATTTGGGGGCTCCGGTATTCGGTGCATAGACATTTATAATTGTTAGCTCTTCCTGATGGATAGACCCTGTAACTATTATATAATGTCCTTCTTCATCTCTTGTTACAGCCTTTAATTTAAAGTCTAGTTTGTCTGATATAAGTATGGCTACTCCAGCTTTCTTTTGGCTTCCAGTCGCATGATAAATAGTTCTCCATCCCCTCACTCTCAATCTAAAGGTGTCCTCAGGTCTAAAATGAGTCTCTTGTAGACAGCAAATAGATGGGTCTTGTTTTTTTATCCATTCTGATACCCTGTGTCTTTTGGTTGGCGCATTTAATCCATTTACATTCAGTGTTATTATAGAAAGATACGGGTTTAGAGTCATTGTGATGTCTGTATGTTTTATGCTTATAGTGATGTCTCTGGGACTTTGTCTCACAGGGTCCCCCTTAGGATCTCTTGTAGGGCTGGTTTAGTGGTGACAAATTCCTTCAGTTTTTGTTTGTTTGGGAAGACCTTTATCTCTCCTTCTATTCTAAATGACAGACTTGCTGGATAAAGGATTCTTGGCTGCATATTTTTTCTGTCTAGCACCCTGAAAATCTCGTGCCAATTCTTTCTGGCCTGCCAAGTTTCAAAAGAGAGATCAGTCACGAGTCTTATAGGTCTCCCTTTATATGTGAGGGCACGTTTACCCCTTGCTGCTTTCAGAATTTTCTCTTTATCCTTGTATTTTGCCAGTTTCACTATGATATGTCGTGCAGAAGATCGATTCAAGTTACGTCTGAAGGGAGTTCTCTGTGCCTCTTGGATTTCAATGCCTTTTTCCTTCCCCAGTTCAGGGAAGTTCTCAGCCATTATTTCTTCAAGTACCCCTTCAGCACCTTTCCCTCTCTCTTCCTCCTCTGGGATACCAATTATGCGTATATTATTTCTTTTTAGTGTATCACTTAATTCTCTAATTTTCCCCTCATACTCCTGGATTTTTTTATCTCTCTTTTTCTCAGCTCCCTCTTTTTCCATAACTTTATCTTCTAGTTCACCTATTCTCTCCTCTGCCTCTTCAAGCCGAGCTGTGGTGGTTTCCATTTTGTTATGCATTTCGTTTAGAGCGTTTTTCAGCTCCTCGTGACTGTTCCTTAGTCCCTTGATCTCTGTAGCAAGAGATTCTCTGCTGTCCTGTATACTGTTTTCAAGCCCAGCGATTAATTTTATGACTATTATTCTAAATTCACTTTCTGTTATATTATTTAAATCCTTTTTGATCAGCTCATTAGCTGTTGTTATTTCCTGGAGATTCTTCTGAGGGGAGTTCTTCCGCTTGGTCATTTTGGATAGTCCCTGGCGTGGTGAGGACCTGCAGGGCACTTCCCCTGTGCTGTGTTGTATACCTGGAGTTGGTGGGCGGGGCCGCAGTCAGACCTGATGTCTGCCCCCAGCCCACCGCTGGGGCCACAGTCAGACTGGTGTGTGCCTTCTCTTCCCCTCTCCTAGGGGCGGGATTCACTGTGGGGTGGTGTGGCTCGTCTGGGCTACTTGCACCCTGCCAGGCTTGTGATGCTGGGGATCTGGCGTATTAGCTGGGGTGGGTAGGCAAGGTGCTCGGGGGCAGGAGGGGCAGGCTTAGATCGCTTCTCCTTAAGTGATCCACTTCAGGAGGGGCCCTGTGGCAGTGGGAGGGAGTCAGATCCGCTGCCAGAGGTTTGGCTCTGCCGAAGCGCAGAGTTGGGTGTTTGCGCGGAGCGAGCAAGTTCCCTGGCAGGAACCGGTTCCCTTTGGGATTTCGGCTGGGGGATGGGCGGGGGAAATGGCGCTGGCGAGCGCCTTTGTTCCCCACCAAACTGAGCTCTGTCGTCAGGGGGCTCAGCAGCTCTCCCTCCCTTTGTCCTCCAGCCTTCCCGCTTTCCGAGCAGAGCTGTTAACTTATGACCTCCCAGACGCTAAGTCGCGCTTGCTGTCGGAACACAGTCCGCCCGGCCCCTCCGCTTTTGCAAGCCAGACTCGGGGGCTCTGCTTGGCCGGCGAGCCGCCCCTCCTCCCCGGCTCCCTCCCGCCAGTCCGTGGAGCGCGCACCGCCTCGCCGCCCTTCCTACCCTCTTCCGTGGGCCTCTCGTTTGCGTTTGGCTCCGGCGACTCTGTTCTGCTAATCCTCTGGCGGTTTTCTGGGTTATTTAGGCAGGTGTAGATGGAATCTAAGTGATCAGCAGGACGTGCGGTGAGCCCAGCGTCCTCCTAAGCCGCCATCTTGCCGCAACTCTCCTTTCTGTTGTTTTAAATCAGGTTGTCATTTAAGTTCCTGAGTGGAGCAGGTTTTGCAAGCTGCCCAGCTAATGTTTAACGATGTTGGCTACAAAAGAAAACCCATAATTGACCGTCCATCCTTAACTTTCTGTGCTGGGAAAAAACCCTCTGTGCCCTAAATTTAATAAAAAGTAACCTCATGTCAATACAATAACAATCAGCATGTAGTTGGCTTTCATGCTGCTATGCCCTTTTAATGTGGAGGTAAGAGGAATTGACTCCTATTTATTTAACACCCACTGTGAGTTGGGAGCCAGATGCACGACGTTTGTTTTCTCTTTAATCTTTGCAACAACAAAATGAAGTTGGTATTGTGGCCTCATTTTATAAGTGAAAAATGCCGAGGCTCTGAGGGTTGAGTATATTGGCTAAGGTCTTACATGAGTGGCCAATGCCAGGATTCAAACACTGGTCTTCACTCCCAAAATGTGTTTTCTCTGTTACTTCTGTGCTGCCTCCCTGGATACTGCTCGATGCTAAATGCCAACCACAGTTTTAGAATGGGTGGTAGACAGACTAATGTCCTCCCAAAGATGTCCATATCCTAATCCCTGGAACCTGTGAATTTTAATTTACCAGGCAAAAATTGTAGGTTGATTAAATTAATGGTCTTGAGATGGGAAGATGCACCTGGATTATCTGGGTGGGCCCAATGTAATCACAAGGTCCTTGTAAGGAAAGAGGCAGGCATGACAGTCGGAATGAGAGTCAGAGAGATTTGAAGAAGCTTGGCTGCTGGCTTTGAAGGTGGAGGAGGGGCCATAAGCCAAGGAATGAAGGTGGCCTCTAGACACTGGAAAAGGCAAGGAAACAGATTCTCTACTAGAGTCTCCAGAAGGAACACAGCACTGCTGACATCTTGAATTTAGACCAGTGATACCTATTTCAGACGTCTGACGTCCACAACTATAAGGTAATAATTTTGTATTATTCTAAGCTACTTGGTTTGTGTTAATTTATAATAGGAGTAGGAAACTAATATAGAAAGGCAGAACAGTTATGCAATACAAAAATTATCTTGACACTTTAAAGGAGCAAATTAATTTTTTTCTTTAAATAGTCTATATCTTGATTAGGAATCCTTGTGGCTGATAAATTAAAATATGTTTGTACTATAAGAGTCTTAGTATGATAGGGGGCTCCTGGGTGGCTCAGCTGGTTAAGCATCAAACTCTTGATTTTGGTTCAGGTCATGATCTCACGGTTGTAAGATTGAGCCCCATATCAGGTTTGTGCTGACCGTGTAGCCTGTTTAAGATTTTCTCTCCCCCTCTCTCTCTGCCCCTCCCTGGCTTGTGCTCTTTCTTTCTCTTTCTCTCTCTCTAAAGAAATAAAAAAAGAACCTTAGTACAATAGGAGAAACCAACATTGTCAAGCCTCTTCTATAGAAGTGGCAATAACAGACAAGGTAGGTTGCATTAAAATTCAGAGTATCGGGGCGCCTGGGTGGCGCAGTCGGTTAAGCGTCCGACTTCAGCCAGGTCACGATCTCGCGGTCCGTGAGTTCGAGCCCCGCATCGGGCTCTGGGCTGATGGCTCAGAGCCTGGAGCCTGTTTCCGATTCTGTGTCTCCCTCTCTCTCTGCCCCTCCCCCGTTCATGCTCTGTCTCTCTCTGTCCCAAAAATAAATTAAAAAAACGTTGGAAAAAAAAATGAATAAATGAGAAAAAATTTAAAAAAAAAAAAAAATTCAGAGTATCAATTGGGGCGCCTGGGTGGCGCAGTCGGTTGGGCGTCCGACTTCAGCCAGGTCACGATCTCGCGGTCCGTGAGTTTGAGCCCCGCGTCGGGCTCTGGGCTGATGGCTCAGAGCCTGGAGCCTGTTTCCGATTCTGTGTCTCCCTCTCTCTCTGCCCCTCCCCCGCTCATGCTCTGTCTCTCTCTGTCCCCAAAAAATAAATAAACGTTGAAAAAAAAATTAAAAAAAAATTCAGAGTATCAATAAAATAAAATAAAATAAAATAAAATTCAGAGTATCGAAATAATTTGCTAATCTATTATTTTCTCTATCATCGTGGGCATTATCTATTGCCATCTTAATTTACAATAGTTATTACATTCATTCATCATTCATTTAACAATGATCAGGTGCCTTATATGCAGCAATCATACTACAGCAATCTGCACTCATACAGATATATGTGCTGGGATATAGGTAAGTGGGTAGATAAACAGACACAAATTTGGTAGTGCTCTGAGTTCTGACAGGCAGATTTTCATTTTCAGGGTTAATTCACTTACCATCTCTGAATTAGTTGGATGTATTAATGTTTAAAAGTTTATCAGGTATCTGATTACAAGAGAATATAAATAATTCAATACAGAAAATTACCCCTATAGAGTTGATAGAAGTGGCAGGTAATATAAATTCAATATAATATAAATGAGGAATTTCAATTTTATACTAAGTTGCTTTGATGATTAATCTTTTTTTCAAGAAAAGAATTAAAACTCCTGCCAGAGAAAGAACCCTCTGACATCTATTAGATCTTATAAAAGTTTGATTTATTTCTTTGCTATCAGAGTTCATTTTGAAAGTTAGGAGAATATCTTGATGTTAAGTGATATGAAAAATCATTCATGCAATATAACAACTCAGTTGGAATTCAAAGTCTCAGTCAAATTGCAGAGCTGCTCACTTATCAGTAGACTTGTTTAGCCGGGGACTAAAGGGTTGGTCCTGCTGGTTATGAGGTGCTGTTTAGGGCCTAGATTAGTGGAAAATTTCATTTATATCTGATTTTGGCTTAAGAGTGCTATTCTGAGTTCAGTAATGTAGGTGATCTCTCTGAGCCTCTTTCTTCCTATTAAATGAGAAGGACATGTTTTCTGAATTGTCTTCAACTGCTAAAATGGTATTTGATCCCAAATGAGTAAACTATAGTTCAGCTGGGATTTCCCACCACCATCCCCATCCCAAGGTAGTTTTAATAAAAGTAGCAGTTAATTATCAGTTAATAACATACTCAATCTAGTTGATGTATATCGATGGGGCACCTCCATACTCAAGGACTTTGCTACCTGAGGTTGAGGAGTATGAATAAATATAAGACACAGAGAATGCACCCAGTTTTTGTTTGAATTACGAAATGCTTGACAGCTTGGTAAGCAACTGTGCCTTTCTGATCATTAGAAAAATTTTCCTTTTCTCTGGATATATGAAGTCCCATGCCAGGGCACTTGTGTTTCAGCTCCCTCTGGTCTCCTTGGTTGGGTGACTTGGGGCAGTGTGCAACCTCCTCAACCACACTTAGCAACCATGGTGAGATCATCCCCACGTTATAATCTAGTTGGGGGAAACAGCACAGCACATCTATTCTGTATTCAGTTCTTATGAGTTACTTCTAATGGGTGCATTGCTAATTCAGTTTAGATCAAATCAGTAGAACTAGGATATTTTCATTCTTAACAACTCTTGTGAGGAAACCACCATATGGCTGTTTGCAAACTGTTTTGTCTTGTCAAGTTTGTTTTTAAATATTCAAAGTGCTTATGAATTTTACAAGCCTTGCATACAAAAGGGAGGTTGCTAAATCTCATCCATTCATTTAGGAAACATGTTTTAAGAACTGTTGCAGGCACTGGGAGAACAGCAGTTGATGGTAAACAAGACAGCCACCATTTCTGCCCACACAGAGAAATAGTCTGGTGGGAAAATGTGGTAAAATAGAAACACTCCAGATCCTGAAAGAGTCTTGTTGTTTGCTAATATTAGGGACTTAGTGAGCAGGTGGAGTTGGGGCAAGATGGTTGCCAAAAAAAACCTTCCCATTTGAAAAAAAGAACAGGTGTGGGACTGTGGGTGTGCAGATGTGCAGACCATGGTACTTAGGTTTTCTATTCTGACTTTGAGAGGAAGAGAAGCTGAAGGCTTCCCTGGGAAGAAGTTGGATGGGCAGTTAGAGAATGCCAGGGGTACTTAGGAGAATTAAGAAGGCTAATGAGTTGGTCTTTCTGAGATGACATAAGCGGGTAGTTGAGACTTCAGGGGCCAAAGCATTGTGAGAGCTGTGTGTGAGCGTGCAACCTGGACTATTCTGAAATCGAAGTAAGAAAAAGAAATATCTATGGCTGTCTTTTGCTTAGAAAAAGAACAAGAGATTGAAAAAGAACTTCATTTAGTGCAAGAAATATTATTTTTTTTAACATTTATTTATTTTTGAGAGACAGAGTGAGAGCATGAGTTGGGGAGGGGCAGAGGGTGGGGGGTTCACAGAATCCAAAGCTGGCTCGAGGCTCTGAGCTGTCAGCACAGAGCCCAACGTGGGGCTTGAACTCACGGATCACGAGATCATGACCTGAGCCAAAGTCTGACACTTAACTGAACCACCCAGTTGCCCCAAAATATTCTTTTTTTTTTTAATGTTTATTTTATTATTTTTGAGACAGAGAGAGACAGAGCATGAACGGGGGAGGGGCAGAGAGAGAGGGAGACACAGAATCAGAAGCAGGCTCCAGGCTCTGAGCCATCAGCCCAGAGCCCGACGCGGGGCTCGAACTCATGGACCGCGAGATCGTGACCTGAGCCGAAGTTGGACGCTTAACTGACTGAGCCACCCAGGCGCCCCGAAAATATTCTTAATATATTTAAGTATTTCTATTTATTTTGATCATTCTCTAGTCTATGCCATTATGTTTCCCCCAAAATTTATGCATAAACCTTGAAAATATTCAAAATCCTTTGACCCCACAATTATACATCCAGGACTTTAACCTAAAATCATTAGGCATGTATACAAGAATGTACATTACCTGGAATTTGTTAGAAATGCACATTCTGAGGCTCTTCTGAACCACAACTAATGCCAGAGACTCTGGGTTTGGGGCCTAGAAACCTGTGTTTTCCAAGTATTGCCAGGGATTCTGATGCAATCTGATGTTGGAGAACAGTTATGATACCCCAATTTTTCTGCACATTAGCCTCATCTGGGAAGTTTTTAAAACTGCTGGTGCTCTGAGCAACACTCTAGTGTAGTCCCACTCTCTAATGGTGGGACCCAGGAATCAGTATTTTAAAATCTCCCAGGCGATTCCAATGTGCAACCAAGTTAAAGAACCCACCACCTCATGGGCTGGATTAGCTCTCTTTTTCTAGGCCTCTTGTGCTATCTTGTATTTCTCTTCTGTAACACTCATGAGCACAAGGAATCTGCTTTATGTCACAAGGACCTGCTACACCCTGGCACCACTGACTGGTGACAGAATGAATCCAACTGCGCTTTGATTAGAGGGTGTATTAGAAGGATTAACTTAAAAATACTAATACCAAAGGATTTCAACATGGTGTTATCCAAAATATAATTGGGGCAATCTCATATTAGTTCATGATGAAGGAAGATGGTCCTTTACATAGATGGAGGTTTAAAAGTGTAGGAACAACCCCCCAGAACCACCCCTCACCCAGGTACATGAGCCACATCAAAATCACAGTCCTCAGTCTTTGTCTCTTTTCTTTCAGCCATTCTTTCTCTCATGTTTTTTCAGACACAGGTGGACTCTGTGTGTGTGTGTGTGTATTACAAAACAGATGAACTCCAAGTCGCCAAATGTTTAAAATCTCAAGTCGAACACATTATTTGTCATTTTTCAGTGGCTGTTCCACTCCGGACAGACTTAATACCCAGAGGTCCTATCGCCTTTCACCATCAAGATCTATTTTTAAAAAAGTACCAGCTGATGACTTTGGTTACGTTTTCATTTGACTTAGAATGTCATTTGGAATTGAGGGATAAGATCCATGAAATGAAAATATGGATATTAAAATAGAGCAGAAAATGGATTATTTAGTCCTGCCAAAAATGCATCTGTTTAGAGTAAAACGTAATAGAATGTTCTTTGGAAAAATTATCCAGGGGAAGAAACCCAAAAAGTAGCTTTTTTACCCTTGCTTTGCAATTCTTTCTTTGGCCTGGCATTCCATAAATAGATGGAGGAGACTAAAAGGTTAATCTGTAGTAATTCATTTTAAAATGTTATAATATGCTTTGCTAGTTTTGAAATATTTCTGCTATGTAAAGAATTTAAAAATAAAAGTATTTATTTTTGACGTACTTGCCTTCTCAAGGTATTTTTACTGGAGGTGTGTGTACCCTTGTGTATACACATGGGCACATATGAATGAACATGATAACATTCTTGTTATTTCTAGGTCTCTGGAAAAATAAATCTGATATATAAATTTTTAAAGTATATTAGTTGCCTCTGTTATATAAATAAATCACATTCATTCTTCCATCCTTCATCCAATTAGTCATTTCTTTCAACATTATGTAGCCATATACCAGGCCCTATGGTAGGCCTGAGGTATGTGACCTAAAAGGCCTGGTCCCTATCCTTGTATTGCTGACTGGGTAGTGACGTCAACACCTGCAAAAATCATCTACAACATTCTTTTGCTTCTGGGATTTTGAGTCATTGCTGACTTGATGTGTGTATGTCTTATTTTTGATACCATATTATTATGGATACTGTTATTATTATTATCTTGATACCATTATATATTATTTTTATTGAAAAATTTTTCTTGTTTTTAATGTTTATTCATTTTAGAGACAGAGAAACCGAGTGTAAGCAGGGGAGGGGCAGAGAGAGAGGGAGACACACAATCTGAAGCAGGCTCCAGGCTCCGAGCTGTCAGCACAGAGCCAGCCACGGGGCTCAAACCATGAACTGTGAGATCAAGACCTGAGCTGAAGTCGGACGCTTCACTGACTGAGCCACTCAGGTGCCCCTATAATATGTTGTTTTTGATACCATTTTTTCCTGCCACTCTAAGATGAACTTTCTAAGCAAGCTATCTTCCAATCTTATTTCAGAACAATTGGACATTCCAGAATCAGTTGGTGATTCTATAGTAACACAAACTGTGTGTTCTGCAAAATGTCTCCTTGGAGAGAACAAATGTTACACTATATAATTCATGGGTTTAAAACCTTCATAGTGCCTTAGGATTTACCTCCATTAAAAGAGCAGCTCAAGGAAATTTAAAATTAATAGATGCTATCTGGTTTGCCTATTGTTATTTTTGAGGCCCATTACAGAAGAGAAATTATGCAAATGGCTGTCAGGCTGCTGCTACCGCACTCACACTGGGAATGCATTATAATTTCTCAGAAACACTTATCTGGAGCAGATTGAGCTCTCAGCCATTTTCAGGGCCATGTCCCTTCCTGCAGATGCTCCACTTTGAACCAATAAGTACTGTTAGAGGCCTGAGGTAGGAGGTGGGGAGGTGGGGAAGGAAGGGAGGAAAAATTACTAGGAAGGGTCCATAATTCCATAATCTGGAAGGGTCAGGGGCAAATTCCTGGTAAAGATGTTTTAGCCAGTCCTCCTGAGCAGGCTGTCAATGACCTTTGAGACTATATCCTGCTGACATTCTACATCCTCAGTCCAACTATATGATGCTATAATTATAGAAGATGCTGTATGTGAGCATCTATTATGTGCACTGTGGGTGATACAAGAACACAGAACACATTATCCTTATTCTTAAAATTCTTAATGACAGTAAATGGAAATACAAAAGGTTGCAATGAGTAGCAGAGGTGGGGTCTTCATTCTCTAAACCATGCTCTTATATCTGCATATCTGAGTGCTGTTGTTGGCAGATTTCCTTCCTGCCTGTCTACACTAATCCTTTTCACTTCTTCCTCAGAACCATACCCAAATTTGCCTACTCCAGGAAGCACTCCCCCTGGAGTCTTGGTTCTGGGTTGAATGGACTCTTCCTCAGAAGTTATGGATGCAGCTAATCCAAAGTTATTTGGCTCTTGCTGTCTGCTGCTTTGCAAGATTCAGCTTATTTCACATGGGCTCTCATGCTCCCTCGGCTGACCAGAAAAAAAGCTCCCTGCAGGCCAGGTGGGCCCTGCCTTCCAGTTCCTAGCTCCTCCTCTGTCCTCTTAGCCTGGTGCTCTGCACACAGGGCATGCAGGGCATGCTCCTGAATGCTGTTGAAAGTCACTTTTCTTTCCTTGGGAATTCAGGTCAGAAACTCATGGGTGCATCCCCTGGGTGCTTCTGCCACTTACAAAAGTGAACCTGCTACAGGCTTTCTTAGTCCTTGACTTAGAAAAAGATGGGTAGTTTGATTGTGCCATGTCTGAAATGAAGGGGCAATGCAACCTAAAAATTGGGGGAATATAAAATTAGAGCTATTACGTGATGTGCACATGGGGCCCGGGATTCTGCTGCTTCTGCTGTTTTGATTCTGCTGCTTGTGCTGGTGGGAGACACTAAATAGATTAGGTTCGCTACCAATTAGCATCATGTTAATCTTGGCTAGCAGGGAAGCAAAGCCACCAAGGATTTGGTAGATTTGTCAGTCCCTCCCCCAATAGCTGTCTGAGGCTAACACCACTTGGAACCTGGGTCAGAAAATAGTCCTCTGCTGACGATGTGTCATACATTCTGGTCCATGTGCTCCTCAAAGGCACCATTTTCTGGGCATGAAGTGTTCTGCAGCTTTTTGGAGGAGTAAGAATGCAATCTCGGATAAGCCGGATTCAGAAAATAAGTCATCGGTGTGAGTTGCAATTATTTTCCTTCCAGCTTTCTTTTCTGTGCTTGGTTTAGATCGCTTTTCTGCAAAGGGCAGGCGCAGCTGCCTTGACTGGTGTGCAATAGACGTGGGTGACCACAGCCATTCTAGCCTCAGGCCCTTATGAGGCACCACCCAGATTCCTAGGTCCGCAAGGCTAGCATCTGCCTTTTGTTGGGGCTGTTAAAGTCCCATTAAAGGAGTGAAAAAATACCCTCCTCGAGTATTGACTTTTCACACACACACACACACACACACACACACACACACACACACAGCTTAGTTCATAGCCACTTGATTTGCCACCTGCAGTTTATAATAGAATGGGACGTGTGGGATTATAAACCACTTTATTCTGCACAGAATTTCTCAGCTTGAGGCCAAATTGAAGGGCATTAGTCATCAGTAATTTGCAGTTATTTTTAATGTATTTCACTCAGAGAGGTTTAAGGCAGCTAACGCTAAGATAAATTTCCCCATGCTTTGGTGAGGAAGTGAAAAATCTGATCATTTAGTTAATCGTTTGTCATAGCTGTGGTTATGTATTGTTCCTAAGTGAGTGCAACGTCCTGACTGATTTGTGATTTGGTAACATGACAATCTGAATGATATTAGATAAATTCAATTATGCCACAATTCTTCCCTCTCTCCCCAATATTTGTATAGGTTTAAGGTTTAAAATTCATAATACATTAGAGAAGGGAACCTAGAGATGAACTCCGAGATCATGGGAATTACCAAGGGAGCCCTGGCCAATGCCAGTTCCTGCCCCGCCCCAAGATTCAGTGTCAGCAGCCTTGGGTTTGAGCAAGTACCCTGAGTGGTGCGTGGAGCAAACTTTGAGAAACAGTGATTAATTCAACCACCTCATTCTTCAGATGAGGAGGGAAGAACAAAGAACTGAAGAGATTTAAAATTTTGCCCAGGGGCCCCTGGGTGGCTCAGTCAATTAGGCCACTAACTCTTGATTTTGGCTCAGGTCACGATTTTGAGGTTAGTGAGATCGTGCCCTGAGTCAGGCTCTGTGCTGACAGCCTGGAGCCTGCTTGGATTCTCTCTCCCGTTCTCCCTGCCCCTCCCCCACGTGCACAAACACTCTCTCTAAATAAATAAATTAAATAAACTTAAGAAAAAAATATTTTGCCCAGATCCCAGATATATAAGGTCTCCTGCTTTCCAGTTCAGTGCACGCCTCACCAGCCAAGACAGAAATCCCTTGCTTCCCCAGCTCTGGAATTAGCGTAGCACTGCGTGGTTCTCAGCCCCTTCCGCAGTAGCGGAGAACCGGTTCCCTTCACTGGCACGCGCAGGGGGGAGGGAGACCTTCCGGTGAGCATTGCCGCTGCTTCCTGGCCTCCGGGTCGTCCTCGTGGGAGGCCTCCTATAGGGTCCCTCCCTGCTCCCTCGCTCCAGCAGGGCCACCTGCCCAGTTGGAGGTCCAAGAGATTCAACAGCTCAGAAGGACACAAACCAACTTTTTACTTTTTTTTTTTTTCCTGCGGCTTGTGACTCCCTAGGAAGGGCCCCGCTCTGCTCAGGGGCCCCTCACAAAGCTCACCTCCTTCCTCAGGCAGCGCCTCCTCACTCCTGTCCCAACCGCAACTTTTGTACCCCTGCTGGCGACGCCTCGGGGAACCCCAGCCCAATCCCGCACGCTCAGCCAGCCTCCTCAGGCTCCGCCGTGAGCATGGTGGTTCCAGAAGTTTCCTCGAAGGCCGAGGTACGCCAGCGGAGCCTTTAAAGGTGGGAAGGAGCTGGAGAATGTTTTCCGCTCGGGAATAGCAAGGTGCCTTAGGTGGGAAGGAACGCAGAGCACTGGGCCGGCTGCAAGATGGCAGGTTGCGGGCGAGAGCCGAGCAGAAGGTGTGGCCCCAAAGGGAGAGGGGCCTTTCTCGCCAGGGTGGGAGGAGACTGGATCCTGTTCTAGTTGCAATGGCATTTTATGCAACTTTGAAAAAAGAGCCCACTCGTGGCTGTGTGGAGAGCAGACTGTGGGAGGCAGGGGGCAGAACTGAGGCCGGGGACAGGAAGGGAGCCCGGGGCTGTGCGCCAGGGGAGACGAGAGTGGCCTGGACACCTGGAGGAGGTGGCGGGGCTGCAGGGAGCGCCCTGGTGGAGGGGCCTGGCCGGGTGATGAGCGGTCAGTTTTCTTATTTGCCCAAAAGGCTCTGTGGGGGCCTGCGGTGGCCCTGGTGGTAGTGGTGATGGTTGTGCCAGATATCCGGATTCAGGAATTTATTTTTAGAGTAGAGCTGACAGGACTTACTGATTGTCCGCAAGGAGTGCTAATTGATTACTTACATCACATGTGAAATAATTGGAACTTGTTAGGAAAAGAAATCTTGTAAATCTGAAAGATTTTCTTCCCATCCATACATAGCCTTAAAATGATCAAATCATATAGTTTTCCATTTTGATCCACGATCTAGCTTGTTGACTGTCTTAATCAGTTTGGGCGATTACAACAGTATATCATAGCCTGGGTGGCATAGACAACAGAAATTTATTTCTCATCGTTCTGAAGGCTGGGAAATCCAGATGGGGGTTCCAGAACAGCTGAGAGTCCAGGCCCTGGTCTGCTTTGTCCTCACATGGTGGCGATAGGGCAATCATCTCTCTAGTGTCTCTTTTTATAAGGGTATGAATGCCATTCATGAAGTCTCCACCCTCATGACCCAATCACTTCCCAAAGCCCTCACCTTGGAATACTGTCATACTGGTGGTTAGGGCTTCAACGTAGGAATTTTGGGATCATACCGATAGGTGAAAGGTCTTATTTACCTGCCTAAAAATAGATTTCATTTTTGGAAGCAATCGTACTTTACAAAAACCGTGAGTAGCTGAAAAAGCATTAACAAATAGAACACGTTCTGTAAAATCCTTGTGTTTACTGAGAAAAATAACTTCATTTTTCTCTGGTGAAATCCTATGCTTGAAGGTGAAAAGTCATTACTTATACCCCATGGATTGAATCAATTGTAAATAAACAAATAGATACAAAAGTAGTATCTATAGCAATTAGTGCTTAGAAGGAATAAACAGGATTATCTGAGAGAGAATAATAGGGGAAATTACATGGGGTGTTTTTAACTCATCTCTACCATTGTTTCTCAAAGTGGGTGTGGAGTTGAGTGGAAAACGTTAAAATTACTTGAAAGTCCTTGATAAAAATACAGATTCCTCCACCCACTATTGACTCAGAATTCCTGGGGAGTGGGCCCAGAATCTACATTTTAAATAAGTTGCTGAGGGATTTTTTTATGAGTGTTGCTGGGTCCTCCCAAACTGTCCCAACCGTGGTTCCCAATTTAAGTCCTCCATTTTCCAGTCTCTCCTTTTGCTTCATCTGCCTGGCAAACCTTCTGAGCATCTGTGTGTCCAGCTCCAGCTTCCCCTTGAAAGCCCAAGTCAGATGCCATCCCCAAATCCTCCTGGCTGGGTGGACCGTCTCCCTCCCAATGTTAGTTGTAGTTAGTCTGTAGTCTACAACCTATAGTGTATACTTACTGCTGTGTAGTGATTTGTGTTTAAGCTGTATCCTTTCACTGTGTGAACCATATGCCCACTTGGGTCAGGACTGAGTCTGATTCATTATAAAGTCTTTCAGTGGCTTGCAAAGAGTGGGTGCTTGGTATACACTTTGTGGAATGTCTGGCTAAGCTCAAGCCTCACTCTCTGGACTGTGGACTTCTGCCACTTGACCATGTTCTAAATGTCCCAATCATAGCAGGTCAACGTTGTGCTGAGATTGGACAGCCAGTTTTGTGTTCAAGTTCATCTTCTAAAATGAAGGTAACGCTGAAGAGTGATGAGGGAGAATGCAGTGATTTCTAGCCAGCTGCTGTGGATGCACCCTGGCAGCTTGTTTTAGAAAGGCTCCCAGTTGCAATATAATTGAATGAGGGCTCCCCACAACTGATGTATTCAACAAGACATCATAGGTTAGGTGGAAAGAGGCTTCCCCAGCACTTTGTTCTGAAAAAACCAATCCGTTGTGATCATACCTTCTGGAGATCCTTTTTTGTTGCAATAGCTTTGCTCTTAAGGGATCTTCAAGTGGCACCTCTTTCAGTCTACTATCTGTGTAGCCACCGAAGTAACCTGTTAAAACGTGTCAGATCATGCCCTTCCTGCTCAGATCCCACAAATGGCTTTTGATCTCAGTCTAAGTAAAAGCCAGGTCCTTACCTTACAGGGGCTGATAAAGACCTACGTGATTTATCTGCTTCTCCCTCACCCCATATCTCTCTGACTCCACCACCTACTTCTCTCCCTTCTCTTCTCTTATTCCAGTGTAGCCTGCAACTGGCTTCTCGCTATTCCTTGAATATGCTAAGTAAACTCCTGTCTCAGGGCCTTTGTACTTACTGTATCCTCTGTCTGTAATAGTTGCCCCCCAGAGTTTTACTCTTCCATCTTTTTCCTGTCATTTCTCAAATGTATCCTGCTCAGTGAGTCTTCCTTGGTCTTGTTACCACCCTGCCTGTCACCCACTCTGAGTTTCTGGTCACCTTTCCTACTTTATTTTTCTCATAGCAATTGATTACTACCTATCATCTGTATATTATACTTATTTATTTTGTTGATTGTCTCTCTCCCCCTCCTAGAATATAAGCTCCATGAAGGCATTGTTTGGGTCTGGTTTTTTTTTTTTAATGTTTTTATTTATTTTTGAGAGACAGAGAGAGACAGAGCACTAGTGGGGGAGGGGCAGAGAGAGAGGGACACAGAATCTGAAGCAAGCTTCAGGCTCTGAGCTGTCAGTACAGAATCCTACCCAGGGCTTGAACCCATGAACCGTGAGATCATGACCTGAGCCGAAGTCAGACGCTTAACTGACTGAGCCACCCAGGTGCCCCATGGTTGGTTTTGATCATTGTTGTATCTTCAACACCTAGAAACATGCCAGACACATAGCAGATGCTCATTAAACATTTCTTAAATCAATGAGGCAGAGTAGGGTAAAAAAAAAAAAAAAATTAAATCCTGGCTTCTAGCTTAACTTCCTTAATCTTTCCATGCATCAGCTTTCTTATCTGTAAATAGAAATAGTAATAGTTACTTCCTCATGGAGGTGTGGCATGTGGTATAATGTCCAACATCCAGTATTTACTTAGCAAATTCCCTATGATAGATATGATTTTACAATGTTACGAAAAGGGTATCTAGTGGTGATATTCCTCTTTTCCAGCTAGCAGATTTTTCCACGATGTAATAATAAATAATGTATTTTGTGCTTCCTATTTATTGAGACTACCACACAACTTTAAGAGGCGAGTGCTTTCATTATTTCCATTTTATGGATGAAGAGACAGAGGCACAGAAGGGTGAGCAACTCTCCCCTTGCCGGTATAGCTAGTAAGTGTAAAAGCTGGGATTTGATGAAATTCAGGACTAGAGACCATATTCTTTACCTTATTTTTCATTGCTTCTCTGTATGTACGTGAGTGGAAAAGGGAAGAAAAGGAGTGGTTGTCGGTTGACTTATCTCCTCCATAGGAGCATGAGAGAGGTTCAAAGATAGATGGTGTTGGGTGTTCTTCTCACCTCTTTGGTGGAAGTAATTCTTTTGCTCCAGCCAGATCTTGTCAGGGCTCATTAATTCCCTCTCCAGCTGCCCATGGTCCCTTTGTCGTGCCTTCAATTAATCCTTACCTGGAAGCAGTGCCAGGGGATGTCTTTGGTTGTCACAATGGAAGGGGTATACAGTCTTTCCCACAATCCACACTCCACTAATCCAAGGCATGCACTTTCTTCAGGGGTCAGCTGAAGTCATTGCTTTGAGACTGCAAAATACAGCCTTCCATATTTAACTATACTCAACCTCTTCTTTTGTTTCACAAATGTCTGTTGAGCTGATATAAATGTAGAGGGGACACATATGAATTAGTCTCTCTGCCTTGCTTGGGACCTCATTTGGGATCTGAGGTTTATTCACAGACCACCACAAGGCAGCTTATCATATATGAGTACTATAGAGTTCCAAAGGAAAAGGAGCTGCCTATTTGTGGAGGGATAGATGAACATGAGCTGGCTCTTGACGGGCTGGTAGGACTCCTGATTAATGGATATGCTGGGATGAGCATTCCTGATGGTAGAAATCATTCAGACAAAATTACAGAGGTGCAGACATCCAAGGATGGTTTGGGAAATGGTGAGGGGTTTAGTTGAAATTCATCATAAGCTTGATACAGGGAAATAAGAGGAATTTTTAAATTTATTTTTTATTTTTTAGAGAGAGAGCATGTGAGTGGGGGAGAGGGGCAGATGGAGAGACAGGATCCCAGGCAGGCTCCATGCTCAGCACAGAGCCCGAAGCAGGGCTGAATCCCATGACCCTAGGATTGTGACTTGAGCCGAAATGAACAGTTGGACACTCAGCTGACTGAGCCACTCCGGTGCCCCTGAAAAGAGTTTTAAGATAAGATTGGAAGGCTGCATTTAGGTTGTGGAGGTCTTAAATATGTGACTGAAGAATTTGGACTTTAATTTCTCAATAGGAGGCCATCACAGGTTACTTTTTTAAGTAAGGTTGTGACATGAATGAATCAATGGTTGTGTGTGTTTATTTGCAATTATATTTACAGCTAACAGTGGTTATTTCGAGTGTTGTAGTATTTTTCTTTGTTTATTTTTCTTCATTTCCTTACTTTTCTATGAAACTACAATGGTTTTTTAATTAAGAAAACCTCACTGGTTCTTAAAGTTCTGATTTTTAATCTTGTATTCGACAAGCATTTATTGAACACTTATTATACAATGGACATTTGCCTATGAGGCAGAAAAAAATTAGGGAGGCATGACACGTGTTCTCTAGCAGCCCACTGGTGGAAAAGACCAACATGTGAGCAGTGAATGTCAGGCAATGTGGTAACTGCTAGAAAAGAGTAGGTGATACATAAAGGAAAGGTCACCTCTAATGGGAAGATTAAGAAAAGCCTCCTAGAAGAGATGACATCCAAGCTGTGCTTGAATGCATTCTTTGTAGCCATGTGTAGATGGGTTCTGTTTGTTAAGCCAGTTCCTAAAAATGGGCCTAGTCTCTTACCAGCCTTTACCATTGTATCACACACTTGCTTATATGATAGTTTGGAATTATATTCTAGTTTGTTCAAGCTTATATGATATGTCTTTTCTTATTTTATGTGTCTCTGGGTGTTTATTATATTTAATATTTATGCAAATTCCCTCTGAGCTTCCACTGTTTACTTTTCTGATTGCTTTTTAAAAGCTATTCTCTAGTTTAAAAACATTCTAAGATTTGTAGTTCATACAGGGTATAACACTTAGACAAGTTATTCTGAATAACATACTCAGAAATGGAAATCTTAATCATAAATTTTCTCACAAGTATAAAATGTTGCTGGACAAGTTTCTATTTAAATCATACTCGCTAGGCTTGACTGACTGCAGGAGTTCACAGGGTACATGCTTCAGATTGCTTCATTTTCAGCAAGGTAAGGCTGCACCTCCACTATAAAATAATGCAAGATATTCAAAAAGGGTACAGGCCAGGCTTCTTTGGGGTTCTTAGGAATTAAAACCAGTTTATGCGGGAGTTAGATTGGCTTGTGAGAAGAGAGAGCTTCTTAGAAGAATGTAGTAAGAAATTTCATGGATGTCCAAGGACAGACAAAGCTTAGCAGACCTCAGAGGGCCTGGGTGTAGAATTGGTAGGGAACCCACTTATCAATCCTCTTTTAAGCATGGTCCTTTGGTTTCTTTCTTCTCTACTTCCTTGGTTTCTTTCTTCTCTACTTTCTTCTTCTTCTCAAGATGGGTTTCTGCTGCTTTACATGATTTCTGTTCTCCCACGATCTCAGCAGGCATCTGGGCCAGAATAATCTCCTTGTAGGGATCTCTTATTTGTTAAAAAAAATTATTTAGTTTTTAAAATAAAATAACATATGCACTAGCTCAAAAAATAACGAGTAGTATAGAAAGGTATAAATTTTCTCAAAATTATATTCATCTCTCCCCTTCCTGATAGCTCTTCCTAAAGTATAAGAGTTTCTTTTGTAGTTTTCTGGAAAATACAAACATAAAGATACACCCATATATAGATACACACCCATAAACATACACATAAAGTAGCTGTAAGTATAAACACTTTTATTTACAGAAAAGTTACCATCTTTACATACTGTTCAATGCTTTTTAAAAAACATAATTGTTTATTTTGTTATTCTTTCCATATTAATTGACACAAAACTCATTTCCTTCCTTTTAAATGATTATATGTGGTTATATGGTATTTCTTTTTATGTAATTATTATGATTTATTGCATAGTCTCTTCATAATGATGGACCTTACAGTTGTGTCTGGTTCTATTAGGAACAGTGCTACAATGAACATCCTTGCATATTTATCTATTAGAAGTTTCATAGAGTTTTAGCTCTTTCATTTGTTCTATGATCAATTAAAGTTAATTTTTGTATGTGAGAGGAAGAGGTGGAGAAACCTCTTTTCTTTCTGTATATGGCTATACAGTTGTTTCAGCACTGTTTGTTGAAAAGCTTTCCTTTCTGATAATATAGTAATATGATTGATTTTAAAATATTGACCTTGTAGCTTGTATTTTTAATAAACTCACTAATTAGTTCTACTAGCTTTATGTAAATGCCATCGTATTTTTTAGATAGATGAACATGTCATCTGCACATAAAGTCTATTTGCTTCTTCCTTTCTAATCTCCAATCTGGATGCTTTTAATTTCTTTTTCTTGCCTTATTGCACTGGCTCCCCCACAATATTGAATAGAACTAGGGAGAGCAGACATCCTTGCCTTGTTCCTGATCTTAAGGTGAAAGCATTCAGTTTTTTACAGTTCAGTGTGATGTTAACTCTAGGGTTTTTATAAATGCCTTTATCAAGTTGAAGAAATACCCTTATATTTCTAGTTTGCTGAGCATTAAATAAAATCCTGAATGGATATTGAAGTTTTTAAGTGCTTGTTCTGTATCTGTTGAGGTGATCACATGGTTTTTCTTTTTTAGTCTGTTCATATGATGCGTCTAAGTGTTCCTCTCTGACTGAAATGAAATTTAAAATTAAAAAGTACTTGAAAAGAAGTTTTATGTTGGATTGTACTCTGATCTGTATCTGTTGGGTTAACCATATTGATTGTATTATATATATTTCTTATTATTTTGTCTTCTTGTTTTGTTATGGGTGGCAGTGTCTGTTACTATTACTGTGTTTTGTTGGTTTCTCCTAGAGGTTTAAGTTTTTATGAATTTTGACACTTTGTTTTTGGTGGTGAAAGATTTTATAACATGTGTAAGCACATTATTGATTTAAACTCTGGTGATTCTAATAATGTGCAGAACATTTCCTAGTGCATAGTAATTGCACTTTATAATTTCAAGTAGTATCCTTAAGTATCAATTTCTTGCTTTATCATCTTTAGAAAGTAAAGAAATGTGAGGAAATTCTACTGTTATTTTTCCCTCTACCTCCCCCCATACTGTTGAATTTGGTTTATTATTAGTTTTTATTGTTGAAATGTATAACATTCTCGGTGTGAAGTAAACGTACATCATACTGTTGTTTAACCTTATTTCTAAACGTAAATAGGTTCAGACCTATCGGACTTTTTACTAGAGCTCCACGTTTATCTCTTGGTTTGCTGGATTTGGCATTCAAGTCATTTTTTTTTTAAGTGGGACTCACGGAGTCACTGAGCTGTTGCATGTCTGAAAATGTCTGTTGTCTTTATACTTGAACGACAAATTGGCTAAATATAAAAATATTTGTTCACACTTTTTTCTCCTTCAGAACTTTGTACATATAGGTTACATATATTCTCATATTGAGTATTGAGTGGAGGGGAACCTAAGCTTTTGTTCTGTTGCTTTTTCTTTGTTTTGTGGTGTGTGTGTGTGTGTGTGTGTGTGTGTGTGTGTGTGTGTGTGTATTGGTTCTGTGTACCTGAAAGATTCTGTCTCTGCTGTGATGTTCAGTAGCTTTATCAGGAAATGTCTGTCTCTCTGAGACTTGTTCACCTTGCTCTCTGATGTAGGGGCACTCGTACTGGGCATTAGGTGCAATCATGGTTGATGGATATTGATTTTGCTCTTCTTTCTGAAATATTGTTTAAAGTGCTGTGCTAGGGTCATCCCACCTGGCAGGAGCCATCTTTTCTGCATATCTTTAGAAATGTAATTTGTTTTAGAATAGAACCTGGTTACTTCTTCTACTTCCTTTTAATGACCCACATAGCCTAGTTTTGAGTAATTATAGAATGCTTTCTTAATAAATTCTTATTGAATATATAAGTGAATGAGCCTTGACTCATTTCCCTGCTGCTAATTCTCCACCTCTGACTATTTCTTTCTAAATTGGGAGTGTTGCTGAGGTTTTTCAGAATTTTGTCTGTTCACCGTCTCCCAAACCCACCACACCTCTAGGAAAAGAGAGCATGGTTGAGAACAGCAGTTGACTGTGGGATCTCCCATCTCTCACTCTCCCTGAATTCTATTTTTCACATATTATGGCATGACATTGTGTCATTTCCTTTGTTTAATCGCTGCTAATGTATCTTTGCTGGATTTCAACATTTTGTTGTTAACATCGTTCATTCACTTAGTTTTAGAGAAAGTTGTTACCTGACTTCACTGTTCCACTTTACCCCAGAAGTCTTAAGGGTTTTCTAAACAGGTTTAGAACCTCAAAAGCAGAATTGAGTTTGTTATTTTTACTTATATTTGTTGTAGAACCAAAGGCAAAGCACAAAGAAAGAAAGAGCAGTAGGACAGGGAAGAAAAAGCCACACTTCAGAATGAGGATGTTTAGTGCTCACTTCAACCCTGGAAGAATTGAGCTCATCTGTTTGTTTTTGACCCCCTGTTGATGTCAGCTCTTAGAGCCTCTGAAAAGACACAGGTGAATGAACAGGGAATTTTCCAAGAGCATTTTCCTCCCTTGGATTAGTATTATTTTTTCCTTCTTCACTGAACACATCCGTTTTAAGGGCACCAGGTGAGATTTGTGGCATGGATTCTCTTTCTTGCCAAAGTCAAAGCTCACCATGGACTATTCTTCATTTTTCTTCTAGGCCCTTCACCAGTGGCATAGGGACTGCCCACCCCGCTGGTTAGTGTGTGTTTCTCTCTTCTTTTATGTGACTCTGTGTTTATAGCCTTGGGCAGATTCAGCTTCATGCCATCGGGCAGTTTCTCAGGGACAAGATGAAAAAGATTATAGATCTTTGTGGTGATGAGTCTTTTGGTCATTTCAGTGTCTGTAAATTGATGTTCTTTTTCTTTTCTTCCTTCAAGAAGAAAGAACAGGAGTTGGATGGACAGAGGAAGGTCACTTGCCTTCTTCTGCCTATTGATTTTCCTGTGCTGTTCAGCAGTTCACTAGTTCCTCCTAACTATAGTTCTGTATTTAGTGGCAGTTTGGGCTGGGACATCAGCCACAGAGGGGCATTGCCTGTGCCTCAGTCAGCTAGAGGTGGATTGGGAAGGTGACTTTCTGACAGTATGAATGTGGGTGCTTTAGAATCAAATGCTGGTGTGTATTTTTGTTGGTTAAAAATTTACTGTTTCTTACATGAATAAAGTGCTAGCCTTCATGAGACTTTGAGACTTTAGAATATCATGGAGAGCAGTGGTGGAGAAACTCTTTAGGGAGGTAGGTTTGACCAAGTGTATAAATTCCAGAATGTACACTGACATACATTAGTTACACTGAATTTTAAAAACTTTTTGTTATGGGGGGCACACTTGGTTGAGTGTCTGACTCTTGATTTTGGCTCAGGTCATTGATCTCACGATTCGGTTCATGGGATGGAGCCCTGTGTCGGGCTCTGCACTGATGGTACGTCGTAGCCTGCTTGGGATTCTCTCTCTTCCTCTCTGCCCCTCCCCTGCTCACACGCTCTCTCTCTTTCAAAATAAATAAACATTAAAAAAATAAAAATAAATAAAACCTTTTTATTATGGAAATTGGAAAACATACAAAAGTAAACAGAATATAATCGTGAACCCCCATGTATTCAGCTTTAGTAATTATCCCTCATGGCCAATGTTGTGTCATGTAAATGCCCCTTCTTATTTTTTCCTCATATTGTTGCACCTGTAAATATTTCATTGTGTATTGCTAAAAGATAAGGAACCTTTTAAAAAATATAACCACAAATACAATTATCACAGCTAAAACAAAATTAACAATGCTTCCTTAATATCATCAAATAATTAATCAGTGATCTGAATATCTGATAAATGTTATATATTTTTTTGTGTGTGAATCCACACTTTACTTCACATTTGGTATGTATTTTAAGCCTCTTTTAACCCTAAGGTTATCCCTCTCAATTTATTTTTATTTGCAACTTAATGTTTGAAGAAATTGGATCATTTGTCTGGGAGAGTTTCTTGGAGAGACTTAGGGTCTGGATTTTGCTTACTGTACATGGATGGTATTGTCTAACATGTTGCTCTGCCCTTCTTATTGAAATACAGTCGACACACAATGTTACATTGGTTTCAGGGGTACAACATAGTGATTCAACAGTTCTGTGTGTTATGATGTGGTTGCCCTGTCCCTTTTTATTCCTGTAAATTGGTAATCTGGGAGATCAGATTTGGGTTTAATTTTTTTTGGAAATACCATTTCTTAGGTAGTGGGATGTTCTTCCATCAGGAAGCCTAATGCCTGACTTTGTGTGTGTGTGTGTGTGTGTGTGTGTGTGTGTGTGTGACACTAGACATCTATGGAATCATGTTTGACAAAACCTAACTATGGAATATTCTGTGGCTTATTTTTTAAAACCATGTTCTCTGCTGAGGATTGAAACTAGAACTCCTAAGGAAGTCTTTAGACATTCAATCCTGATAAGATAAAGCAGCAGCTGTGCTATTAGTTTACAGCCATATGTGAAACTCCTCACCACAGTGTGATGTGTAACCTGGGCAAGCCACCCCTCTCTTATCGGAGCAGGGATCTGGAACTGAGCTGGCGGTGTGAGATCTGCCCCTGTTGTTGGCAACAGGCAGAGGTCATGTTTGGTCCATTTGTATTTACCAACAGAAAGAATATTCTCAACCACCAAAAAGAGACATAGCTTCTGCTCTCCAGGAGTTTGCCTTCACAAAACAAAACAGGACAAGAAAAAGACAATTATTCTTAGCTTCCAAGCAAGGGATTGTGTTACCACAAGGATAGAGTCTCTTACTAAATCAACCAATTCCCCCGTCTGTCTGTCTGTCTGTCTGTCTGTCTGTCTCTCTTATCAGCTTAAATAATGAGAAGTTTGGCTGTTTCCTAGATAATTGGCTAATGATGTGTGACAAAGATTGGAAAATATTGCTTTAATACTGTGTAACCCCCTTTCACTCAATGAGGATATCTTTCCCAGGTGATGTCCTCTTTGCCTTGCTAATAGCTATTCCTGATAGTGGAAGGATGTGGGTGCCACAGTAATACAGGGCAGCAGAATCTTGCCCTGAGAGAGTAGTGACTTTGATAAGAAATCCATTTGTAGGGGCGCCTGGGTGGCGCAGTCGGTTAAGCGTCCGACTTCAGCCAGGTCACGATCTCGCGGTCCGTGAGTTCGAGCCCCGCGTCAGGCTCTGGGCTGATGGCTCAGAGCCTGGAGCCTGTTTCCGATTCTGTGTCTCCCTCTCTCTCTGCCCCTCCCCCGTTCATGCTCTGTCTCTCTCTGTCCCAAAAATAAATAAAACGTTGGAAAAAAAAAAAAAAAGAAATCCATTTGTGGCATCGACTTACATAATACGACTACATGCAAAAAAAAAAGTGTTCATCAGGTCTCACTTTAGAGCAGCTGCACACATAGACACGTCCAGGCTGATAGGACTTCTGATTGGCTTGTAAACTGCTCAGGCCCACCCTGTGCTGACAAATGTATCACTTTCTTGTGCCAAGACAGACTAGTCCTGTCTGTCTTTCAAAGAGGGTAGTAGCCTGTATAACCTGAGGTTTGTAGACTCCTGAGGGATAACCCCTTCATTTCAAGTCCACACAAATTCCAGGGATTGTGGGAGGCCCAGGTGCCTCTATGGGGACTTCGGAGGTTCTGCAGAGTCCTGAGGTCTCAGGTTCATCCCTTCACTCCTGGCCCTTTTTCCGTCAGTCCTGACTATTTCCATGAGGTCCAGCTCTGTCATGCCCCAAACAGACATTGGCAGAAGTGCAGTGTCCCCTCAGGGTTAACATTCTGACCAGGAGCAGCTTTTTGGTTCTCAGAAGGGCTATTCCAGCTGCCTCCCCAGAGCAGATTATTAACCACGTTTATGGAGCTGTATAAACAGCCACTGTTTGGGCTGACTGTTTAATCAATTGTCAGAGAGTTGATAGAGTCGGGTATTGATTTTAAAGAGAGAAGGACTGGCAACCTTATTATTCTGTTGCACTTTTATTTAACCTTGTCTGTGGATGCCCAGATAGACATGGTGGGCATGGCAGTGGAACCTGGTCTTCCTCAACTCACTGTGTCATTGGTGCTAACTGTAGATGAGTCTCTCCATGTGAGTTGTTTTTGTTCTAGGGGGTGGAGGGCAAGGAGTGCAGGTTGCCGTCTGTCAGGTCTGTGGGCATTTGGCTTCCATATGAGTGGGAGTATTTCCACCACAGAACTTTTGAATATTTGGTGTGGTTGGTCAGACAGGATCATTGTTAATTAGCTGACTCCCTTTCTTCTATTCTGTGGAACAAAGATCACAGGATCAGGCGTAGGGAGGCCCACATTGCTGTTCCTACGTTGCTAGTAAGCAGTCGTGACACCAATCTGGGTTTTATTTTCTTCATCTGCAAAACAAAAGTGTATTAGTTTGCTAAGACTGCCATAACATAGTTCCCCAGAGTGGGTGGCTTAAACAACAGAAATGTATTTCCTCCCAGTCCTGGAGTCTGGAAGTCCGAGATCAAGGTACTGGCAGGGTTGACTCTTTCTGAGGTCTCTCTCCTTGGCTTGTACATGACCCATCTTCCCTGTGTCTTCACATGATCTTCTCTCTGTGTATGTGTGCGTCCTAATCTCTTACAAGGATACTGGTCATATTGGATTAGGGCTCTGCATATGACCTCATGTTCCCCCTCTGTAAAGGCTCTGTCTCCGAATATAGTCATGTCTGGAGGTACTGGAGGTTCGGACTTCAATGTATGAATTTGGGGGAATACAATTTAGCACATACCAGAGGGGAAGGGAGGATGGGGTGGGGGTGCTTAAACAATGACCTTCTGATAATGCTCTGAGGAAGCCTCAGAGACTAGGGTACAGGCTATCTCAGTGTACCTAGTTCTGAGAGGTTTCCCAGGACACAAGATTTTTAGTGCTGAAGCTGAGGCAGTCCTAGGTGAACCAGGATGGTTAGTCACCCTCCATGTCTCCCATACGGGGCACAGGGTTCCCCAGCCTGCCTCAGCCAGACCTGGGCTGCTTCTTTCCACTTAAACACCAGCATTCTAAGTGTTTGAATTTAACAAAAGGGTTTGTGGCCAAAAATCATTAGAAAACCACTTGATTCAATGGCCTTCAGGGTCCTCTCCCACTGCCACATTCTGTGATTTAATTTCCTTTGCACACACCAAATTCCAGACATTTTTCTGAAACTGTTAAGTGATTGGAGTACAACTAATTTGGTTCTCGTTAGTTCATGGCTAAAAGTGAAATAAAACAGGAAACTGTTGAGCCTTGCCTATTCTGAACCAGAACTAGGTGCTCTGCTTTTATGATGCCAGATGCCCTCTTTGGGCTCTCATTATGCTCACTTGACTCTGCTATCATCTTGCAATCCTTCTTGCAACTCTGTGAAGACGTTGTATCACCAGTCACAGCAGCCCCATGATGCCAATGAAGAAACTGAGGTGCAGAGACATGAGTAGCCAGTTCACATCTCAGGGCTGGTCAGGGAAGGAAGGGCCAGGATCATGCAGACAGTTTGACTTGAGCACTACTCTGTCAGGACACCGAGCCTAGCTGTGAGTGTCCCTGCCGGCGGGGGAACGGGGACTGCCCTGGCAAGTGTAAAGTAATTCCATTTAGGCTGATGGGCCAGATTCTTCTCTCCGGGAAACACATCTCTCCCCTCCTCACAACTCTCCCAAACCTGTCTGGCCTTGACCAGTAACCCTGGCTAGTCCAACGTTTTGCTGTTGTAGAAGCCAGGCCTGGAACAGTTCTCAAGGTGTTGAGAGGTTTTAGTGATCTCACAATAAGGAGCACTGAAACACACAGTGACATAGTTATTTTCTTGCTAATTCTTTTCAGGTCTTCTGATGATGTTAAAGGAAAACCTTGTGCTTGTCTTTAATTCCTTTCCAGCATTTGATGAGCTATCTCCCTTTTTTAGAAAGAAAGAGCACGGGGTAGCAGAATCTGGCTGAACTTTTGAATAGCTCTTTATAATTTCTAGCATAATTATCATTTTGTGGTTAATTTCAATATATGGCAAATGATACTGGTTTTGCATTTAGGGTAGAGATAAAAGCGCCTTTAAAAGATATTTACTAATATGAAAAAGCAAGTAATTTAAACATATTTAGTAAATAATAGCATAGGTAATGTACAGATGGCAAAAATAGTGAAGCATGTGGTGAAAAAGATTGATTTTGTTAAACACTGGGCAGGAGGAAAGGCTGGAGTTTATTCAAAACTTGAAACTAACCGATGAAAGGCAGGAGTTATTTGAC
The DNA here is from genome assembly GCF_022837055.1 of Prionailurus viverrinus. Classification (NCBI taxonomy): domain Eukaryota; kingdom Metazoa; phylum Chordata; class Mammalia; order Carnivora; family Felidae; genus Prionailurus; species Prionailurus viverrinus. Next base: position 58,003,606 of record NC_062568.1, on the reverse strand, counting down.
CAGCCAGTCTTTTGGGGTCAGTGCCTCAGCCCAGGGTAAATATTGCCTGGGCTCTTGAGGTACTGATTGTAGGCTCCTTTGAAGCATGGTGTGCCTGCCAGGTGAACTCTGGAAAGACAGTTTCTTTCCAGCATCAACCCCACAGTCACTGGGATTTTATTTTGTTTTGGTAATGGTTTTCAGTATCTTTGAAATGCCCCCATCAGAAAGGTTAGGGATAAAAACTGGATTCTTGTGGCAGGTCAGAAAGCTGCACTGTGAGAGGATGCAGTATCGAAAATGATTAGAATTAGAAGTGCAGATTGGAATGCCCAAGATGAGGCAGAAGTGCTCAGCCTGGGTAGCTACCAGGCCCCTGTGTGGGGATTGGATGTCATGACTTTTGCTGTTGGAGTCTGGCCCCTCTGCAGGGATTAGAAGCAGACATGTTTGGGACCCTTCATCAAGGAGCAACCGAACTTAAAGAGGATCAGTCTTAGGGACTTTATTTGCCTGTCAAGCTGTTGGTACTTAACTCCATAGGGATGTGTTCTTACTAAATAGGCAAAGTGAGTTTGCAGCTCCTGGTTAACTACTCAGTGTGATTCCCACACAGGGCTATTGCTGTATGGATGGAGTCTGAGCTTGGCTAATCCTTGCAGGACCCAAGACCTGGGCAGCAATGCTGGACTTTGACTGATGCCTGGTAGGGGCACCAGATCCTCCTTCCTAGCAGCCTACACTTTGCACATGGAGGTTGGAGACTGGTGTCCAGTGACCATCAACAACAAGGTCTGGTCATAGTTATAGAACCTGAGCACAAAGATCTCAGTCCTTTAGCTTTCAGACACTTCCCCTAGAGGTAGCCTAAAATGAGAACTGTCCAGTCGCGACCAGTTGTCCTCTTTGGCCCTCTTGCTTCTTCCTGTAGTGCTTATAGAATCTCCTCTTTTAGAATCATGTTGCCCACTCCTCCACCTTCTACCACCATTACTTAAGAAATCTTCAAATACCCTTTGTTTTTTTAAAAAAAAAATCTACTTAAAATAAAAGGGGAAAATAAAAAGAAAAAAATACCTTAAGATTGCTAGTTAAGAAGTGCAACAGCACATAACTTTTTTTCTCCCCACCAGGAAACATCTGTATGGATTGTTTCATTACAACCCCACGATGCTTGGACTTGAATCGCTTCCAGATCCCACTGATACCTGGGAAATTATAGAGACCATAGGTAAAGGCACCTATGGCAAGGTCTACAAGGTAACTAACAAGAGAGATGGGAGCCTGGCTGCAGTAAAAGTTTTGGATCCAATCAGTGTAAGTAATGGTAGTAAATTGCAACCACAATATAGTGTTTTATGCACATTGAGCATTCGGCTTCTTTTCCTGGTTCTAGGGATGATTTTCATGAAACCTGGCATGAAATCTCAGAATGAGTCATGATTTGTCAGCTCATCTGCATGAAGGGACTCCATTTGGAGTTAAAAATCTCCTTGAATTTCTGTTTCTTGTCCATTTTACTGTTGTTTTAGTTTTGACCCTCTGAGTTCATCAGTAGTTATTTTCTTGGAAAGAGTAATGTATTTCACTCCTTTCTACAGAGGCTAGTCTCCTTGTAAGCTACAAAGATCTAGATTTGTGGTATTCATTCATCTTAGCCTGGCATCTTCTTCCAGAGCACTGAACACCGAGGTTATAATGCTGGAAGCTGTCTTGCACAGTGAGGTTATAGGTGTTCTATCCTGGGTTGGGTCCCTTCAAGCTACTTCTCCTTAACTGCTTTGAAAATTCAGACATTTAAAAATAAAAATAGATATTTATAGTAGTATTATTGAAGAAGAAAAGATATAATAAAGACATTTTATTGTTGTAATAATTAGAATGTTTTAATTGGGATCTGAATGTCCATTGTTAAGTATTTTCAAGATACAGTAATGATGACATTAAAAATACACAATATGCTTTATTAAGTGATATCATGCCTGTGCCCACCCTGACACATTAGACTTAATCTGGCATGTATTTTTTACCCTGTGCAGGATATGGATGAAGAGATTGAGGCAGAATACAACATTTTGCAGTTTCTTCCTAATCATCCCAACGTTGTAAAGTTTTATGGGATGTTTTACAAACCGGATCACTGTGTGGGAGGACAGCTGTGGCTGGTCCTGGAGGTAAGAGGCTCCCGTTGGGTAACCATCCATTTAAACAGAGCACCAGGGACAAGCAGATGCAATGTTGCTTAAATAGTGTAAGATACACATGTGAGGAGTTGGTCCCTCCTGTGTGTCGTAAGTACCTTACCAGATGTGGCATTCTCCTCTGGAGTTCTTATAGGTAGGCTGTGTGCTGAAAATGTTCATGTTTCTCTGCTTCATGTTAACAATCTTTTCTTCTCCTACCGAGTGAATATAGGAGCGCAGCTAGAAAAGGTTATTTTCTTCCTTAAACTGGGAACATTTCGTAGAAAACACGTTCCAATTGATTGCAACTCATTTTCAAAAATTGCTAATCCAAGGTTTATTGGACTCATCAAGTTTGGATTAGTCCTTTCATATTCATTAATCTTCATCTTAGATCAGGTTCCCTCAAAACAGACTGAGCATCAGGTGTGGCAGGTTTACTGGAGAGTTCTTGCAGGAGCTAGACCTGGAAGGAAGTGAGGAGGGCAAGACTGGGTGAGGGAGACCTGGAATAGCAGTGCAGTTGCAACAGAGGTCTCTGCCAATTCTCTAGGAGTTAGAGAGCATGGATGCTTTTGTAGAGCTGTCCTGGGTTGTACCTCTGCATCAGCCAGTCACAACTGTGTGCCACCCTGAATGGGGTGTGACCTTAGGGGAAGCAGTTCCCTGTAGCCAGGGGAAATTCCTAGTGAGTGGTGCTGTTGGGAACTGGGAGTAGCCAGTGTTCCTGGCAGCATTCCCTCTGAAGAAGAAATCTGAAAGGAGCACCACTGTATCCACTGTGATCCTGCCTTTTTTCTTCCTTATTAATGGTAATGAATGTGTGTATCTGGGTGTAAAAGAGTCAATTACCTACCATTCCATTTCTCATGAGACTAAAATGGCTAAGGTGTAATAATGATAATATATAAAGTTAGTAAATTAGGACAGGTCTGTCGCCTCATGCTCACTAGGCCCAGCCTGATTTGTTCTGGATCCTGCCCCTCTGAACCAGCAGATGCCCCGTGCCTGAGCTCCCATATGCAGTCCAGGAGCACGTGCACACATGTGAAAGCTTAAGAGAGAAGCACCAAGCAAGAAGAGGTCAGGCCTCAATTCATCATCTACCCTCTTGTCCGAATCTTTTGCCTGGCTGTGAGAGGGCCTGGGCATAGAACAATATATACTGGCTGCCATGGCAACTGTGTATGGAGAATTCATTTGTTATATTCAAATGGGGTAATCTGCAGGGACACCACTTTGTACATTTCTGTCATATCAATTGCCTTCCTCAGAATATGACTATGTAAGGGGCTTTGGTTTTCAAAGATCATCTTTGTCTATTTAGTTGGCCGGTTGTCATATATCACGTTCTCATAGTATCATCTTTTGGATTTTATTATTCCCTACCCCTTCCCTGAAAACATATTTTATCCGGACAGTGAGCTCTAGAATAACATTAATTTAAAAAAAAAAATTTTTTTTAACATTTATTTATTTTTGAGACAGAGAGAGACAGAGCATGAACAGGGGAGGGTCAGAGAGAGGGAGACACAGAATCTGAAACAGGCTCCAGGCTCTGAGCTGTCAGCACAGAGCCCAACGCGGGGCTCGAACTCACGGACTGTGAAATCATGACCTCAGCCGAAGTTGGCTACTTAACCAACTGAGCCACCCAGGCGCCCCAACATTAATTTTTAAAATGCTGTTTTTCTTGGAACATGGAAAGTATTGTTTCTAGGGTGTCTGATTATATTCTTCTTCAGCTCTCTAAGATCTCCATGTCTTAACTCTCATTGCAATTTAATAATGGAAGTACAGTGACCAAGAAATCTTAGTTTCAGTTCATTTTCACCCCTGACTGAAAAAGGCTGTATGTTCAGACATGGGAACTGGAATTTCCAGGAATTTTCCAGGACTTTAAAAGAGGCCGCCCCTTGATGTGACCAGGCAGGCAGGTAGGCTTTTCAGGCCTGTGGCCACCTGGAGAATAAATGCTTTTCCTGATGAGGATATTGAACATCAGCCTGTCAGGCATGGCCATGGCAGCCAGAAAGGGCTGGGCATGGCCTTGAAAGATGAGAAGGAGCCCAGAACTATGAACTAAGCCTCATGCAAATGCTCCCCTGGCAGGTGCTTGCTTTTTCAGGGTGACCACAGACAGGTAATGAAGTTGCCCTGTGATACTGAATTATTCATACATCAGCAATACAATATGCTGACATTTATGCTTTTTGCAAGTTGTTTTGGCCCATGCCAAAGTTGGTAGTATGGGGAACCAGATATCCTTAGTCTTTTTTGTCCCTGAATGGGCCATCTGTGTCAGGCTGCTGGGTGGTTAGGTGTGTCCAGTGCCTATAATATGCTTATAGAAAAAGGGACTCCTAGGCTTCTAGAACTGGCCTTGACCTTTCTTTAGGTCAGTCCCCTGGTATTCAGTTGAAGAGCAGAGGCCCAGGAAGGAGTGACATGGCAGAACTGGAGGGAGAACCACACTTGAGAACTTGTCTCCCGTCATGTGTTGCTGCTGCCTGTGGCACTGTCTGCCAGTCTTGGGAACATAGACTTGGCTTCTCTGGCTGGGAGCAAAACAGTTTCTGGACACACACACACACACACACACACACACACACACACACACACAGCAGGAAGACCATGATGATCTACATAGCACCCTGATTATTTTGCTTTATCTGCAGTTTTTCAAGGCAAGCTTTAGGAGACTCACACAATAAACTTATGATCTGTTTAATATTGTTCTTATTATGTATATTGAGATTAAATTTATGTTACTTTTGCTCTTTCCTTGCTGAATGAGATGAAAGGACCAGTGAGAAGCTACTCTATAGAGCAATTCGAGAGGATAGAAAAATGTTATTAATAGCCCCCTTAAATCATCACAACTCTGAAAACAAAAGCAAATAAAAATGTCATTGCTGAAATTCATTACTAATTGTTAGCAGAAAGTAAACCAAAGGTCTCTTTCATGACAGACACCTATTATATTAGAAAGGTGTGGAGAGAAAACACACATAATAACATTTGGAAAATTTGTGAATAAGTTTTCATCTAAATGAATGTTAAAATTTAAAACTCCGTAAGTCCTATTATCTCTTACCTAAATGAAATATAATAAGAATTTAGACCTTTAAGAAAAGCATGGTATTCAGAAAAAATACCTAGTATGTGCTAAGGCATAAACTATATTTTCTCTTTTTCCCTTTTAGCATAAAATGTTCAGCAGATAGAAACTGTTAATTTCAATATGAATCATGTGTTAAACTTAAAAGAAATGGTTTGGAGTTTAGTGCACATAAATGAGGCTGTAAAGTAAAATATTTATAAAACTGGATAAAATAATTAGCTTTTTAAAAAATTGTTTTATTTCATCGGAGATTTGTGTATAAGTTCAATAACTAAGCCAGGTTGGAGTGGGGGTGGGGAGGGAGACACCTGCGTCTAGACACCTGCTTCTATTTAAGGCCCTAGAAAGTCCTGGATAGGCCTGAATTTCATTGCAAGTGTTATACTTTAAAACCGTTCTCACCCACTGATATTGTGACATGAATCAAGTTTATCATGTGAACGAACCAGGGTTGCAACAGGGCTCTGATGGGTTGGAACCTAAGACTGGTACTTTGGGTTGACCAGAGATGGTTAGCAAGCACTGCTTCAGACAGCAGCCTCTGGTGGGGTTGTAGAATGAGAGTCACTGGAGTGCTGGGCGACAGAAGGAAGGTATAGGAACCCTGGGAGTGGAGAGGAATTTGCATCCTGTGTACATGTGCTGTCTGTGCTCAGAGAAAGCAAGGGAGAGTTTGAAGTGTGACAGTGACCCTGTCCACCCTGGAGAGAGACAAGATGGAAGTAGGGAGTCTTGCGGCCCACCTGCCTCTCAGAGTGGGAGCATCTCTCCACTCTGACTGGAACTCTAGAGTTGCAAGTGACACAGTGTTCATTCTTCTTGGTGCAAGCCATTGGCTTCAGCTGGTGTCAGCAAAATAAACACAGTCTGCCCCAACAGTGTGGAGGAAAAGTATGTTGTTCTGGACTTACTGAGAGATGGATGATGTCCAACAGGGTGCTTCCTGAGGCATCTTATTCAGTAGTTTTGACAATTCTTATCTTTTGCTTTATGCCCTCTGTAGAGCCTAACACACCTGAAAGATAAAATCCACTGAACAAAAGGGCACCAAAGAGAAATTCCTCTGAATTCTGCAATCTGACTAGGTCAAATCAACATGCCAGTACAGAATCTACTTGCAAGTTGGAGCTTTGACTAGAATAGAGGCCTGTTGATTGTACTGCATGGGCCATTCTTTAATAACATGGAGGAAAGTTGATGGCTTATTGAGCAAGGAACATTTTATTGCTTGAAATTATGGCCATCTTAGCAAGTGCACATACTGTGATTGAATCAATATTCAACGGTGTTTTGGAAAATAGATGTGGTACATAAATGATTTTTCTATTTTTCTTGGTTTGCAGCAAAATTCTCATTAAATTCTAGATGCATCCAGCTGCCACATTTCCTGAATGCTGAGGGCATAGGGAGGAAAGCAGGGATGGTGACACACCTCTGTGTTTGAATCTGATGGCTGGCAGAGTGGGTGGGAATGAAGGGCTGCAGGTGCCAACATTCAGGGGTGGGGCGGGAGGCACGGTTGCCTTCTTACAGTTCTAAGGGGATTATTTATTTAATGCAGGTAAATGTAATTCCTTGTCATGCTTTTAAAATATTCATTTCACTGAACATTTGTACTGGTAGGACAATTGTCAGTGTGTACCTGCTTTCCTTTTTTGTACCAGGTACCCACAGTCCTTTTTCTGTAACCCACAGGTTGCCCTTTAAAACTTTGCTGGGGAGCTTTTCAATTTCACAGGACAGCTTCCTCTTAAGGGGCCTTGAACAGTTTAATTGTATGTTTTTGTGAAGCACAGGAAGTCACACAGCTCTTAAACTCTGACATTTAGTGAACAAAAGGCACCTACCCAGTAAGATCCTTTTGTTGTTTTTAAATCCACAGCTCAGTTTTGATCCTGCTGACAAAATGGCTGCTCTTAATCTCTTCACAGGTTCTAGAGCTATGAAGACAGTTTGTAAGTTGGCTACCTATATAAAATATCGCTGAATAGGCTTCTGTTGCAAAAGTGGCCACTGTTAAAGTAGGGCAGAAGATACTAAAATGAGGTTTCAGGGAAAAATTCCAGGGTTGAGTTAGCTTGGATCATCACCCAGCATTTAATTTAAATTTTGTCTCAGTAGAATTTTAATAGTGCACTTGCAATTCAACAAAGCATGTGCCTCCCTGAGACAGGGGCCAGGCTGAGGGGAGGCTCTGATGAATATAGTATAGTATAAATATAGTATAGTACCTTGTACTCCTATTACTGCTTTGGCTTTACAGGATCAAAGAACTTTATTGCTGTTTTCCTTAGTCTCACAAGATCCCTAGGCTCTCTTCTTTACTTTCTACATCCAGTTGGTCAGAAATTACAGCAGATTCTATCTCCTAAAAGCCTCCTGTATCTGTCCCTGAATCTTCATCCTCATGACTTTTGCTTTTTGACCTTGCCTTTCTTGATTGCTTCAACACCTCCTAGCAGGTGTCCAGTTTCTGATGTCTTCCTATTCTGTCTGCTCTCCAGTCTGCTGCCCTGGTCTTTGTAGAATACGAATCTGAACAGAGACCTCTTGCCTAAAACTTCCCATAGCTTACCATTCCTATCTAATGATCTATTATGGTGTTGTAATACATGTGTGTATAGTAATAAAGCCCATACTCCTTAGCAGGGCACACCTGTCATTTCCTGCTCCCCACCTTCCTTCCCCATCTCCCTGCCCTAGGATTCTGGCACCCTTTGTTCTAATAGTAGCTCAGTATTTAGAGGATAGATGATAGATGCCCTTCCCTTTCTTGTCCACCTGCTGTAAACTCATTTGTTCCTTTAAAGTCATTGTAAATGTTACATCCTCTGAGAAGATTTTCCTGACTGTCTCCTCCTCACTCTATCTCAGGAAACGCCACCATTCCCTTTTTGTGCCATCACACTCCCTTAAGCACACCCTTGCTTCCACATGCCATACCCTTATTACTCATGTGTCCATTACTGGTGGTGACCTCTTTGAGGGCAGGGACTATATTGTATTCATGAATGAGTAATGGGTCATAAGCTGAACAGTCACAAACTATTTAGAACAAAGAGGTAAATTTCTTTTCAATAACTGAACTCAACTTTGTTCTTGAGCCCCCAGCCTGCCTAGAGAAGACAACTGATTTTAATTCATTCTGTTAAACTTAGTCCAACGGAGTGACTTCTTTGGAAAGGGGCAGATTCTATTTATATCCCATTTTCACAGTCTGGGTCAAAGCTTAATCATTTGGGTAAGGACTTAAATTTTTTAGAGCCTCTTCTTTTCTTCTTCCTCTTCCCTTCTCCCTGGGTGGCACCTGGATCTGGGTACAGGAGATGCTCAGATAAAGCTATAACATTGAGGACAGGGGCCTTGAATTGTGTGGTGAACCCTAAGTCCCCATACCGTCTGGCTTTGGTATCTCTCCATGTCCTTGGTCCCTGATACTCCTTCCTATTATGAGGTCCTCACTTTTTTTGTCCTTCTCATTCAGCCTCTAGTCTTGTCCCTGTCTCCAAATGGAGCATAAAGTTCTGAATCTTCTGCAAGTCATGAGTGGGCTGTAGGGAACTATCAAAATCCCAGCCTTGGTCAGCCTCACCTTGCCCTGCTGCCATTTCTGCTCAACATGGACACCTCTTTGTTGTCATGAAGCTTTATAGATTGAAAGATTTAAAGAGTGAAAGAGGGTCATGAGAAATTAAAGTTTTATTACAGTTGTTTCCTTATTTAACCCCTCAAGAGGGAGCAATGTCACTCTAACCTTGTTCTCTCAAGCTCTCTAAGCTCTACGCCACCAACTTTAGAAGGGCTTTTCTTTTTCTTGAGGACTTCCCTTATGTCACGTCCTATGTTGTTCCATGATCACCATTTGATTCTGTAGTCAGTTCTCTAGTATTTGTTCCTTGAAATGTAGAATCTAGTTTATGAAGTTCTAGAAAATTATTTTTGTCTGGTGAAAGAAAGATGAGCTTTTAAGACTATTATACAAATCATGGTACTAAAAATGCATTCATTGCCCAAAAGGGTATTAGGTTGAATATTGAATGTTATTTGCCCTTTCAGGGTCACACAAAACATAGAATCAAAAGAATGAGGAGTCCCTTGGAAACCATTATTACCCTGGTACTCAACGTTAGGGCCATCGGAGTGATCGGTGTTGAATGACAAGTTACACCTGACATTGGTAGAGAGTAGATTCCAAGGGAACTTCAGTTGCAAACTGATGGGACTTTTGTCACCTTCAGTGCATTTCACTGTTTTCAGGGTGCCTCCTAAATCGTTCCTGATAGTAAGTTTGTTGTAATTTTAAAGACTGCTAATTCTGTATTAGATTTTTAGTCATACTGTTGCTTATGAGCAATTTAAATGGTAAAAAATGGGCAGATTCAGTTCCAGGTAATTTTGATTGTTAATGGGTATGCAAGGTATCTGCCATATATGTAGCAGGGAATGATACACACGTAAAATAAAAACATCTGCTCACCCTTTATTAAAACATTGCAGATATTCATAATTAGAGTAAAATAGATCCTCACATATTATTATCTTGATAAAGAGTTGTCTTCTTTTTTCTTTTTTTTTTTTTTTTTTTTTTTTTTTTCAACGTTTTATTTTATTTTTTTGGGACAGAGAGAGACAGAGCATGAACGGGGGAGGGGCAGAGAGAGAGGGAGACACAGAACCGGAAACAGGCTCCAGGCTCCGAGCCATCAGCCCAGAGCCCGATGCGGGGCTCGAACTCCCGGACCGAGAGATCGTGACCTGGCTGAAGTCGGACGCTTAACCGACTGCGCCACCCAGGCGCCCCTTTTTTCTTTTTTAATATATGAAATTTATTGTCAAATTGGTTTCCATACAACACCCAGTGCTCATCCCAAAAGATGCCCTCTTCAATACCCATCACCTACCCTCCTCTCCCTCCCACCCCCCATCAACCCTCAGCTTGCTCTCAGTTTTTAAGAGTCTCTTATGCTTTGGCTCTCGCCCACTCTAACCTCTTTTTATTTTCCCTTCCCCTCCCCCATGGGTTTCTGTTAAATTTCTCAGGATCCACATAAAAGTGAAACCATATGGTATCTGTCTTTCTCTGTATGGCTTATTTCACTTAGCATCACACTCTCCAGTTCCATCCACGTTGCTACAAAGGGCCATATTTCATTCTTTCTCATTGCCACGTAGTACTCCATTGTGTACATAAACCACAATTTCTTTATCCATCCATCAGTTGATGGACATTTAGGCTCTTTCCATAACTTGGCTATTGTTGAGAGTACTGCTATAAACATTGGGGTGCAAGTGCCCCTATGCATCAGTACTCCTGTATCCCTTGGGTAAATTCCTAGCAGTGCTACTGCTGGCTCATAGGGTAGGTCTATTTTTAATTTTCTGAGGAACCTCCACACTGTTTTCCAGAGTGGCTGCACCAGTTTGCATTCCCACCAACAGTGCAAGAGGGTTCCCGTTTCTCCACATCCTCTCCAGCATCTATAGTCTCCTGATTTGTTCATTTTGGCCACTCTGACTGGCGTGAGGTGATACCTGAGTGTGGTTTTGATTTGTATTTCCCTGATGAGGAGCGATGTTGAGCATCTTTTCATGTGACTGTTGGCTATCCGATGTCTTCTTTAGAGAAGTGTCTATTCATGTTTTCTGCCCATTTCTTCACTGGATTCTTTGTTTTTCGGGTGTGGAGTTTGGTGAGCTCTTTATAGATTTTGGATACTAGCCCTTTGTCTGATATGTCATTTGAAAATATCTTTTCCCATTCTGTTGGTTGCCTTTTAGTTTTGTTGATTGTTTCCTTTGCTGTGCAGAAGCTTTTTATCTTCATAAGGTCCCAATAGTTCATTTTTGCTTTTAATTCCCTTGCCTTTGGGGATGTGTCAAGTAAGAAATTGCTGCGGCTGAGGTCAGAGAGGTCTTTTCCTGCTTTCTCCTCTAGGGTTTTGATGGTTTCCTGTCTCACATTCAGGTCCTTTATCCATTTTGAGTTTATTTTTGTGAATGGTGTGAGAAAGTGCTCTAGTTTCAATCTTCTGCATGTTGCTGTCCAGTTCTCCCAGCATCATTTGTTAAAGAGACTGTCTTTTTTCCATTGGATATTCTTTCCTGCTTTGTCAAAGATTAGTTGGCCATACTTTTGTGGGTCTAGTTCTGGGGTTTCTATTCTATTCCATTGGTCTGGGTGTCTGTTTTTATGCCAATACTATGCTGTCTTGATGATGACAGCTTTGTAGTAGAGGCTCAAGTCTGGGATTGTGATGCCTCCTGCTTTGGTCTTCGGCTATTCAGGGCCTTTTGTGGTTCCATATGAATTTTAGGATTGCTTGTTCTAGCTTCATGAAGAATGCTGGTGCAATTTTGATTGGGATTGCATTGAATGTGTAGATGCTTTGGGTAGTATTGACATTTTGACAATATTTATTCTTCCAATGCATGAGCACGGAATGTTTTTCCATTTCTTTATATCTTCTTCAATTTCCTTTGTAAGCTTTCTATAGTTTTCAGCATACAGATCTTTTACATCTTTGGTTAGATTAAGAGTTGTCTTCTTTTAGGAGAGGTGCTAATCCGTGCCCATTCATATTTCCTTGTTTACCAAAAGCCATTTGACTCAAGCAGCCACAACCCAGGGGACCCCTGTTTCCCCCCCGCCCCCCCCCCCCCACTGTTCACTAGTTAAACCTTTCCCAAAACTTAGACAAAGTGCCCAGAGGAAACTTAGGTCTAAAGTGGGGTCTTAACCTTTATAAGAGAGAATCTGAAGAAAGCTCTGAATTTTCTCAGAGAAAAAATGCAAGATGCATATACAACATGCATACCTACAATTTCAAGGTATTTCCATGTCCTGCTCACACCAATTAAGAACCTTTGATTTAAGACGGCATGTAGCAAGCCCAAACCTGCATATTGACCTCTACAGTTAGTAAAAATTATCCTTGAAAACCCTTACATTTCCATGAAAGTATAGTATGCCTGGTTCATGTGCTCTCAGATCTCAGTAATATATAATACATAACAAAGAGCAAATATGCAAGATTTACTTTTACAGTATTTTTAATTACAGAAAAAAAAAAGAAAGGCATAAAGTTGCTGAACACCCAGGGTTGAATACGAGAAGGTTAAATGCACATATGAGGCAACTCCATTCCATAAATTTGACATGCAATGGCAACTCTGGAAAGAGCTGCTTGGTTGGGCTTCTGATGCCTGCAGTGCTAGCCCTGGAGACAGGAAGGTTTGAATTGAGATTTATTTCCTCCCAGTAGCAACGGGGAGGAACCATCTTTGCTTGGAGTAGCAACCATCTTTACCTCTTCCCGTCTTTTCTTATCTTTAAAATGCATGTATTTTTATTTTTTTTTAAATCGGCAATATCCATGTAAAGTTAAAAGTATCCAATAAGTCACCATGATTACTCATATGCCTTCTCTTTCAAATGTCTAAGTAACTTGTGCTTTTATATTTCACTTGACAATCAACTTTTTAGACATGTACTTTGTATAATCTAAATCTGAAGTTTAATTATTCTGACCTGGAGTTTTGTGATCTGTAAATTTACTACATCAGGTCAATAATTAGTGAGCTTTTCTTCTTAACGTCTTTTTCTTTTTCTTTTGTATGTGCTCTGCTGTCTCTCTCTCCTCGGCCTTCCCTCTTGCAGTTGTGTAATGGGGGCTCAGTCACCGAGCTTGTCAAAGGTCTACTCAGGTGCGGCCAGCAGTTGGATGAAGCAATGATCTCATACATCTTATATGGGGCCCTCTTGGTAAGAATGTCCATCAAGCTGGGGATGACGTCAGAGGGGGCAATTTGTAATCTATCGGGATCACCATTGCATATTAACAAGTGGAAATGGCCCTATAATATACAAGGTGCATAACAGCAAGGAGGTGTAGCCAAATGTGGACTTTGATTGGATTTTTAATAGTAGGGTAAAAATTGGCTTAAATAACCATTCAAATTTACCCTTTCTCTTTCCTGTTGTTTGGTCGTGGTGGGATGCCATGCAGGGCCTTCAGCATTTGCACAATAACCGAATCATCCACCGTGACGTCAAGGGGAATAACATTCTTCTGACAACAGAAGGAGGAGTTAAGCTCGTTGACTTTGGTAATGACTGCTTGTCGTTTATTTTCTTGATGTGTGCAGTTTAGCCCAAGGCGACAATTTATTGGAATCTCAGAAGACTGGGGCCTCTCTGCTATCCCACAGGCTGAGGGACTTTTCCAGTCAAACACAAACTAGAGAGTGGGGGGGTTACCAGATGGATCACCCTAGGAGATGCTGTTTGTTAATCTATTTTCAGCTTTAAAAGCAGTTTTATTAAAGATAGAAAATAAAAGTGTTTTAAAAGAAGAATTTGATAGAAAAACTTTTTGGTTTTCTGGGAAGAATTTTGCATCTCAGGGCGATTGTCTATAATTTACATTTCGTCATTTCTTCTTTTGCATATGAAAAGAGAAAGCAGTTTGGTCTTTCAAATGACTTTTTCTAGCCTCAGGCACACTTATTCCCAGTGAGCAGAAGGTAAAATAGTCCTTTGGGTCTGGGAGCTAACATCCCTCTAAATTGTGATTATTGCTGCTACATGTGAGGCTGGTTGAACTGGAAGCATTAAGAGGAAATGGAAATGTGAGAGGAAATGCAGAGCAATATCACCTAAAGCCAGAGACCTATTAAATATCTCCTTGCAACACTCATGTATTGATAGTCACAAACCATCAAACCATTTGGTTTTCCTTTTTAAGTTTATTGAATGGTTTAATCTTCTAAATGTGTTCAACAACAGTTAGTACTTCAGTATGATTATTACAAATAATGAGAAAACATTTACAGAAGCACTTTTTAAAATGTTCTTTATCAAAGTCAACAAAATAGGAGAAAAGATTGATTATTTTGAATATGCATTATATTTTTGTTAAGTAAGAATTCAGTGTTAAAATGTGAATGATTAGCTCAGAAGAAATTTCTCAAAAATAAATGGAGTTACTTTAGGTGTATTGATCTATTTACTAAAAGAACAACAAGCAAAGAAAAACAGCAAAAGGGCACTTTGTTCAAGTCTTATGCTCCTCTTTCTGAATAAGGAATGGTGTATAACCTTATGAATGTGCTATGGATAACATCAGAGATGCATTTTACACATAATCCCAAGGGCAGTGAATGTATTGTGAGGGAAAGAGCCTAGAAGGATGAGGATGGGGATTAATGCTGATTTATCTGCTTACCAGTTTTGTGATTTGAAATGAGTCTCCCATCTTGCCAATAGAAGGTTCCTAAACTTCCAGTTGCTGGAAAAGGAATTTCTAGCAATTAAAAACAGGAAAGTTTAGTTTTTTCTTTAAGCAAAATCACAGTAGAGAACATGGCAAAATAACAAATTATCCATGGTCGATAGAGTTTAGAGAGTCCTCTTTTGATTTCTAATAAAGAGAATGCAAGCATCCAGTACAACCACCCACCCAGAGCGAGGCATGGGTCCTTGGCAAATCTGTGCCTGATTCAGGTTTTTAAGTTCTCATCACCAACAAGCATTAATGACAATGTTTGTCATTATGTTAAGGGCTGCATTAGATTTCTTTTGTTTTTTAATTAAAGATTTTTTTTATTTTTTATTTTTTTAAGCTTATTTATTTATTTTGAGAGAGAAAGAGAGAGAGCATGAGTCAGAGAGGGGCAGAGAGAGAGGGAGAGAGAGAGAATCCCAAGCAGACTCCATGCTGACAGGCTTCAACTCATGAACCATGAGATCATGACCTGAGCTGAAACCAAGAGTTGGATGCTTAACTAACTGAGCCACCCAGGCACCCCTACATTAGATTTCTGCTTGGTATAAAAGAATACCTTATATTTGTAAAATACTGTACAATTTATAAAATATTTCACATTTATTTTCGTATTTGATCTTTAAGAAGAACCCTTATGGGAGCGCCTCGGTAACTCAGTTGGTTAAGCGTCTGACTCTTGACTTCAGCTCAGGTCATGATCTCACGATTCATGAGTTTGAGCCCCACATTGGGCTCAGTACTGGCAGTGTGGAGCCTGCCGGAGATTCTGTCTCCTTGTCTCTTTCCCTCCCCTGCTTGCTCTCTGTCTTTCTCTCAAATAAAAACAAACTTTAAAAAATTTATTTAAAAAAGAAGAAGAAGAAGAACCCTGGCATTAGGTGTGACAGGTATCATTATCTCCAGTTTGAGGATAAGAAAATTGAGGCTCAGAGTGAGGGAGTCTGTTTGAGGTCATACAATTTGGAAAAGGCATAATTGGGATGGAAGACAAGTCTTCTGACTACTAATCCAACACATCTGTGCTTCTACTTCACTCCCTTTTGTATAGAGAAGAGAGCTGTCTGAAGACTAAAATAGATAAAATACATTGGAATTACATTAAAATTCAGGTCCTCAGCACTGAGTCCTAGATAATAATATTATTAGTCAACTTTTTTTTCCATTTGACATGGTTGTCTTGCCAGGTTTCCAGGCTTCTAGGTAAGATAAGGGACTAAAAAGTTTTTATGTCTACACTGATACTCTATTATAGATAATACATGCCAATTTTCTTCCTCTGTAAAAAGAAGCACCACTTTAAGAAAGAAATCGCCTGGAATATTTTGGAAATATAATAGGAAGATATTTCGGGTTTAGTTCTTGATATTTTCTTTTGATTCCAATTTTGCAGCACTATAGATAGGAACATTCATTAGGAAAACAAACTATTCTAGTGGTTTGGGTAAAGTGGTAAATGCTTCCACACAGTGGTTGGCAGAGTACGGTGTCTCAGCTGAATCTGATCTGCCTCCTGTTGTATGACATGTGAGAGAAGAATGACTTCTACATTTTTAAATGATTGGGGGAAAAAATGAAAAGAATATTTTATGACTTGTGAAAATTATATGCATCCATAAATAAATTTTTATGGCAACACAGCTGTACTTATTTGTTTCTGTGTTGTCTGTGGCTGCTTTTTGCTCTCCACGGGCAGGGTTGAGTAGTTCTGATGGAGACCATGTGGCTCGCAAAACCTATCGACTCTCTGACTGTTGATGGAAAAAGTTTGCCAACCTCTGGTCTAGCATCATCCTCTGCTCACTGATGAATTACGATACCCTTTTCTTATAGGTGTCTCAGCTCAGCTCACCAGTACACGTCTACGGAGAAACACATCTGTTGGCACCCCGTTCTGGATGGCCCCTGAGGTAATCAGAAGGCACTTATTTGTGTTTGTTGAGTACCTTGATACTGTGCCTTTTTAAAAAAAAATTTTTTTTTTTAATGTTTATTTATTTTTGAGACAGAGAGAGACAGAGCATGAACGGGGGAGGGTCAGAGAGAGGGAGACACAGAATCTGAAACAGGCTCCAGGCTCTGAGCTGTCAGCACAGAGCCCGACGTGGGGCTCGAACTCACGGACCGCGAGATCGTGACCTGAGCCGAAGTCGGCCGCTCAACCGACTGAGCCACCCAGGCGCCCCAATACTGTGCCTTTTTATGGGAATGTCATATACTTCACAAAATTTTCAGAACTGTAAGTTCTGCTTTGGTCAGTGATAATGATGACACATAATCTCAAAAACGGAGGATTTAGTCACAGCTAACCCATAGGGTACCTTCATGCAATTAGAAAAAGGTATTCCCCCCAGAAGATGCAGCCCTTTCCAAGGGTCATGGCTTGGCAAGTTTACCCAGCCTTTGTGTAAATTAGAAAAAGTTGCCTTCCCTGGATAGATGCAGCCCCACAGACACATGGCTTATTGATAAAGAGAAAGATTTCAGCTCCAAATGGATTACAGCACTATATACAGACGAAGTCCTGGTTGTTTTTTGCTACCAGGTACATAGCAACTTCTCTTGTGTACTTTTTTGGCTCTCTAGCAAAACCTGGGATTTGACCCTAATTTGGTTCTGGCATCATCACAGAACCCTCTGTGAGATGATGCATGTAGAAGTTTGGGGAATTTTCCAACTAGATAAGGCATACCCTGAAATACTGATACAGCTTTGCTTGCCAGGTCAGCATTTAATTCCACCATACCAAGGCCTGTGCCCTGAGCGGGTCTCTGGGATTAAGCAAATGGGTGCTTTTAATAAGAGGACTCAGGCAGTCATCTCATTAGAGGTCTTTCTATCTATTCTGTTCCCATGGCTGTCTTTCCTCTGTGTGACTGTACGGGAGGTCTCCTAACACAGTTATCAGTTCACATCAATATGCTCATAGTTTTTCAGTGGCTCGCCATTGTCTATGGACCTCTCTTTCATACTTGGGTAATGGACAGGCTCATTTGAGAGAAAAAGAAAACGCCTGCAGATTCCAGGGTTTACTTAAATCTTAAATGTTTCTTAAGTAGGATTTAAAAAACATGAAACTAGATATAAACTCCTTATTGCTTATATTTATAGAGCTATGAACCTAAAAGGAAAAAAATGTGTTATAAAAAAACTACAAAGCCAGTATCATTCAAGTAAGTACCTTTAATTTAATGAGACAAATGACACTGTTTTGTGAAACTCAGTTGTCCTTTGCAGTGTAAGTATGTTTCAGAGTGTGACAGTATAAATTACTTTGAGTTATTTTGTCATACTTAGTACTGTACCATGTGGTGACCCACCACTTTACTCTATTTCAGCTAGGGTGATCTTTGTTCAAACAGCATCTCCTTTGGTCTCTAACTGGTACATGTCTCTTGGCTTATGCCAACTTAATAATAAATATAAATACAGGCACTGAAATTGTGAGGCAAATGGTCATCCATATTTGGAATATGTTTTTATCACTGTTCTCTGATTTTATTACTAATAAAGTCATCATTGCAGCAGAAACAAAAACATAAGAATTTTTGTAGGGACCTTGTGAACCCTACTTTGAGTAACACTGCAGGACAGAGTCAAAACTCCTTTGGATAGTAAACAAAGCCCTTCATATTCCAGCCCCTGTCTACCTGTCCAGTCTCATCTCAGGTTACTGTTCCCCAATTTACTTGTAGTGAACAGGTTCATCCTAACAGTAGTGAACAGGTTCATCCCAAATCCATCTTGACCCTTCCACACATTGCTATATCTTCTGGAGTAGGCCTCAGACCCCTGAAACATTCCTTCTCAGTCTTCAAGTCTCAGCTCAAATGCATCTCTATCCCCTAAGAAACCTTCCCTAATGCATGGCTGACACTGAGGCTCCTATCCCTAAGTTTCCACTGCAACCTTTTAGTCTCCATTAGTATACCATGATCATCCCATTGTAATTGTTGGTAGGGTCTTAGGATGTCTAGCTCTCAGCATGGTGCTTGATACAGAGTAGGTGCTCATAAGCCTCTATTGGATGAATGAATCCATTGGTTTAAAAAAAGCCAAAGGAGAAGATGAAATTGGAGAGTGGTTTGAGGAGGCTTTACAGCTAGTATTAAAAAATTTCTCTGTAGATTTTGATTGATCTGTTATTGAAGGAAAGTATAACTGAGGCCACTCAACTCACATTTAGGGTGGCATAACACAGAAGATGTTGTTCTTGTTCTAACAGCAAGCTGGTGTTCTTAGAATCACACAATGTAAATAAGAGAAGCCTGCCTTTGGCTTCGTACGTTTCTTATGAGGTGTTTGTGGCTTCTCAGTTTTAGCCACGTTGAATAAAATATGTGGACTGTTTCTGTAAGGGGCAGTTTTGTGGTCTGTGGTGAGCTTCTGTTGCCCAGATTGTCTGGAGCTGGTTGTGTTATCAGCAGGGAAAAGCCAGTGTCCCATCTTACCTGCTATAGTGGTCAAGTTGAGGAGTACGCAGATTGTAGTGTGGAAACCTCAACAGTGCCTTTCAGGAGCAAGTGCCCAATTGCTCGTACATGCCTCAAAGACTCTCTCAGGATGTGTGCTCTCTCAGGATGCTCTGAGTTCTAGGCTGCAGTTCTTGGGACTCAAACCTGCACAATCCTCACATTTTTATTTTCTTATTTTTTTTTAGAAGTATATTTATTTATTTTGATTGACAGAAAGAGTGAGCAGAGAAGGGCAGACAGAGAGGGAGAGAGAGAATCCTAAGCAGGCTCTGTACTGTGATTGCGGAGTGTGATGTGGAGCCTGGTCTCACGTGACATGGGGCTCAAACTCACAAATCGTCAGATCATGACCTGAGCCAAAACCAAGAGTCGGAGGTGTAACCGAACCACCTAGGCAACCCCTATCACATTTTTTTTTCTAAATGGAGAATTACTTTTTCCAACAAGGCTTCTTTTTGCTTCCTATTTCTCCCTAAATATGTCCACAGGAACAGTCTTCCATTAGTCAGTTCAATTCCACAAACGTGTGCTCTCCCTGGTGAGCAAGGCTTTGGGTCAAGAGCAGTCCTTGGAAGTATAATCAGTAGTGGTTGAAATGAACATTGTCTTCAAGTGATGGCCTGCATAGCATATTGATCTTAATATACATTTACTTCTCTAGTGTGAATAAGTGGTGTTTAGATTAAATATGGCAACAATGTATGCAATGGCAATACCAGGGGAATGAAATCATTGCAGGTGACCAGTGCTTTTATTTTGAAAATGCAGCTGAAAGATCCTTGATCCTGTTTAATTCTGAGAAATGGAACCGAATTATTCTTTTCCCAATTTTGTTTCCATTTTTATTTCACCAGCTTGAGTAACTTCAATATTTAATTCAAATAGGCTGTACTACAAACCAGGTAGCTAATGGAATGTGACCATACCACAACCAAATGTTGATGAGCAGTCCAAACGCATAGTTCACTGGGACAGCTCAAAGTTGTAGTGTGAACTGACTCTTACATTGTCAACACTCTCCACTTATTTCCTCTCACTGTCTCATTTGGATACTACTAAAGTTGAAAAATACTGGGTAAAAGCGGTATCAACTCAGCCATATAGAATAAGAAAAATTCTAGGGAGTGCTCTTAGGGTGATAGTACTTGGAAACAATGCTCCTGGGGAAATACTGCCTAGCATAGTAAAAGGGTTAATCTGAAAGTCAAGATCAAAAAAATAAATCAATAAAAGTCAAGATCAGTACAATTTTTTATAAACTGAGTATTTCGGTAACGCACTACGACCCAGGGAAGGCAAGAGGTAGGTTGTTGCAGAGTGTGTTGGTTCAGCAGCTCAGTAAAGCCATCAAAATCCAGGCTGTGACTGCTGCAAGCTGCATGGCTTCACTGTTGGGGACTGTCTTGGGGGCAGTCGTGACAACATTGCCTGTGAGTATCTGAGGGGCAGTAGTAGCTCCAGCATTCCAGTAGCCACCAGTGAAGTACTCTTGGTACAAATAGACACCCCCCCCTTTACTTCCATGAGGCTGATCATGTGGTCAGCCAAGAAGTTAAAGAGGGTTCTTCTCCTGTCCTGGAGTCAAAGACTGTCCACTCCATATTAGTTTTCTAGGACTGCCATAACAAAGTAGTACCGACTTGGCTTAAAACAACAGAAAATTATTATCTCCTCGTTCTGGAGGCTAGAAGTCCAAAATCAGGGTGTCAGCAGGGCTGTGCTCCCTCTGAAGCCTCCAAGATCCTTTCTGGCTTCTTCTTAGCTTCTAGCAGTTTGCTGGCAATCTTTGGTATTCTTTGGCCTGTGGCTGCATAACTCTAATATTTGCCTTTGTAGTCACATGGCACTCTCTTTGTCTGTCTCTGCCTTAACGTGGCCATCTTCTTATAAGGTCGCCAGTCATATTGTATTAGGGGCTCACCCTACTCCAGTATGACCTCATCTTAACTAATTACACCTGTAGCAACTATTTTCAAGTAAGTTTTCATTCTGAGGTTCTGAGGGTTAGCACTTTAAAATGTTTTTTTTGGAAACACAATTCAACCCATAACAGCCCTCCAAATACTTAGCACCCCTGCTTTGTAGTAAGTAATTCAAGTTTCCAGGGGAATCAGTCAGTCATTTGGAACTTACAAGTCAGGTTTGCATGTTACAGGTATTAGCTTAGAGAGTTCAGCTTTGACTGTCTACACATGCACACATGAGTGTGCACACACATACATACTGTTCTCTGTCAGCCTCAGGTGTTTAAGGCAAACATCGTTCTTACTGGATGTACTAAGCATAACATATTGCCTTCCCACAGGGGGCTTAACACCTTGAGAATTTTGTTCTGTCCTACCTGATCTCTGGCCAAGAATTTTTTATTATCTTCTGAGATGTTTGGCTCTGGTGACCTCCCTCAACCCTCTGTATACGTTGAGCCTCTGGTCTCCCTGACTCTTACTTTAGCCTGTATCTTAGACATGTATATTTTTTTAATGCAGTCTTCCCATTAGCTATGTTTATTGTCTCTTTTCTCCTCTACTGTCTCCTGTCAGCCAATTTCTTATAATGAATAATATGCATAATAGTGTTGCACATTTGCATACAACTTTCACAGATATATTTCTTTAAATGTTTATTTATTTTTGAGAGAGAGAGAGACAGAGTGTGAGTGGGGGAGGGCAGAGAGAGAGGGAGACACAGAATTCGAAGCAGGCTCCAGGCTCTGAGCTGTCAGCACAGAGCCTGACGCACAGCTCGAACTTGTGAACTTTGAGATCATGACCAGAGCTGAAGTCGGACGTCTAACTGACTTGGGCCACCCAGGTGCCCCTACAAATATATTTTTTTAGTGCTCACACCTACCTGTGAGGATGCCAGTTAGGCATGATTATATTGCCTTTATATGTAAGAATCCAAGCCTCTGCCAGGCTGTGTTCCCAGGGACACTGAGTAGGTAGGTGAGTAACAGTGACCAGAATCTATCTGTATGTTTGACTCACTGAACTGGAACCCATGCCCATTGTCAGGATTGGTATTGCTCAGCTAGTGTTTGCATCATATACTTGCCTGGTAATATCCTGGGCTATAGCAAAAAGGGACACAAGCCTACTTTATGTTTATTTATGATGATGGTGGAGGGGGGCAGTTGGGGGAACTGATCCTCCATCTTCCTTTCCCACCATCACACATAGCAAAGAATTAAACTGAATGTTGTAAATGACTGAAACTAAACAAAAAGGACCAAAGCTGTCATTATTGTTTTTATGGGGGACATTTGTGGACTGTGTTAAAATTATGCCTTATAGTAACTGGTATGCATAGGTGTGGCCGTGCTGATTAGGAAATTTTTGAAAGACTTCCATTCTGGATGGGAAGTGGTTGGCATCCAGGGCCCCTTGAGTGCTCCTTGGCCACCAGAGGTGCCTGTCTCTTTCCCTGGGAGCCCAGATCTCCTAATGGTCTAACACCTGCAGGTAATGTCTGGCAAGCAGGGGACCTCAAGGAAGAACTCCAGCTGAATGTCAGACAGTTTGAATATTGTACCTGCTAAACATGCGTATGGTGGGAAGGAAACTTTCACTTGCTGAGGACCCATCAATGTATCAGGAACTAGGATAGGGATATTTAACACATTATTTTATTTGATTCTATATTAGACATTATTTTCTCCATTTTACCACTGAGGAAAGTGAGGCTCAAAGAAGTGTATAGGAGGTGTCAGGCCCAAATTCACATACCTCGTAAGTAGAGGAATGGTTTGGCTTTTCCGAGAGCATGGGCATGCAAGTCCCATTTGACAGATGAGGAAACTAAGGCAGGGAGAGGCTATTCTCTGTGATAGTTCAGATAGTTCAGTCTTGGTTCTAGAATTCAGGTTTCCTAGCCCACCAGGCTTGTACTCTTTCACTTTAATGTATTCACACAGAGTGTTCAGTGTGGAAAATGTGTGCTGAGACAGCTCAAACAACAAAGACCTGCAGAGATATAGCGGAAGAATACTCTGAAACTGGAGTGTGAGACACATCATTTTAAAAGACTTATGTGAAGGACCTATCACCTGTGATTTGTAGTTGACTACACTTCGTAGTCCTACCAGTGAGAGAAGCAACCCATATATTAAGGATTCAGTTTACTTGGCATCTTACTAAAACCGCTAAAGGTCTGTTTCTGTATCAGAAAGCAGACTTGTGGATAAAGTAAACGTTTGCTTCTTTTTTAGAAAAAAAATTTTTTTTTTGTTTTTTTTGTTTTTACTTCCATCTGCTCATTGTTGCAAACAAGAGCTAATCAGCTGAGCAGAGAAACAGATGTGCTGTGACGGCTCCAAAACTGGGTCTTTTTCTCTGCTTGGAAAAGGGTCGTTGGCAGGGGACGGTTGCCATAACAACAAGCTTACACCAATGCAGAAATATCACAGGCTTTTTGCAACCACTCTTGCCTTCATTAATTATGCCTTTCCTAGCTAAATGATACGATAATGCTGTTTCCTTTGGCATGCCAAGACGAGAGATGACAAATGAGATATTTTGTGTCGAAGGGCTCAGAAAGCCATAAAACACTATAGAACTAAAATGTTATTATTGTTGTTATTATCATTTTTTTGTTCCCTAAGCTCTAGCTAATGGGTTTGGTCCCCAGATAAGTGTTAGCATTTATTGAGTGCTTACTAGTCACCAGGTACTAAGTGCATTATTTTTTATTTTTGTAAGGAAATTATTTATTTATTTTTTTATTGACATATAGTTGACACACAATGTTATGTTAATTTTAGGAGTACAATATAGTGATTCAACAACTCTATATCTTATGCTATGCTGACCACAGTCACTATGCTACCATCTGTCACCATACAATGCTATTAAAATACCATTGACTGTATTCTCTATGCTATACCTTTCATTCCAATGACTTATTCATTCTATAGCTGGAACCTGTACCTCCCATTCCCCTTCACCCATTTTGCTCATTGCCCTATCCCTCTCCTCTCTGGCAACCACCAGTTTGTTGTTTGTATTTATGGCTTTGTGTATGCTTTGTTCTTTTGTATTTTTTTTTTAAGTTTATTTATTTTGAGACAGAATAGGTGAAGGGCAGAGAGAGGGAGGGAGAGAATCCCAAGCAGTCTCTGTGCTGTGCTAAACCAACTGAGCCACCCAGGCGCCCTTGTTCTTTTGTATTTTAGATTCCACCTGTAAGTGAAATCATATGGTATTTGTCTTTATTTGTCTGACTTATTTCATTTAGCATAATACCCTCTGGGTCCGTTCGTGTTGTCACAAATGGCAAGAGCTCATTCTTTTTTATTGCCTTGTAATACTCCGTTGTCTGTAAATACCACATCTTCTTTATCCATTCATCTATAGATAGACTTTTGGGTTGTTTCATATCTTGGCTGTTGTAAATAATGCTGCAATAAACATAAGAGTGTAGATATCTTTTGTTACTAAGTGCTTTATATGAATTAGTTCATTTATAATCCTCACAACTCCATAAAGTACGTGCTATTACCATGCAATGTTTTAGATGAAGTAAATGAGTTACAGAAAGTACTGTTCTTGTTCTTGAGCAGGGTATTATGTGATGCCACCAGGACCTGAACCCAGCTATTTAGCTTCAGAATTCTTCCTCTTAACCACTATACTAGAGCAAACTGTTTAATTGTGACCACCAGCATACCAGATAAGATATAAATCTTTTCAATTTTAAATTATTTATATAAGAATTATGCTTTCTAATATGTTGAGAAAAATGTAATATTTCAACATGACACTAGAAGCCAGTATGCTTAATGCCCTAGGGAAGGATCTGGGGAAAAAAATGACAAAGTTCTTCAGAACAGAATTTAGGATATTTGGATTTTAGGTTTATGTCTGCCACTCATTTTAAAAAACTGTGGTTCCGTTATTTTAATATGGCTTCAGTTTGGGTAAAAAAGTTAAGAGCACAAATTTTGGAGTCACATAGACCTGGGAGCAAATGATAGATACCTACTTACCTCCAGCAAGTTACTATTTATGATTAGTAAGATGGGAAGTTAAAAAAGGTAAAATGAGAAAGGGAAAAGAAAACAGTTTCAAAGGACAAAATTAAATGATGTACTGAACATGTTTTGTGCAGTTCCTGGCATGTTAAGTGCTTTAAAAAATGATGGCACATACTGCCTGAACACCACTCCTCCCTAAACTTGATCTCATCTGTAAGAAGAAAGGATTGTCTTGGGTAGTTGCTGCTTCCAGGTCTCTTCTGTTTTTCAGAGAACATTTACATTTTACAGAGGGAAAGGTGTCTTCTAGCTCACATGTTCCGTGGCTCTGGTGTTCCTCTGATAATGAAGATATGGTCTCTCTCAGTAAGGGTGAAGTGATGAAAAAAGGCCATTTTTACTGGACTCGGTTTTAAATGGCTGGGGATTATTGGGATCCCATGTGCCAGTCACATCACTGTAAGAAATGCAGGCCTTGGTTGGTCAGGAGTTTCAACTGAGGTGTTTAGAACCCAGATCACTGGCTGGTAGACCTGTGTGTCTTCCCCCAAAACATTCATCCCAGAGATTCTGTAGCCATGTCTTCCCTGATTCCCTTCAGACTCCCATGTCAGCTTCTAAGAAACAGAGGGATTCCCTTCCTTCTTGTTCTGGGCTGACCCTGCCTGTATTCCCACAGTGGTTCTGCCTTGAAGAACCCTGAAGCACAGCCTACATACTTGGGGCTCTGGGGGGTGAAGGGCCCAGGGCAAGGGTGAAATGACTGAGTGCAGCCCTAGCCTTAACCTCAGTTCCACCAATAGATACCCTCTCAGCTGGAGCTCTGTGGGGAAGTTGAGTCATGTGTCATATGTCAGTGCAGAGGTGGGGGGGCTGGTCCTGGAGGTGGTGGTGACATATCATCTCCTTCCTCCTGGAGGATCTAAATATAGGACTCCTTCTGAGAGCTTCAGCTTCCAGACGTGCAGAAGCATGTGAGGCCCAGAGCAGAGGCCTCATATCCCCTCCACCCCACCTTCCCCTGCTGAGTACTGAGCAAGAAACATCAAAATATTGGCCTCTGTGAACATTTGGAGCTCTGCAGGCTGTCCTCCTACCCCTTTCTGGGGAGGTGAGAAGGCTCAAACTGTTCTCATATGGGGCAGAAATGTTTGCTGAAGGAATGTCACAGCCGGCCTCAGCTCTTCCTGAGCTCCGAGTCCCAAATTACCTGGTGGCTACCCTCTTATCAATGCCTCCACTGCCCTGCCCAGGGCCGAGGGGCTCAGCCCCATGAAGGGGAATTCATGCCTAGGCCAAATTCTGCATTTTGTCTTTTGCCTGATGGTCACTGAGCTGTCAGAAGGAAGCAAAGGCAGGCTGGTCCCATTCAGCATTAGGATTGGGATCCTAGAGGAGCCTTGGGGTAGGGCGAGGCAGGATCAGGTGGAGGGTGGGAAGACTAGTATTTGTGGTGCTCTGTTATGTCCCAGGTTTTTTCCATAGTGTCTATAGTTTTAGAAAGTTAAAGGAAATCACTCTCTGGTAGGAATGTTTGACATTCCCAAGGGCATCCTGGTTTGCATGGTGATATCAGCCTGTGAGATAACAAAATCCAGAGACTACTTGCAAATAAAGAGATATGCCTTTATGAATGTTAGAGCATTCAGCTATTCTGTTCGATTTGCTTCAAATCAAATAAAATTTGTGGGCTCATGCTTCAGTTCTATTACTTACTAGCTGTGTGACTTTGGGCAAGTTTCTTCACCTTTCTCAATCTGTTTCCTCACTGGCCTAACAAGCAGTAAAATGAACTGAATTGTAGAACTGCTGCTCTTTATTTCCTTAACTGTACTGTGGCAGAAATGGAGCATTAGCTGGCAAAGGAAAGGGGCAGCAAGGAAGCAAGAGGTGGCAGTAAATCTACCTGCTTGAGTGGGAGGTGTGCTTATGCGTTCACAGTATGGAAGTTACTGTGGCTGTGGCTATCTGAAATGGCTTTGGCAATGACCCAGTGTTCTCTGTTTAGTAAGAATTCTCAGGAGATGCCTCAGTCGGGAAGTTAGTGAGGGAACCATGGAGCTTGCTCCTGGTGTGGCCACAAACCAGCTGTGTGACAGTAGGTCTCCCTACTCTGGGACCTCAGTTTCCAAGGCGGCTGAATGAATCCTAAGATCCCTTCTAAGCATCCATCCGTCCAGCAGGGGAAGCTGCTGGAACAAAGGAGGGCAGTGGGGTTATCCTGGGTTTCCAAGCAAATGTGCTCCTTTAGAGCATTTTTTCTTTTTTTAAATAAACAACAGACATTTATTTCTCACAGTTCTAGAGGCTGGAAGTCCAAGATCAGCATGTCAACGTATTCAGTATCTGGTAGGGCTGGCTAGCCTCCTGGTTTATAGATGCCATCTTCTTGCTGTGTCCTCACATGGATTCAGAACCTTTTGAGTACTGAAGACACATACAAAAATTGGGGCACACTGATTTATCTTTCATAAAGGAGTTCTGTGAATATCGGTCCTGAGTTTGAATATGGGGCTTATCACATAATTAGGAATAAGTGACACATTTCTGGGGTTTTGGGGAATTAAATTTCTTTTTTTTAACATTTATTTATTTTTGAGAGACAGAGACAGAGACAGAGCGTGAGTGGGGGAGGGGCAGAGAGAGAGGGAGACACAGAATCTGAAGCAGGCTCCAGGCTCTGAGCTGTCAGCACAGAGCCTGTTGCGGCACTCAAACTCACGAAACGTGAGATCATGACCTGAGCCGAAGTCGGATGCTTAACCGACTGAGCCACCCAGGCACCCCTTGGTTTTGGGCAATTTAAATGCAAAAATTGTTGTGTGCTGGCATAAAACCCAGAACCAGTCCCCCTCTATCCTCTACTACCATGGTGGGAAGTTAGTGTTGTACAGGCATTAATTTGAACCTTGTTTTATTTCTCTAAAGGCATAAGCTGAATTTTACAATCCTGAGCAAAGTCTTGTAGAACATCATATTTTAATTAAAGACCTTCCTGAATTTTGTAAGGACAGTATAATTTAACTTATTTTTGGCAATTTCTCAGTGTACAAAATATAGATTTAATGCTAGCCTTGAGTTTTATAAAAGAACCAAAAAAAAAAAAAAAAGCAACCTCATCAATTTCAATTCTTCTAGTCCACCTCCTTATTGGAAAAAAAATTTAAGCAAATCTCAAATATATCCTCCATTGAAGTTATATTTCATCCAAGGGAAGAGACTTCATTTGTTTATTTAGTATCTCAGCTTGGAACACTTTAAGATTTTTGTATGTAAAGCTGATGAATAATATTTGCCACTGGAATATTTATAACTGAAATTTCTAATTCCAGATAAGTTCTATTTTAGAAATCTTTAAGATCAACAACATGTATCAATTATGCTGCATAAATTACATAAGCAAAATTAGGAAACCTATTTGCCTTCCTCCCTCTCAGCCCATCTTATTTGCCAGTGTGTTTACTGCATTTCTGGGCTCAAGGTCAGCCAAGGATTAATAGCTTTAGGTCTGTTTGCCTTGCCGATTTCTAAGCTGAATTTAGCTCTTGAAATAACAACATTTTGCCTGTGTACTTGAGTGAAATTTTAATATAGAGCTTTGGTTATAATTGTAGATCACACAGTCAGTTCTAGTAAGATGAGAAATTAGAACAAATAAGGCGAACCTAACTGTATTTTTGGTGACATTTTAAAATATTAGTGGGAAAATGAGATCGTCTGAATAGGATCTATTGTTTTTTTAAGTTTGGTAAGTTATTTTTTATAAGAGTGTAGAATATTTTTTCCTTATGCTAGATGGTGCTTCTGTAATATTATTTACTTAAGAGTATTGGTTAAAATCACATTATTGAAAGAGATTTCAGCCCAGCAGCTCTTTGATATATAATTTGATACATGGTATAAGTTAAATATCTTGTTGGAAAAATCTAGGTTTTCTGAATGCAGGAGCTCATGTGTTACTGTCTTTTATCCCCTTTACATCTAATCTAATACAGGTGTTCTTTTCAGATAATGAATACCTTGAGATGAGGAGAGACTGTTCCCTCAGGTTCTAAAGCCCAAGTCTTTTTGTAGGAGATAGAAAGTGGATCTCACTCCTATCTTCAAAGCTTTATCAGCAAGTCCTAGTTTCGGCCTAGGCTGAGATGAAACTCTAATCATGGGGCATTTTATGGGATGGTGATGGCCTGAGAAAGTGAGAGTAGTACCCCCAGCCTCATGGTTACAATAGAAAGGGATATTGTTGGGAAAGGAATTTAACTCTTCTTGTATTAGTCTCACAGGAACCTAGTGTTCTGACCAAGACACTCCTTTAACGTGCCAACTTGTTGATGAAGAATCTCAATAGCCAGCAAATACTCTGAAAGAAAGACTCCCTTGAAAATTGAAGCAAACTTTGCAGTACTTATTCACATTTTCAAGACAAAAAAAACCAGACAATATTTGCTCTTTTTTGTTATAGAAATAATTCATGCTCCCTCTAGCATTTTAGAGACTGCAAAAAGTTTTAAAGAAGTAAATAAAATAGATGTTATGCATGCATCATTGACCCCGTGATATCTACAACTAACATTATGATGCCATAGAAAACGGTGGGTAACCAGCATTTTCATAAGCAGTACTTCAGACAAGGCCCAGAGAAAGGGGTTGCTTGGTTTGTATGGGAAGAAGAGGTGCAGGGAGATTAGGTAATTTGCTAAAGTAACCTAGTGAGGGGATGGCGAACCACAATGAAGATGCCTGGCTCTGGGATTTTCTTTGACCAACCAGGAATACAAACCTTTCCCACAATCCAGGTGCTACTGACAGTTGTTTTTTCTGTCATTCCCCTGGTAACTGAAGAAAGGGTCAGCCATCCTCAATGGAAATCAACCAACTCTATGCCTAAGGGTGGACAAGGAGATGATATTTGTCAAAGCAGTTGTGTTATCAAGTGGTGGGTACAGTTTTACCCCATAAACTCCTTCAGGAGAGTGGAGGAGGTGCTCCCTCTGTGGGGTGGGAGGAGTGACAGGCAGATTTAGAGAGTTTGGAACTTTGGAACTCGTTAGCCTGAAGAAGGCTAAAGAATACTGCCCTAACAAAGAGGGTTGACTGGCAGCCTTTGCTCCAAAGACCAGTGGAACTAAACTCTTAGTGAAAACTTATTTCTAGTTCTCATGCCCTTCCAGAAAGAAAAGTTTTTAGCAGCCAAGGTGGTAATGACCCACATTTGGGAGACTCAAGCCCACCTCTGGCTAAAGTAGCTATGGCCATTGGGCACTGTGGCTTCTAATGCATAGATATTGTTAGTAATCCAAACATTAGTGCTTTTCCTCTTCCTAAAATAAGCAGCAGTGTGGTCTAAGTGTACCAGAAGAGCTGTAAGTTTGCATTTCAAGGTAGGAAACTGGACATGCTCCATTAACCAGCATCCAAACAATTGCTCTGTCACTGAAACTCATCTTCCCTAACATAGGCATTATCACAGCAACCAGCATCTTTTCGTAGACCTTAAGACCTTTTACAAAATATTGGCAATAAAATCTCCTGACAAAAAAATTCCAGCCTTCTGGTTCACACCCCAGAATAATCTACTGTTCACTCTAGCTAATTTGCATGGAGAGGTTAGCCTCTCTGTTTGAAAACAGTCCCAGAATCACTTACTTGGAAATTGTAAAGCCATAGAGTATGAGAGCAGGAGGGATAGCAGAGATCATTCATTACCACCTTGCCACTTTGTAGAAAGTGAGAGCCCTATAACTAAGGACGCCTCAGCTCAGAGTTTTCAAGGGACTTGCTCAAAGGCACTCAGCTGTATTTATAATAATGGAGTAATGAAGTAAATAATGGAATTCAGACTTTTATTATTTTTAAAATTTTTTAATTTTTTAACGTTTATTTTTGAGAGAGAGAGAGAGAGCGTGTGTACGCGTACATGCTAGTGGGGAACGGGCAGAGAGAGAGGGAGACAGAATCCAAAGCAGGTTCCAGGCTCTGAGCTGTCATCACAGAGCCTGACTTGGGGCTCGAACTCAAGGACCACAAGATCATGACCTGAGCCAAAGTAGGATACTTAACCGAATGAGCCATCCAGGTGCTCCAAGAGTTCAGATTTTCTAATTCCAATCTGAAGATTTTCAACATAGCTTCTCTGAAGAGTGCCACAAATTGATGTGGACAGGGAGGGAAGAAAGATAAGGATTATAATCCTCACCCTGGGTTACTTCTGTTTACTTCAAGGGTCGCTTTGATGAGATCATCAAGTCTCTAGCCCCTTTAAAACAGAAAAAAATGATGTGGTTAATGGTAGATTAACACCAAGTGGATAAAACTATTTATTAAAATCAGAAACAGTATAAACACTCACTGATATGTCAGAGAATTGAAGATTGTTAAAAGTGGCTATGCAGAAGTATGTAGGGATTTATATGCCACTGAAACTCATTGAGACTCAGAGAGATAATATTTTAATCTTGGAGCGATTATGCCACTAGCAATTACTGTGCTAGGACTCTGTCTCCATTTTGATTCATTTAATGCTATGTTCTTAGCCTTTGCTGGGTACACTAAGCATTTTGTAACAGTCCATACATATGTCTCATGGAACATTCCAGAAGACATATTCTCTTCATATCAACCTCCAACATGCTGTGGGACTTTAAAATCAACTTTGGAGAATCTATACTTTGTAAAATTGACATTTATTAGCAGGTTTTCTATTCACAACACTGGATTAAGATAAATACACATATTTGTTCATGATAAACAACCTGGTATCTGCTTCTGGTACTTAGAACTGTATATTAAAACCACAAATTGTGACTAGTTTGTTGGCAACTAACAATAGAGAGATTAAAATCTATTCGGTTCTGAAATGTAAGATATATTTACTGCATTATACAACTTCAGGTAGTCACTGAAAACTTGTATTTTATTGTTACCCTTTAGTATATTGTGCTTCTGATCTTAATAGAATTTTGTTTTCTTATTGCATTTACATGTGAAAAGAAAGTGAGTTCCAAAGAGCACAAGATATTTTTCTGCATCTGGTGAGGGGTAAAACTCAGACCCAGTTTGAACTTGTTATACTGCCTGCCAAACTGACTTCTCTTCTTGACATCCCTGATGGCACCATCATTCTCCTGATCACCCAGGATCAAAATGTCAGTCTTCCTGGGTGTGTCCCTTTTCCTAACCACCCATATTAAATCTCTGTGCATATTAAGTCCTTAAGGTCTTTCCCCGAGCTCTCTCTTACGATTATTCTATCTTCCCTCTTCCCTATTCCCTATCAACATCACTAATACTGCTATGATTGAAGCAAAGGCTCCAGGTAAAGGAGCATATACACTTGCCTTGGTGGGTCTCCTCCTTGGGCTGGCTGAGGTGAGTTGGAGAGGTATGAAAGAATGAGGTGTTTGGGGTCCTGGCCTGAGTCAGTGCCATCTCACCCTGTCTCTCTCCATCCCCTTAATATGACTTACAGAACCTGGGAAACTTGGTCTGAGCACCATATACTTATTTGCCATTGCCACTGTCCTTAGTGGAGGCTGGAACATCTGATTCAGAGTGCTCTTTGAAAGGTTGCCTTCTCCTCCGGGCAAGGAAACCAAAGACCAATGGGACATCTAAGCATTCTTAATTCAGCTTTATTTTACCTAGAAACAAGGAGAATGCTATGCTAAGGAGAATGAGGTTACTTCTCCTTAAGAAATAGTTGTAGAGGGGCGCCTGGGTGGCGCAGTCGGTTAAGCGTCCGACTTCAGCCAGGTCACGATCTCGCGGTCCGTGAGTTCGAGCCCTGCATCGGGCTCTGGGCTGATGGCTCAGAGCCTGGAACCTGCTTCCGATTCTGTGTCTCCCTCTCTCTGCCCCTCCCCCGTTCATGCTCTGTCTCTCTCTGTCCCAAAAAATAAATAAATGTTGAAAAAAAAAAAAAAGAAATAGTTGTAGATTTTGGTGTTGGATTCTTTATCTAAGAATCCAGATCCAGGATGTGTTGACCTTAGTTGAGATGCATCCTCTTAGAGTGCATCTGTAAATCCCATCACACATGTGGCCCATATAAGGGTCTTTCACTCCTCTGAAGGACTGGTCCTGAAAAAGAGATTCCTTCTGAGAAGATGGAGTTTAGGTGACAAAAGTCTCAAGAAACCTGGTTAATTTATTCACAATATGAGTACAGAAGCTGATAATTCAACCATTCTTTGAACATAAACTTTATTATGTAGCACATTTATCATATTATAATGATTTGTTTGCTGGTCTCTTCTCTATGTTCAAATTCTAGCCCTGACAATGACTCACTGTGGGCCATGGATAAGCTATTTAACTATGCTGTGCCTCAGTTTCTACACCTGTGCTAGGTGATGATAGCACCTACCTCACAGAGTGATGATGAGGATTCAATTTGGTGTGAATTTAGCTTTCTCTCCCTGGGGCCTAGTACCATGACTGGCTCGTGGGCACTCTGTAATTATTTGTGAATTATTTTAGTAGCAAAATTTTCTGTAAACTTCTTTGGAAGGCTGAGCTTAAAGAATTTGTCACATTACTTACTGAGTTTTGGGAAGAGGATTTGGCCAAAAGATACTTTTCAATCAGATGGAACTGAAGATAATGTCTGTCTGCAAAGAGAAATTGAAACCAGATGAATGTTTTGAATATTTTACGACTGCATTTGAGAAACGTTAGGATGTCTCCATTCCCACATTTGGATGGGTTCTTGGAACTACCTTTTGTGTCTCATCCAAGATGGCTAGAAGTTGATTTGAATTTCCTCCAACTTCATTTGAAGCTGTGCTCAGGCTCCAACATATTTGAAGATGTGGAGTTTGGGCACTAGACGCTTTTTGCTGTCTTGCTTCCCTGGCATGATCTCCCTCTAATATCCCAAGCATTTGGAGCCCATATCCTTCACTGGACATACTAGTACACATTGTCTTAGGCCATTTAGAGTTGCCGTGGTTTGTCATTTAATTATTGTAGGTTCACTTTAAATCTTAATTGACTGTAACTTCTGTTGGGGAAGGACAGTCTTATTTTTCTTTCCTTCACACGAACATGTAAGAATGGTGAGCTATTTGCTCTGATTGATAGGTTTAAAATTATGTTTGTCCCACATGTTTAGAGATGTCATTTCTGAAAGGAAAGGTGTTTGAATAGCTTTCTCTGGAGATCTTTAAAAATAGTGATACTTCTCACCTGATTGGGGTGTTGAAAGTGAGGTCTTGTGGGGCAATGAAATGGCTTCTGGTCCTGAAGTTGGAATTATTTTAACTTTAGTTTGAATGCACATTTGAAAATAATGTGTAAAAAGTATGGCAGGATATTCTGTGGCAGGTAGTCTATCAGATGGGGCTGGGATCAGGCCAGGGCTGCAGGTACATGGAAAAACGTTCTTCAGTTCAGAAACCAGAAGAGAGGGTAGAGGGCAATTATAGGAGCAAAAGCATCAGGTCTCAGGCAAGACAATAGGCACGTTTGGCCTTGTAAGTCCAATTAAGTGGGTCTGAGCAGTTTGTTAATTTTCTGTCATTGCCATAGTAATATTGCATGTGTGAGGCTTAAAACAACACACGTTTATTCTCCAGGTCATTAGTCAGGTACAAGACCTACCTGGCTAAAATGAACTTCTCCATCTGGATTCTCACAGGGATCTCAGACTTAACATGTCCTAAATGGAACTCCTGCTTTCAGCTCAAACCTACTTCTCTTCCTGCCTTCCCTGTCTCATTAAATATCAGTTCCATTCTGGAATTGCTCATATATCAAAAGCTCTGGACTTGTCCTTAATTCCTCTTTCTTATAAGCCCCAGTCAGCCAATCTGGTTGGCTCTACTTTCAAAATTATGTAATCAGTGTGATTATTTCTCACTGTGTCAATATCTGTAGTTTGGATTCTTGTAGTAGCATTTTAAACTGGTTCTGCTTCTTCCACTCATGTCCCATTTCAACGTATATCGTCAGCACAGCAACCAGAGTGATCCTGCTAACATGTTAGCCAAATCTCACCCCTCTGCTCTTCACAACCAGTTGGCCCATCTCACTCAGAGTTAAAGCCAAATACTTTCTGGGGGCCTAACAGGGCAGGCAGGCCTGTCGCTCTGGCCCCTCACTGCTCTCCAGTGATGTCACTTGTCTACCTCATAGGCTGTTTGGACCTGTACATCATCAGACTCTCAAAGTTTCCCACCTGTCTGTCCATAGCCAAAGGTCATCCTTGGTTAAGAAGGCAGATTTCAGGTCAAATAGGGACGCTTGGTTCTTCCATTCTCTGGGTCAAATAGTAGGGACATCTAGTTCTTTCATTCTCTCGCCTACCCCAACCTTCTTCCAACCCCATTGTGATAGCCTCTGAGTCTGAGTAGAGGAGCTTTTCATGTTTGACTCAAAGATAGAGACTTCCTCACAAGGTTCCATGGTCTCCAACCCGGTGACAAACCCAGGGGCATTTTCTGGTTCTGCTGCTCTTATATCCAATCAGGCCAGTCACTGACATAGCACCTGCTGCTGAAATACAAACCAGTTGTTGGAGTTTGAGGTGGGGGCAGATGTTCCTGGAAAAAAGGGATGGGAAGGAGTGGTTCCTATTTTAGGTTAACCACATCAGTCTTCCAACATCTTTCTGCTCAATTGGCCACACTCCTGGGGATTTTGTGCAGGTAACAAGCATCTTCGTGAACAACTGTTCCTCATTGTTGAATTCAGCAGCTGGCAGTGAGGTGAGGGATGCAGACAAAGCCTTAAGGGATGTCAGAGTGGGCTCAGTGAGGTGTCCACTCTTGTGTCTTCCCTTGCACTGTTCTTCCCTTGCACTTGTACCTAGAGGATTCAGTGTATGTTTATTGTACTGAAATGACACATTTTTAAAGGCTAACGAACATACCAGATGATAAATTAATCACACACAAATAAATTCTAGGTAACACATACCTTATTATCTCTGGAATTCAATATCAGTGTAAATAAGGGAACTAAGAAGGGGGCTAAGATCGGCTGAGGGTCTTTTAGGACATCTGAGGTGGCAGTGGGGTTGATGTGTCTTGTTTTTGTCTGATAGGTCATTGCTTGTGAGCAGCAGTATGACTCTTCCTATGACGCTCGCTGTGACGTCTGGTCCTTGGGGATCACTGCTATTGAACTGGGGGATGGAGACCCTCCCCTCTTTGACATGCATCCTGTGAAAACGCTTTTTAAGATTCCAAGGTAGGACACAAGATGGCGCTCTTGGCTTATTAGTTCTTTGTGAAAGAGTCTGGTTAAGAGGGATAATAAGTAGTTCGTAAACAATTTCTGGCCAAACCTAAGAAAGCCTAATTGTAAAATGTATTTCTTTTGGGGAAAAAAAAGGGGGGAGTGGGGGAAGAAAGATGACTGTTCCTGAAAGCATATCCCAAAGAATAATAGGACTATATTGTAACCATTGCAGATTTTCAGTACTCTGATTTTTCTGAGATACTCATTTATTGTGCTTTGCACAAGAGGACTAAAAATACAATTTTGGATTAAATAATCTCTCTAAATGCTGATTTTCTCTTTTTAATTATATAATCACATCTGGTCATTCTGTTTGTTTATTGGAATCTTTCTCGAGTATTCAGGAAAATTTGGAGATAAGAAATGTGTTTTATATTTTCGTATACACCCAGAGAAGCACTAAAAAACATCAGCTAAGTGAATCAGTTATAAGACTTACTCTCCATCCCCTGATTTCCATCTCAATGGGACATTGTGCTGAAAGAGGTCTGTTTGGAGGGTATTTAAATGCCAGTATATTTTCTATTGTATGTATTCATTAGGGGTTTGTACTAGAGATTTGGTTGTTTGTCTTTCATCAGAATTGGACTGCTGTTTGGCCGCTTAAGCTTCTAGTTACCGAAAAGGAAGCAATCGGGTGAGCTCTGTCCTGGCTGGGTTGCAGATTAAGAGATTTGTACCCTCCACATTTCTCTTTCAAAGGAAGGCTCTGGGCCGGCTTGGAGCTGTTTAACTACTTTAACAGTGCAAGTGTTAACCTTTCCTTATCTGCACAATCACACAGCCTTTAAAAATCTCTCCTGATTGCAATTTGCATTTCTGATTAGGTCTATTTAAATGCAGATGAAGCCTGTGGTGTTCATCATCGTAATGTTATCGTTTTATACCTAATCCAGATGTGAACCACTACCCACCATTATTCCAAAAATGATTCCCACCCAAGTCAGGATTGGTCTTTTTGCTTTTTCCAAAGTACAAACACAAGTCCAGACGATTGGAAGAACAGACAAAGCTCCTGGCTTTTAAAATTAATATAGTCTGGTGATCATTTAAAACAAAGTATGAATGCAGGACCAAAAGCACTGTTGTATGCAGTAATATGTCAGAAAATGAGAAATGGTGTCTGGGATGATATGTGTGTATGCTTTGATTTTTTACAAATCATTAACTTTTCACCATTTATTTACTGTGGCCACATAATTTCCCAAAGATCAGAATTAAGGTGTGGCTTCTGATTAGCAAGATATATGTACTTCTGATAAGACATCATCTACTTGGGTATATATTTTTTTTCTTTTTTAAAGTATGTGTTTGTGTACAGACCACCTGTTCAAAAATTTCATACGGTGATAAATGTGAGGCAGCTTAGAAAGTGTGTGTGTGTGTGTGTGTGTGTGTGTGTGTGTGTGTGTGTGTGTTTAGATAGACTGTTCATCTCCAATGACTCCTCTGGGCTTGCTTCTGTGCCTAGCAAAGTCTCTGATCTCTAATAATCTCAGTACTTCACTTCTTCCATCTTGGGAGAAGCTCCCAGACCTTTGAAATACAAATAACCAAGCTCCCTCCCCCCCACTGCCTGCTTCTGGACAGGGTGAATCCCAGGAACAGGACAATTGCTAGAAAAGGATCTTAGGGGAAACAAGGATTCTTACCCTAACATACGTTGAAGCTTTCTTTTTCTCCTTTTAATGTAATCTCCTGCCCTTTTACCATCTCTTGGTTCCTGCACAAGTGATGAATCAGATCAAACTGGGAAATGTCAACAATAGTCAGTCAGCAGATCCTCAGTGAGATTCTGTGTGCTGAATACTTGCCACTGTCCCAACCTTAACAACCAACTTGATGTTCCTGTGCAGGAAGGATGGATTTTTTTTTTTTAATGTAGCATATTTGCATATACTGCACAGCATCTTATACTCCCCAAGTTATTTACTTAAAAATTACCCTTTCAAGGGGTGCCTGGGTGGCTCAGTTGGTTGAGCGTCTGACTTCTGCCCAGGTCATGATCTCACCATTCATGTTCATGGGTTCGAGCCCTGCGTTGGGCTCTGTGCTGACAGCTCAGAGCCTGGATCCTGCTTCATATTCTGTCTCAGTCTCTCTCTGCCCCTCCCCTGCTGGTGTTCTGTCTCTCTCTCTCAAAAATAAACAAACATTTAAAAAAAAAAAATTACCCTGTCAATTAGAATTATGCATTGCTGTTACGAAGTATTGTGGATTGACCAAGCAAGTATGTGTGTGTGTGTGTGTGTGTGTGTGTGTGTGTGTGCATATGTGTTCATACTATCTTAATTTTGAGTGCTAAAAATATGCATTTCCTCAGAAAAGCTCTTTGATGGAGAGTGGAAAAATTAAGCATTTACATATTTTAACTGGGCACTCAAATTATTTACCTGTGTGTTTCACGGGGTACTCTCTCTCTCCCTCTCTCATTTTCTCATTCTTTCAGCATTTTCTTTCCTGATGGAGAAGAGAAAGTGACAAGTAATGACAAAAATCTGTTTAATCCATTTGGCTTCTGGTTTTTTTCCTATTTGGTTATGAGTGTCTTTGCTGTTCTGGAATTCCCTCTAGTTAAACAATGAAGTCCATTTCAGAGTATTCTAGGATCCAGAACATTGTATGTGGCTTCCTTCTTTGGCTCTCCTAACTCTCCTCTTCCCTGCAACCTTCCTTACTGGAAATAAGTACCAAATAAGGGAAGAAAAGAAGACCTTTACTGAGTCAGGGAAGATACAACTTTCACAGGTTCTGAAGGACTTAGGAAAGAATGAAGTGCTGGTTACATGTGAGATGAGAGCCTCAGGTGTCAACAGGCAGATAATTACACAGGTTCCCTGGACACTGTCAGAAAGCATGAAGCAAGACCTGCCTGGATGTGGTTGACTTGCCTGCACACAGGGCTCCTTACTTTTCCCCCCTCTGCCTCCATTTCTTCTGGAGGCACCTTCTCCTTTCTTTTGACCTTCACGTTAGAAGATGACACATGGAGTAATCGTGACCTGTCTTTGAAATGCTTCGTGACTCACAGTCTTTCCTACATTGCAAACACACAGAAATTATCTGCTGATTGTGACAGCATCCACTATTTGCAGAACCCGTCAGCATGTGTCATCTTGTCTAACGCCTTTGCTCCAAAAAAGTCACCCCTCTCTGATAGTCACTGCTCTGTCTGCTGCTATTTTTCTCTAGGAGTTAGAAGAGAGGAAAAGAATGAAAACCATTTCTTTGGGCATCAGTGGATTTGACAACATCTCTCTGATGACCCTCTCCTGAGGACTCCTTTAAAATGTCAAAGGCTTATTAGAAGGATCTTGCTGATGACCTGGATATATTTTTTTCATTTAAAGAGAGATCCATTTCATAGATGTAATTGCAAGAACCCATAGAGTTAGGAGAAATATACAATTATATTTCTCTCTTGGCAACTAGGTATCTTTCCTTAGCTTGGAATCTTTGCCTCATGGCCCCTTTGACCTTCATAGATGGGAGTCAGGAAGGCAGTGGGGACCAGTGTGGCTGTGTCTGTTGGACAAAGGCTAAGAGCTGTGTTGCCCGCCCATTTATTTGGGGCCAGATAGAGGCTGACTCTTGCCACACTTGCATAGTACTGCCACTTCATTCCTTGTGGATAAGTGTAGAATGTTTTCAGCTTTCCCAGCAGAAATGTCTTTGGCTGGGAGTGGATGGGCCAGAATGGCCTGAACATTCCAGTTCCTAAAGCCAGTGGTTTTCCCTTTCTAAAGAGAAGTTTCCCTGCAGTACACTGCAAAAAGGAGAACTCATGATAATTTCCAGTTCACATTTGGGCTTGCTTTTGTCACCAAACTTAGGTTGTTCCAAGCTGTACCCAAACGGTACATTAGTTTCCTAAGGCTGCCACAACAAATTACCACAAATTTGGTGGCTTAAAATAAGACAGATGTATTGTTCTAGAGACCAGAAGTCTGAAGTCAAGATGTTGGCAGAGCCACGATCCCTCTGAAGGCTCTAGAGGACAATCCCTCCTTGCCCCTTCCAAGGTCTGGTTACTTCCGGTCGTCTTTGGTTTGTGGCAGCACAACCCCAGTCTCTGCCTCCACTTTCGTGTGGCTTTCTTCCCCGTCTCTCTGTGTGTTCTTTTTTGTCTTGTCCTATAAGAACATTGTTACTGTTTTTAGAAAAACCCGTCCTATGGGGCGCCTGGGTGGCGCAGTCGGTTAAGCGTCCGACTTCAGCCAGGTCACGATCTCGCGGTCCATGAGTTTGAGCCCCGCGTAGGGCTCTGGGCTGATGGCTCAGAGCCTGGAGCCTGTTTCCGATTCTGTGTCTCCCTCTCTCTCTGCCCCTCCCCCGTTCATGCTCTGTCTCTCTCTGTCCCAAAAAAATAAATAAACGTTGAAAAAAAACAAAAAAAAAAAAAAAGAAAAACCTGTCCTAATCCAGAATGATCTCATCTCAAGATCCTTAATTACGTCTGCAAAAGCCCCTTATCTCAAATGAGATCACATTCTCAGGTTCCAAGTGGACATATCTTCTGGGGGCCACAGTTCAACCTGCTATACCATCAACTTTCATGTTTTCTAAATTCCCTGAGAAACTAATTTGGGGCAGAATACAGGATAGCTAGCTAAATGATGATGGAAAAATAATAATAGCTTAGATTTATTGATTGCTAACTGTGCGGCAGGCACAGTGCTGTGTGTTTCCCAAATATAAATGCATCAATCCCTACAATGACCCTGAGGTGGATTCTATCACCACCCTTTTTTCTGGAGGAGAAAACTAGAAGCCCTTGGTTATGCACCTATGGAGGAAAATGGTTTGAATCTGAGAACTTTGACTCCAAAGCCCATATGTTTTGCAGCTATAGTTGACCATTGGACAGCATGGGGGTTAGTGGTATCAACCCCTCCACGCAGTTGAAAATCTGTGTTTAACTTTTGAGTCTCCCAAAATGTGACTACTAATAGCCTACTTCTGACTGGAAGCCTTACAGATAACATAAATAGTTGATGAACACATATTCTATATGTTATATGTATTATATATTATATTTTTTTCACATGTTTAAGAACTTATTTGAATTCCAGCTAGTTAACATACAGGGTAATATTAGATTCAGTTGTAAAATATAGTGATTAAATACTTACATACAACACCCAGTGCTCATCTGAACAAGTGTCCTGCTTCATACCCATCACCCATTTAGCCCATCCCCTTCCCACCTCTCTTCATTTATTCTCTGTAGTTAACAAGTCTGTTTCTTAGTTTGTCTCTCCTTTTTCTTTCTGCATGTAATCCCTTGTTTTCTTTCTTTTTTAAAAAAATTTTATTGTTATTTTTTAATATGAAATTTATTGTCAAATTGGCACCTGTTGGGATGAGCACTGGGTGTTGTATGGAAACCAATTTGACAATATATATTGTATTCTTACACTAAATTAAACAAGAGAAAAGAAAATGTTATTAAGAAAACCAAGGAAGAGAAAGTACATTTACAGTACTGAACTGTGTTTATCAAAGAAAATCTGCATGTAAGTAGACACATGCAGTTCAAACCCATGTTGTTCAAGGATCAACTACACATTGAAAAGTTAAAGCCCCTCTTCAGTTATATTTATTTGTCAATGAATTATGAATTAAGCACTAAGGGGACTGGAGTATACAGAAATAAATAGGACATCTCAGTCTTTAAGAAGCTTATAATCCAGCATCCTTCTTCCTGCTCCCAATTTAAACGGACACTATAAACCTGAGAGAATCTTATTAACATCAGCGATTGTGTCAGCCACAGAACCGAAGAATAGAAATCAAAAGTGTCATCACAGGTGAATATAGGTCTTGCTTGGCTCATTGATTTATATATGACCCCAAAACCAAAAATCCCTTCCTTTTCCAAACTCCCTTTTGAGCAGCTGCCTTCTGGTTCCTAATTTGGAACTTAAGTGTTTGAACTAAAGAATTGTAGAACATATGTTACATAAAACTGGAGAGGCATTTCAGGTTATGATTATTGTACCCAGAAGTTCCTGTCCCATCCTACCCTTCTTGGAAAACTTGCGTCTGCCACATCAGGGCTATTTCTGGTATAGCCAGAATCTCCTCCCCCTTCACCTTCCTCTTATTTTTTTGATTGGAAAAGCTCACTTTGGTTCTGGGGTAAATAGAAATCTGTTTCTGGCATCCTCTCGTGCATTCTCTCATGGAAACTATTTTAAATGGTTATTTAAGAGGAGGCAATGTAACACCTAAAGTTCTCACTTTGGGTGTGTTATTAGACTCTTGTGGCCAACTAGAGTTTTATGGTCGAGTCTGAGGACTTAGCCTGTCTCTAGAACTTTATGCTTATGGGAAAAAAGCTTTCCAAGCTCTGAACTACCCATTCACAGAAATGTTTTGGAACAGTCTGTTGGGTATTTGGGGATGGCTATGCCCTTTAACCTAGGACATCTCTAACTGTTCACTTTGAATTAGGCTTGTTTTGAGCGCTTGAGTTGTAAGGCAGGGTTTTTTTTTTTTTTTTTTCCTCTCTCAAGAAGAACAGTTTTCCTGTGCTTTCCTTATTCATTGTCAAAGGTGAAAATGGCAGAAGTTGGATAGTAAAGAAAAGAGGAACAAGGAGGAAAAATCAAAAAAGATACTCTCAGGGTTCTTGAATGATGTGGGTGGTGCGCTTAGAAAGGGTAAGTTGAAACATTTGTGAGTTTAATTGAAAGGTTTCTTCAGGGACCCAATGCCTACCATTGACTCTTGTTCTGAAACAGAATCCTTGCACTGAATTTTCATCAAATTGCATCTGCATTTCTATCATTTTTTAAAGGTAAAGATTCTTTGTATTCTGACTTTACTAATTCAGGAACCAAATTGTTCCTACATGGGAAGCCTGCTCCTCAGCTGTGAGAGGATGCAGAGGCAGCAGGGAGCCCTGAGTCACCAGTAATTGTCTTACTATTACAGAATTGTCACAGGACATTTTCCCTTAGGGCTGTGAAATATATGGAAAAGAAATTAAAACTAAACTATTGTTGTTGAAGTGTAATGAGTGAGGGGGTTGGGTGTTTAATGGCACAGTAAGGCTAGATCTGCCCCCGGGGAATTTTGGTTTCTCTTCACCAACCCAGGTCGCTTAGCTATTGGCCTTTTGAGCAAAGAACCCTCACAATCCCAGCTTCCCTCATAAAGCAAGAAGAGCTAGAAGAATTAGCATCATTTAGCATTTATTGAGTTCCTAACAGGAAAAAAAAAAGTTTTGAAATACTCCAGTAGAAAAACAATAGTCTTTTATGAATGTTTTTCTTTCTTTGGGAGATTTCTAGTCCCATTTTTAAGGGGATTGTGGTCCCTATTCCTCAGGATGCTTTAGGGGTGCCCCTTCTCTCCCTGGAGTAGCCTCTTCATTTCCTTGGGAACACAGTAGCTGGAGGCAGCTGGAAGAAATGCCCCAGAAGGCCTCCACCCTGTGGAACATGTTTCTGAACTCTTTTTTAATTTGAGTTGAGCAGCTGGGGCTGTTAGTTCCTGTGGAGGTGCAGCTTGCTGCCCCCTGAATC
This sequence comes from Prionailurus viverrinus, assembly GCF_022837055.1. Classification (NCBI taxonomy): domain Eukaryota; kingdom Metazoa; phylum Chordata; class Mammalia; order Carnivora; family Felidae; genus Prionailurus; species Prionailurus viverrinus. Next base: position 57,959,820 of record NC_062568.1, on the reverse strand, counting down.
CTGGCAGGCAGGAAGAGTTCAGCTTTGCAGGTTTTCATTTGGGGATCAGGTGGCAAAGGAGGAGTGTGCCTTCAGGGACTGCCTGCCACTCCCCATCCATGTTGAGTAAGAAGCCCATCCTGAGAGAAGGGAAAGGCCAGAGAATGAGACGTGTTAATTTACAGCACTACCTGTGCTTTTCCCCTCATTACCCTGATTTCATTATTTTGGCACCACTCACTTTGGCTAATTCCAACTTAGCTCCTAAATGATGGCGAGATGGGCAAAGAGGAGAGACAACGAAACAGAGCTCTAAATAGTACCAAAGGGTTTGAAATACCCTAGTTTCCTCTTGATTCCAGAAAAAACGGGGGAGTAAAGGTGAGGAATATTTATAAACTGCTTTCATAGGTTGGCATAGTGGGGCAACACAAGGATGAAGAGAGGTAAGGTGGTAGTCTGGAGGAAGGCTTTTCATAGCTGAAGCTATCCATTCTGGGAGAATCCTAGAGTCAGATGAAACTAGTGAAAGAAAATAGAGTGTAGTGGTTAAGCATTGGTGTATCCGTTATCTACTGGTAAGTAGCAAAACACCCCCAAACTTAGTTGCTTAAAACCATAATCATTTATTATTTTTCACGACTCTGTTGGGTCTCAGGGTGGTTCTGTGGATCTTGGCTGGGCTCACTCATGCATCTGTGGTCAGCTGGGGATTTGGCTGGGGGCTGGCTGGTCTAGGATGACGTTGGCTAGGGTGACTTGGCTCTGTTCCATGTGGTTTCTCATCCCCTGGTAGGCTAGCCGGGGCTGGTCTCACATTGGTGACAGGGTTCCAAGCATAGATACAGAAAGGGGTAGAAAACTGGTCTATTTCTGCAATCAGTTTACCACAGCTGAGTGTTCTACAGTCAGTCTCTGTGGGTTTAAATACTACCATTACTACCTTTAAGCTGTATCAACTTGATGAAGTTACTTAATGTCTGTGCTTTAGCTTCACCCTCTAAAATGGAGATGTGAAAACTATCAGTTTCACAGAATTGTTGTGAGCAGGGAATCAATGTAAAGTGCTCAGAACAGTTCATAGTAAACAATTGATTTTTGCTGGTTGCTAACAAAGAAAAAAAATCCCAAAAAAGCACTTTGCTTTCCCGTGTAGCTCAAGAATTAAAAATTTCTACTCAAAAGAGCTACCCATGAGATCAATCATTTGGAAGTTTAGCTAAGTGATTGAATGATGATTGTATGGGGAATTGAGAGAGAATCAAGACTGATTTTCAGTAAATCCTTGCTACTACTACTGTATCTGTTTGAAGGACTCTGCCATGAATATTCATGGTCACAACTTCTTTGTTAATAGACACACTCCTAAGAGATAAGGACCCTCCTCTTGCCCCCATACAAACCCATGAGTGTATGACAGGAACTGCCCATTTGGAAGCAGAGCTGGCCCTAGTCCCAACTCCCAGTGTGTCTACAGTGAGTTGGGTGATGCTGTCATTCTCTGAAGAGAACTGGGGCCACAGTGTCTTTCCTTTCCCATCAGTTCCATCTTTGTGGTGACTTTGCTTGGTGGATGAGTTGTATGATCGGGGGTTGTTTGCCTCCTTCTACAGGGTCCCTTTAGCCTCCTTGATAGGTACAAACTTCTTCCGGGTTCTGGAAATGTTTTGTCCCCAGGTAAAGGGACAGGAATAGGAGTTCTATGCAGAGGGCACTGACTCTGGATCGGGTTCCATTTTACTTCCATTTTTTTCCACCATAGAGAATGACTTTTTTCTAGCCCAGCCTGGAAAGGCTAAAAACATTGGCAAATGGAGACAGAAACTCAAACCAGTCAAGGGGATTGTAAGGAGAGCACTTAGTTGTTTCAGATGAGTTCAGGTTTCTTGGCTGGGACGAGTGATACCCCAGGTACCGAGAGAATATACAGGTAAGACTGCTGACCCACTGTCAGTAATCTTGGAAGAATTCTGCAGCATAAGAACAGTGTTTGAGGAGTGGAAAAGGGAGGATATGCTACAATTCTTCAAAAAAGAGAAGAAGGCAGAATCTGCAAATTACTACCTGGTGAGCTTGACTTTATGGGCTAATTACTAATATTCTTTTTTTTTTTTTTCATTGAATGATTTGTGAATTCTTAGAAGAAAAAGTGGTGATCATTAGAAATTAGCATGGGTTCACTAAAAGTAAGTCATGTCAGATTAGTTTCCTTATTTGGCATTATTGAAAGGCTGCTACAAAAGGGGGATTGTTTTAGACATAATATATTTGTAATTTTGCCTTTAGGTAAAATCTGTTGTGATATCTTTGTGGCTAAAGTGGAGAAGGTAGGCTGGAGAATGGTGGTAGTGATGGATCGTACCCAAGAAAGGTTGTATTAAGGAATGCTGGGTAATGGTGTCGATGTCAATATGGCAGAGGAAGTCCTGGAGGCCTTGGGCAGGGCTCTGCTGATCACCCTACCTGTTGAATGTTTTAAAATTTTAATGAGTTGGAGGACATTGGTAGCCTGTTGTTCACATAAATGAAGGGTAGCTGGTATGTGGGATGACAGACTTGGAACTCCAAAAGATCTCAGTTGTCAAGAGCAATGGGGGTTTCTAGCAAGCAACTCAGAAACCCTGGTGAGCTCTACAGACTGACAGCCACGGCCTTATAACCCACAAGGGGAAAATGAATTTAATTGTGGCTGTAAGCCCAAGGAGTCAAACAGGAAGATCATCATGTGTGGTTAATATGAGGTTTAATAAACAGAACAAATACCACCCCACCCCCACATTGGTTCTGTCCCAGTCAGAGCCCTTTTGGAATGATGGCTTCATTCTGGGCACCACACTCAAACTCTGCTTCAGGAGAGTCTTATCTAGGCAGAACTCTAACTGGCCTGAAGCTAGCATTTCAAATGGGGATTTGGACACTTGGGTGCTATTTCTGCTTCTACTCTTTCACCAGTCCATCATTTCAACTCTCAGAGGGGCAGAAATGGCACCACCTGTAAGCAGAATGTTTTGCACTCAGATAACTGGGCCTATGTAAACTATTTTCTTCGGCTTCCTCCCTGCGTTTCGAAGGGGCTCAGTAGAGAGGGATGTGAGTAATCACCCAACTGTAGGGCCAGGGCTGTTCTCTACAGCAATGACTCTCACGCAGCACAGGGTTCTTAGTTTTAGCTATAGGTTAGAATCCCATGGGAGTTTTTAAAAAAATACCAGCCCCTGGACACCACCCCCAGAGATTCCAGTGTAATTGATCTGGGGTCATGTGCAGCATTTATAAAAATATATATTTAATTTACACAAATACATGTTTGTAATAACGTGCATATTGCTTTATATTTCACAGTTTCCCCAGATGATTCTAAGATCAATTTTTAAAAATTTATTGTTATTACTATTATTATTATTATTATTATTATTAGAATTCAGGTTAGTTAAAATACAGTGTAGTATTGGTTTCAGGAGTAGATCCCAATAACTCAACACTTCCATATAACACACAGTGCTCATCCCAACAAGTGCCGTCCTCCTTTTTTTTTTTTTTTTTAATGTTTATTTATTTATTTTGAAGGAGAGCACAAACAGGCGAAGGGCAGACAGAGAGGGAGACAGAGAATCCAAAGCAGGCTCCAGGCTCTGAGCTGTCAGCACAGAGGCTGTTGCAGGGCTCAAACTCACAAACTGAGATCATGATCAGAGCCCAAATTGCTTAACTGACCAAGCCAACTGGGCACTCTGAGCCCCAACAAGTGCCCTACTTAATGGTCATTACCCGTTTAGCCCATCCTTCCACCCAACTCCTTTTATCAACCCTCAGTTTGTTCTCTGTCATTAAGAGTCCCTAAAGTGATTACATTTTTTTTAATGTTTATTTATTTTGAGAGAGAGAGAGCAAGTGAGAGGGCACAAGTTGGGAAGGGGCAGCAAGAGAGAGAGAGAGAATCCTAAAGAGAATTCTAAAAGTGCAGAGCCTCATGTGGGGTTTGAACTCATGAACCAGGAGATCATGACTTAAGCTGAAGTTGGACACTCATCTGACCCAGCCACCCAGATACCCCAAGTAGTGTATTTTTAATTTTTTAGGAACATCCATACTGTTTTCCAGAGTGGCTGCACCAGTTTGCATTCCCATGAACAGTGCAGAAATGTTCCCCTTTCTCCACATCCTTGCCAACATCTGTTGTTTCCTGAGTTGTTAATTTTATCCATTCTGACAGGTGTGAGGTGGCACCTCATTGTGGTTTTAATTTGTGTTTCCCTGATGATGATTGATGTTGAGCATCTTTTCATGTGTCTGTTAGCCATCTGGATGTCTTCTTTGGAAAACTGTCTATTCATGTCATCTGCCCATTGCTTCACTGAATTCTTTGTTGTTTTTGTTTGTTTTTAATATTTATTTTTGTGAGAGAGAGAGAGTGCGTGTGCAAGTGGGGGTGGGGCAGAGAGAGGGGGGACAGAGGACCTGAAGTGGGCTCTGTGCTGACAGCAGACAGCCCAATGCTAGACTGGAACTCACAAACTGAGATCATGAGCTGAGCTGAAGTCAGACGCTTAACCACCCAGGCACCCCTGGATTATATCATATCATCTGCAAAGAGTGAAAGTTTGACTTCTTCCAGATTGCCCAGTTTGTTGGCATATAATTTTTCATAATATTCTTTTATAATTATTTGTATTTCTTTGGTGTTGGTTGTGATCTCTCCTCTTTCATTTGTGATTTTATCTATTGCATCCTCTCTCTTTTTGAGAAGTCTGGCTAGGGATTTATCAACTTTGTTTATTCTTTCAAAGAAGCAGCATTTAATTTCATTGATCTGTTTTACTGTTTTTTGTTTTTGTTTTTGTTTTTGTTTTGTTTCTATAACACTTATTTCTGCTCTAATCTTTATTATTTCCCTTCTTCTGCTGGCTTTAGGCTTTATTTGCTGTTCCTTTTCTAGTTCCTTCAGGTGTGAGGTTAGGTTGTATGTTTGGGACTTTTCTTGCTTGTTGAGATAGGTCTGAATTGCAACGTACTTTCCTCTTTGTGGCATCCCAAAGGGTTTGGACTGTTGTATTTTCATTTTCATTTGCTTCCATGTATTTTTTGTTTCTTCTTTTATTTCCTGGCTAATCCACTCATTCTTTAGTAGGATGTTCTTTAACCTCCATGTATTTGAGGGGTTTCCAAATTTTTCTTGTGGTTGATTTCAAGTTTCCTAGCATTGTGATCTGAAAATATGCATAGTATGATCTCAGTCTTTTTGTACCTGTTGGGGACTAATGTGTAACCCAGTATGTGATCTATTCTGGAGAATGTTTCACATGCACTTGAGAAGAATGTGTGTTCCGCTGCTTTGCAATGAAATGTTCTGAATATGTCTGTTAAGTCCATCTGGTCCAGTGTGCCTTTCAAAGCATTGTTCCCTTGTTGATTTTTTGCTTAGATGATCTGTCCATTGTTGTAAGTGGGGTATTAAAGTCCCCTATCATTAAGGTTTTATTATCATTGAGTTTCTTTATGTTTGTTATTAATTGATTTATATATTTGGGTGCTTGCAATCTGGGGGCATAAATATGATTGTTAGATCTTCTTGATGGATAATATACAATTAAATATTGTATATACAATGGATGGATATACAATTAATTATTGTATAATGCCCTTCTTTATCTTTTGTTGTGGTCATTGTTTTAAAGTATAGTTTGTCTGATATAAGTATGGCTACTCCAGCTCTCTTTTGACATCCATTAGTATGATAGAGGGTTCTCCATCCCCTCACTTCAATCTGCAGGTATCTTTAGGTCTAAAATGAATCTATTGTAGGCAGCATATAGATGGGTCTTGTTTTTTAAATCTATTCTGGTACCGTATGTCTTTTGATTGGAGCATTTAGTCCATTTACATTCAGAGTGATTATTGAAAGATATAGATTGAGTGCCATTGTGTTACCTGTAGAGTTGGTGTTTCTGGTGATGTTTTCTGGTCCTTTGTAGTCTTTGGTGCTTTAGTCTTCTTTTTCTTTTTTCTCCACTCAGAGAGGCACCCTTAAAATTTCTTGCAGGGCTTGTTCAGTGGTCATGAACTTTTTAGTTTTTGTGTGGGAAACTCTTTATCCCTTCTTCTATTCTGAATGACAGCCCTGCTGGATAAAGAATTCTTGGCCGCATATTTTTCCCATTCAGCGCATTGAATATTTCCTGCCACTCCCTTCTGGCCTGCCAAGTTTCAGTGGACAGGTCTGCTGCTAACCTTATGTGTCTACTTTTGTAGGGTAAGGACCTTTTATCCCTAGCGGCTTTCAGAATTCTCTATTTTTGTATTTTGCAAGTTTCACTATGATATATCATGGTGTTTACCTGTTTTTCTTGATTTTGAGGGGAGTTCTCTGTGCCTCTTGGACTTGAATGCCTGTTTCCTTCCCCACATTAGGGAAGTTCTCAGCGGTAATTTGTTCAAATAAACCTTCTGCTCCCTTTTTTACTCTTCTTCTTCTGGGACTCCTATGATATAGACGTTTCGTTTTTTTAATTTATTTTATTTTTTTAATGTTTATTTTTGAGGGAGAGAGAGAGACAGAGTATGAGTGGGGGAGGGGCAGAGAGAGAGGGAGACCGAATCTAAAGTAGGCTCCAAGCTCTGAGCTGTCAGCACAGAGCCTGACATGGGGCTTGACCTCACAAACTGTGAGATCATGACCTGAGCTGAAGTCAGATGCTTAACTGACTGAGCCACCCAGGTGCCCCTGGACATTGTTTCATTTTATCGAATCACTAAGTTCTGTAAGTCTCCCCTCATGATCTAATAATTTCCTCTCCCTCTTTTTTTCAGCTTAATTATTTTCCCTAATTTTATCTTCTATATCATCAATTTTCTCCTCTGCTTCTTCCATCTTCACTGTCACTGTATCTAGCTTATTTTTCATCCCAGTTATACCATTTTTTAATTCATCCTGACTGGTTCTTAGGTCTCCTATCTCTGTAGCAAGAGTTTTTCTGCTGTCTTCTATGCTTTTTTCAAGCTCAGCTATTAGTCTTATGAGTGTTATTCTAAATTCTTGTTCAGGTATATTATTTATATCTGTTTTGAGCAATTCTCTGGCTGTGATTTCTTCTTGAACTTTCTTTTGGGGAGAATTCCTCCCTCTTGTCATTTTGGCCAAGTTTCTGTCGTTTGCATGTTTTAAAAGCTTGTTATGTTTCCTGCACCTGAGAGTACTGCTATATTAAGAAGGGGTCATACATGGTCCAGGGCCTGGAACTTCAGGAAGTGTTTTTGGTGTATGCTGTGTGCACTCTGCTGCTGCATTTTGGCTGCTCTTTCCCACTGGTCAGTCCCCTGCAGAGTTCCTCCTTGCTTGCAGTGGGGAGTGTTTGGAACTTCAACTAGGTGTGCTTTGGTTTGTTTGTTGAAGTAAGCCTCATACCTGCCATGCTAGCTCCCTCCAGCTGTGGAGATCCTTCTGCCATTGTGCAGATTGATTTCCTGGGTATTCCAAATAATCTGACCTCATCTATCTATGTTTGAGGGACAAGGAAAGCCTGGAGTCCCCCCACTTCTCTACCATCTTAACTCTTCCCCGCTAAGATCAATTTTTTTTTTTTTTTACATTTTATTTTTAATTAATCTCTCCATCCAACACGGGGCTTGAACTCACAATTCCAAGATCAAGAGTTGCATGCTCCACTGACTGAAACAGCCAGATGCCCCTCCCCAGATGATTCTAAAGTGCAACCAACGTTGAGAAAAACCCTGCCCCCAAATAACCATTAGACTGTTGTTTGTTTATTTATATTTCAAAAATATATTTGCTGGTGGGAATTCTGGTGCCTGCCTTTGCCATTCCCACTCTGGTTGAGATTGAGAAATGACAGATGATACAAATGAGAACATATTGCACGTTATGAAGAATGTAAAGGTAGAAAAGAGAATTCCAGCAGAATAGTCAACCATGACTGCTTTGGACTGAATTGTAGTGTGTCTCCCACAAAAAGTACCTTGAAGTCTTAACCCCCTTACTCCCTAAGAATGTGGCCTTATTTGGAAAATGGGCTCACTGCAAATGTATGTGTTAAGTTAAAATGAGATCATATTCGAGCAGAGTGGGCCCTTCATCTAATATGACTGGCATCCTTCTGTGAAGAGGGAAATTTGTGACATACAGAGACACATGTGACAGTGTGACAACAGAGACACAGGAAGACAGCAGCACTGCTACAAGTTGAGGAATGCCTGGGCCACCAGAAGTGGGAAGAAGCAAGGAAAGATCCTTGCCTAGAGGCTTCAGAACGAGTATGTTCCTGCTAACACTTTGATTTTGGACTTATGACCTCTAGAACTGTGAGAGAATGAATTTCTATTGTTTTAAGCCATCTAATTTGTCGTACTTTGTTATGACAGCGCTAGGAAACAAATACAGTGACTTTATTTAGTTTTGAGTCTGTTGCTCCTGGAGCACTGCCAGAGGCATGATTACAGGTGGGAGAGTTGGAGGTGGAAGGGAGGTGCTCTGCCTAGGAGAGTCCTGGGTGTTGGGCAGACTGCCACCCCATCAACCCCTAGGCGGTGTTTCTGTAGAAATGAAGACCTGCTTACATAATGTGCCTAGCAGGACTTAGTCTGCTTTTAGACAGGATGTAGGCACATGAGAGGTTCCTCTTCTCCCTTGTTTTGTACCACTGAGCCAAGAACTCCTGTCCTCATCCAGACCTGCCTGGGCAGGAAAGACTCCTTTCCCTCCGCAGTGTTCAGCGTGGAAAGAGCTCTGCATTTTCTCTCTGAGTTCTCCCTGGATTTGGGACTTCTGGAATGGAGTGTGGAATGAAAGGAGTTGATTCTTAACTGCCATCGGTTTTTCCGTTGCAGAACAAAGGAGACTGCATGGTAGAAGTAGTACTTGGGTATTGAGGAGCAGCTGTGGTGGTCAGCTGAGACAGGTGCCATGGTTTGAGGGAGATTTCCCAGAAAATCCAGGTGTCCACCTAGGCAGGGCCAAACACTGTGGAGTATAATCCAAGGAGCAGTAGTACCATCTGCTTCTTGTGTCTCGAAGGGCCTTCATACCTGCACAGAGAGCAAGTGGGCATCTCAGGATTAGGCTTCATACTGGTTTGAGATATGGGCATTGATCTCCACCAGGCCTCACCCAGGTTTTGTTATTTAGCTTTACACAAAGCATGTGGCCAGGTGTACTGTGGTGGGGATGGGGGGGGGGGCGGTTTCCTGCTGGACCCTGCTGCCTTACTGCTTCTGTATCTGAACCCTCAGCTCCCACTTAACTTTGGCCTTGTATTCTTGTAAATCTTAGCTGTGCTCTCTGGACTCCCGATCACCTCCTCCCACTCTTTTTATGCCACATATCTCTTGGGCTGGCAGCTCCTGCATGCATGCTATATTACTCATCAGTCTTGGTGGGTATGGCCTCTTCTGGCTGCCCTTACCCTGCAGTCCACACCTAGCTCTCATGAAAGAATCCCCTTCTTGCCTTCTTCCTTCCAGAAGACTGAGGGAATGGGAAGCATAGTACCCGAAGAGGTGAGGAGGTGTTTGGAATTAGTCATCTCTAGGCTACCATGTCATAGGGAGCCTGGCTGATTTGGAAATTTTTTGAAGCCACTCAGCATCTACATAATAATACTGCTTTATATTTATATAGATATATATTTAGGTTTCTAATGTCTTCAGGCTCAACCTCAAAATAGCAAGGTCTGAGCTGCACATCCCCTGTGTTAACTTCATATTGTAGCTATAACAAATTATTACAAATTTAGTGGCTTAAAACAACACAAATTTATTATCTTAGAGTTTTGAAAGTCAGAGGTCTGAACTGGGTCTCACTGGGCTAAAATCAAGGAGTCGTCAGGGCTGAGTTCCATTGTGGAGGCTCTAGGGGAAAATCCATTTTCTTGTCTATTCCAGCTTTTGGAGGCTCCCCACATTCCTTGGCTCATGTCTCCTTCCTCTGTCCTCAAAGTCAGCAGTGGCCTTTCTCACATTTCATCACTCTGACACTGACTATTCTGTCCCCCTTCTCCCCATGTAAGGATACTTACTGGTGGTAATCCAGGGTAATCTTCCTATCTTCAGGTCAGCTAATCAGCAACTGTAATCCCATCTGCAGCCTTAATTGTGCTTTGCCATGTAACCTAACATATTTACAGATTCTGAGGATTAGGACATGGACGTTTTGGGGGTCCATTATTCTGCCTACAGAACACCCAAAGTATTGCCCAGAAATTCTTAGAAATCGTAAGAGTGTGTTCCATTTGTGCCCACAGCCAGTTTGAGGTACCATCATTATGTGGCATCTGCCCTCTTATTTCTTTCCTGTCTGGCTCTTCTTTGCCCTTTTACCTGTTGCCCACTTAGTCACCATCAGAACACCACTGTTTGTGGGGCTGCTGGTTCTGGTTATTCCCAAAGTCTCCGGTTTCAGGATGCCAAAGTGCTGGGTTTCTACTCCGAAGAAGGGAAGTAATCCCTTTTGTCAGCTCTGAGTCCCACTCTGTCAGTTGGGTCCCTAAGCAATTCTGCTTGTGCCCAGAGCCTCCCAATTTTGGTTGGCTCCTGACACTCCTCTCTTTACAGAGTGGCGTCAAATCCCTCCAGAAAAGCAGTTCCTTCTATTTTTGTCCTCAGGCCAGGGAGCCAGAGAGAAAATAAACACATACCACTTCCTCCACTTTCTTCCACACTTCCCCTGCCCTAGACCTGACCGTCTTGGCCTCATCAGTTACTTATATACTCATCCACATCAACACACACTTGAGGGAGAAGAGGAATAAAGGAGGAGTACCGACTGTTCCAGTGGTCTCCAATATGGGAGGATACAAAACAAGACATCAGGGTGCAGACAGAAAATACTAGGACTTTTATATCTGCTTGTTTTGTATCTAAAAAACAAGAAACAAATATGCTTTCCTGTTGCCATGTGTAAAGTTAAACACTAGTGCCTTCACTCAGTCTAAACATTGGATGATTTTGTCTGATCTGCAGATGAATCATGAGGGAGCTCGATAGCCAAGGGGCTGAGTGGGTTCAATTTGTGGGTTCAATTTTTGGATTCCTGGAAAGCACCGAAGTAAAAGGTGCCTTGTTACGTGGTTACATGGCAGATGCCATCGAGTTTCAGCTGACTAGATCTTTACAAAGTGGACAAGTGGCTTTAAAAGTTTTCTTCAAAGAAACCTTGGATTGAATCTAATTCCAGTGAAAGCACAAGTGAGCAACAGAAAACAAACGGCTGAGACCATGGCAACTGTTCTCCTAGGACAAGCTCTTCATCAGCCACATCAGGCTGCAAACAATGACAGGCTCCTCACGTTTGCCAGGAAATCATTTTTAAAAACCCAGAATTACCATGCAGACCACCTGAACTATGGATTTATGTTAACTGCTGTTAGCGCTGTTAATGAGGCACATCTGCCCCAACGTTCATCATGCAGGAAGTTATTAGTACGACACCATCAAACCTCTATAGTCTTAACTGCCGAATGATTTGGGTACTGTTAAAGAACATTATTTATTTCGTCTTATTCATTTTTAAATTTAGTAACACTTGTACACAACTGATAAGAAAGGAAATTGTTATCAGAGGGTGTGCTCAAACATTTCTTATGGGTAAAATGTATTATCAAAACAATTGGGAGACCCAATTTTGCAACTTTGGACCCCATTTCAGCCACATTAAATACTTCTTTTGCAATCATTTGTCCTTTCACAATGTACATTTACTGTCTTATACATGATTTCTTTGACTCCACTACAGCTCTGATAGGTAGGGGTTTGTTATTTTAGAGTTGAGCACTGAGGACTCAAAAGAGGTATGGTTTGGTTTGTTTCAAGACATATAGTTAATAAAAACTAGTAAGTGGCAGAGGGTGAGCTTCAAAGAGTCTGTAAACTCTCCAAGAGTGAATGCAAAACAGACCATTTTTAGGAACATGGTTGCATTATGGGTTGAATTACATTCCTCAAAAAAGATATATTGAAGTCCTAATCCTCAGTATCTGAGAATGTGACCTTGACAAGGATAATTAAGTTGAAATGAGATTGTTAGGGTAGGCTCTAATCCAATATTATTGGTGCCTTATAAAAAGGGGGTTGATTTGGACTCAGACACATACAGTGTGAGACGTGGAGAGAACACCATGTGAAGATTGCAGTTATGCTTCGAAGCAAAGGAACACCTGCGGCTGCCACAAGCTGATAGAGGCAAGGAAGAATCCTTGCCCTACAGGTTTCAGAGGGTACATGCCCCTACTGACACCTTGACTTTGGACTTCTAGCCTCCAGAACTGTGACACAAGAAATTTCTGTTGTTCCAAGCCATCCAGTTTGTGGTACTTTGTTATGGCAGACCTAGAAAACTAACACAATGGCTTATAGCTCTGAAAGAGGTCCGGGACCCAAAAACATTTAAAATCACTGTTAAAATCCAATACAGCCACAAGCAGAGGAAGAAGCCCAGAGTCTGGGAGTAGATTTTCTTAGGTGATATGGCTAATTAAGAGAGATACACAGCTGAGTCCCACACATTCTGACTCCTAGGTTCAGCTTCAGTGGCAGGAGGGCTCAATGTGGGGAAATTGGCCTGTATCCTTACCAGATTTGGTGTCAGTCCTGCCTTAGTGGTCCACCGTGGTCTGGCACAGCTCACCATTCTTCCAATGACTTTTTTTTTTTTTTCAGAGAGAGCACAAGCAGGGGAGAGGGGAAAGGGAGAGAGAGAGAGAGAGGGAAAGAAAGAGAGAGATGGGAGGGAGGGATCTTAAGCAGGTTCCACACTCAATGTGGAGCCCAACATGGGCCTCAGTTCCACAACCCTGAGATCATGGCCTGAGCTGAAATCAAGAGTCGGATGCTCAACTGACTGAGCCACTCAGGTACCCCTCTTCCAATAACTTTAAAGGAACAAATGGAAAGTGTGTTGCATCTTTGCCTTGATGATGATGCACCTCCCTGTAGATCATAGTCCTTCTTCTGCCCCCACCCTTCACTTTCTTCCCAAAGTTCATATGTTGGCACTTCTGTGTCTATTAAGAAAGAAGAAAAAACCCAACTATAACTGTATATATATCAAGATGGAAAGAGTTCATTGACTTGGTGAGGATACATGCTCCACCTGGAAAATGGCTGAAAAAAAATAATGCACCTGGCACAAAATTATAAGTAAATAAAGAATGACCCCAGGGTAAAAATGTTTGCCAAATGAGTCTGGCAAAAGGTAAGAGCTTCCTAATTAAAACTATTTCAGGTCTTTAGGAGCATGTGTGTGAATAGTGACCTACTTAAAAGTGGGCTGTGAGCTGATCCTTGGAATTAACTTATTCAATCATTTGGTAAATATCTATTAAGCATATTCTGTGATCAGTCACAGTATCAGACACAGCAGTGAACAAAACAAATTCCCTGTCCTCATGGAGTTTGTATTTTAAAGGGGGGAGAGAAATAGTAAAATATATACTATGCTAGGTGGTGATAGGTGCCTGACTAAAGAAAGTAAAGTGGGATAAGGGGAGTAGAGAGTGACAGTGGAGGTGGGATTTATCATCATACCAGGTGCTGAGGGAAGGTCTGTCTGAAAAGGTAGAGGGAAATGTCTAAAAGGAGTGAGAGAGCAAACCATGCCTAGGGAAAGAATAAGAGCAAAGGCCCTGAAGTGGGAAGGAACAGGGCATGTTTTAGGGATGCTAAGGAGGACAAGGCAGCTGGAACACAGTGAGAGAAAGGGAGAGAGGTAGGAAATGATGGTGGAGAGAAAGAACTGGGGACAGACCATGTAAAGTCTTACAGGCCTCCATAATGATTTTGGATTTTTCTATGAAGGAGATAGAAAGCCATTATGAGTTTGGAGAAGTAAAGTGACATGAAGTGTCTTCTGTTTAAAGGGACCTTCTAGATACTATGTGGAGAATGGAATGTTAGTGAATAGGGGGGGGGGGTGGTAGGAATAGAGGCAGAAAGACAAGGTAAGAAGTTCTTATCTGTAACAATCCATGTACGAGAGAATGGCAGCTTGGATCCAGGTGAAGTTGGTAAGTAGTTGGATTACGGATATAATTTGAAGGTAGAGTTGACAGGATTGCTGATGGATTAGATATAGGACATGAGAGGAAAAGAGGACGTAGTGAAAATCTCAAGATTGTTGACTGGAGAAACTGGAAAGTAGAAGCTGCCATTTTCTGAGGTGGGGATGATTATGGGAGGAGATGATGTGGTAGGGGATGGGGCAGGAATCAAGAGTTTCATGTCAGGCATTAAGTTTGAGATGAACATTTGTCACCCAAGCAGAGATAATGAGTAAGCAGTGAGACACAGGAGTCTGGAGTTTCATGGAGACATCTGGACTGGAGGCATAAATGTAGGAGTCATCAGAATGTATGTGATATTTAATATCATGGGTCTAGTAGTCTTTACCCTGGCAGTGGATGTAGATAAAGAAGGAGGAGGTCCTGAAGGCTAACCCCACATTTAGAGACGGGAAAGAGAGAAACCAGGAAAGGAATTTGAGAAGCAGTGGCCAGTGAGGCAAGAGAACAACTAAAAGAGGGTGCTGTTCTAGAAACCAGAGAAGGAGTTGAAAGAGAGAGAATGATCAACTGTATCAAATGCTTCTGAGTCTAGTAAGACAAAGATTGAGAATTGACTGTTAGAGTGGTGGCAGAGAATTTGCAGCCACCTTTAAACCACCATCCCAACATTCCTGGATTTGAATTCCTGATCTGCCACTTGCTGGTTGTGTGATGTGACACAAGTTATGGGAATTCTCTTAGCTGAGATAATATCAACGTTATCCCTCCAAGCTGTGAGGGAAAGAAATGATGTGGGAAGGTGCCCTGGCATGCAGTTAGTGCTCAATAAAAATTAGCTACTATTATTACTACTGTCACATGCCCTTAAAAGGATAAATAGAATGAAAATTGGCAAGAGGATGTTTGTTGACTTGACATTTAGGAGACCTATGGTGACTGCCTGATTTTGGAAGAGAGTAGTAGCAGAATGAGGATCAAAAGCCAGTGGCAAAAGTTAAGCTGTAAGTGGATTTGAGGGCAGTGAGGACAGCTTGGCAGTGAAAGGGGACATAAAGTGAAAGGGCCTGTCATGTGGGAAAATCAGGTTAGGCAGAAGGGCAGGTGGAGAGGTGGAAAATGAAGACATGTGAGAGGAGATCATTGATGAGGGCAGGGTTTTAAAAAGGCTTCTTAAGATTTAACAGATTCATATTTAGAATGTTGTGATGATAAGCCAGAAAGCCATTGGGGTTTGCTCTCATATCAGGACTCAGTGTCTTTAACTTTTTGCCTCCTGATAGAGGGCTCTCTTGTCCTCATCTCCTGAAGTCCTCCTCTGGTTGGAGATACACTTAAAACATATGTAGCTCCTCTAGTTTTTTAAGTCTTTGGCCTTACTTTCAGAGAACTGTGAATTCTTTGCCTATAAATCATACCATTGGAGACTCCAACACTCTGAAAAGATTCATGCCTTCCAAGATTCTAAAGAAAGCACTTTTCTGTATAGCTTGGAAGGTAAATGTGATAAAACCTATATCATATGTGAATTTAGGAGTAATTATAGCATGGCTTGGGCCAAAATAAGCAAATTAGACAGGGACCCAGGTCTCCATGCCAAGATGTGAGTAGTCATAAGCAGAGGGCAATCCAAGGTGAGGTGAGGCAGGGGCCCGGAAACAAAGTGAAGGAGCTAACAAGTCAGAGAGATATCAAAACCAGGAGATTCAAGGTAGATGGAAACAGGCAGGGAGTTAGCCCCCTGGCTGGATTATGGCCGAGGGGATGCCAGACTTTGTAGCTTGACCAAAATCTGGTGTTTTATTGAAGTTTACTTTTAGCTTCTACTCTTACACCTTGATTTCTCTCCTCTCTCTAGTTAGGTGTCCATCTCTCCATCACTTGGCTTATTCCCCAAAGTATTTAAAACCATTGACAAAAATACAGACTATGCAACCAGATAAAATATGTGAGGAAAGGAATTTTCCAAAAATACAAAACAAAGACAGGAAAAAGGTTAAGCCAAGGGGACGTTGATGAACCAAATGGACATCTTAATTTCTTATTCATTCATGGACTATGCACGTACTTCTGAGTTTCCTAGCTGCCAGGGCAAAAAGCAAAATATAGTCAGTTTCACAATTTGCAGGGTTCAGAAGATTAAAAACAAGCAGTGTTCTCAGGATGGGTAACATAGGAGATAGTGTTTTCATCATCATCTTTATGATAACTCCAGCAACAGTTTTTCAGTGTGGATTGACATCATGACTATAAAGAAAAATTCAGTCGAAATCAATAAAACAATGCAGCTAACGTGTATAGCTTTCTGGTGGGTCGGCCCAATACAAGATTAATTTTTGGATTTTCTAGAGTAATAGATTGAATGCCCACCTTGGCTATAAAACAAAATACATCAGAAGTCAATAAAGCATTTAAATTTAATTTTTAAACTAACTTTAATCCATTTAATCCATTTCCTGGTATACTCTCTGAGTTAAACAAGTGGCTTTCTAGGTAACTGATCACTTTGGTTTATTGCTGGTTGTAAACTAACTATATTATTATAGTATATCTACTGGAAGTCATGACTGCTTTTAGAATACTCTTAAGTAATTCTTTCTATGGCTCATGTATTTCTTAACAGTTTTTTTGTTTAAAAAAAGTCAGTGCTCTGTGCACAGATGTGTGCTTACCATCCTTTTTTCTGTCATGAGGGGAGTAGAAAGACTGATACAAGTGAGGGAAGGAAGGCCCAAGTTTTTAGGAAGCATCATAGCAACTAGGAATCTCTAGTGAGTTCACACCTCTTAGTTTATGATGGGTTGTCATCCATGGAGTCAGAAATTAAAGGAAGGTATATAAAGCTTTAAACAGTCTTATGTGGTTCTTAACAGGTTTCTTCTGATGGTGATAGTGTAGAATAGTGGACAATGGACAGAGTGTTTGAAAGAAGGAATCCTAATGGAAACTGGTCAAAGTATTAAATATTGAGTAATATGTGATTATGTGCTAAAGACTTTGCTTTCCTATATAGTAATTCATTCAGTTTATTGGACATTGAACTGTTTGTCACTCTACTGCAAACTTGGTGGCTGGAGGAGATGAGGAGATCAATTTTAAAATGCAGGGCACACTCACTGCTCTGCAGACTTACAGTCATCTAGTTGGAAAGACATATGAAACAGGTAAAGAATATGAGTATGTAAAGGAGTACCAAATGAACAATACTCAGAAGGTAAGAAAATATTTGCAATATATATAATGTAAAAAAATTAATGTCCAGGGGTGCCTGGGTGACTCAATCAACTGAACATCCAACTCTTGGTTTTGGCTCAGGTCGTGATCTCATGGTTCATGAGTTTGAGTCCAGGTGGGGCTCCATGATGACAGTGTGGAGCCTGCTTGGATTCTCTCTCTCCCCCTCTGTACCTCCCCAGCCAACAAATGCTCTTTGAGTTTGACTTTTTGATCTTGGATTTGACTTTTCTACTCCTTGGTCTTAAACCCAGTGCCGTTTAAGCCTATAGTATGCACAACTTGCACAATATAGGCTCTTGTCCTTGTGGCCCTGCCCTCCAGAGCCTGATAGTCCCTCTTAAAGCCACCATTTTGTGTTGCCTCCAGTTGTTGCAAGGTTGCTGGGATGGCAGCTTAGGATAGAACTTAGTGAGGGTGAGGGATCAGAGCTGTGGCCCAAGGGAAGAAGGGTACTCACCCCGGGAGCTGTAACTCATGGCTAGCTATTGTGTGAACTTTAGACATTTGGTAACTTTCGTTGTGTATTTCATCAACCTTTCTTTAGTTGAGTTTGTGTGATAAATGAGAGAAGAGAAAACAATGTGTTTTACTCCAGCTAACACTACTGCTACTACTACTAGTTCTATAATCGTAGAGTTGTGGAATGCTTCATCATTTATAAACTGTATCCACATGCATTATCTCAGTAAGTTCTCAAACTCTGGAAGGAAATGTTACACTTATTTTCCAGATATGGAAACCGAAGCCCATAAAGGTTGCTACTAAGTAGCAGATTTGGAATTTACTTCTAGTCTTCTAAGCTCAAGTCCTTTCCAAGAGTTTAGAAATGAGGAGATCTTCTGTCTCTCCTCCTCAAGGTATTATTTTAGTGTTTGTTAATGGGGTAAAGAAATGGATGGGGCACAGGGAGTATAAAAGTGGTGAACATGTTTTAGATCTAAAGCTTCTAATTGGAAGATGACATAATCTTAAAATAAATATTATAATTTTGTTTCTCAATAATGCACACGTTTCCTTTCAACAAAATAGAATTATATAGGTAGCTCATAAATCTCTTGAATAGGGGGCCTCCGGTGCCTACAGATATAGATAAATCATGCTGAGAGGACGCTGAACCATGAAATGATTCTGTTAACATGTCATCTGTGTAGAATATATTTTCAAATCTCCAACAGAAGGGTCTAAATTATGAAGGGAGGTAGCCTAGTAAAGCTGATACTTTGGTATTTGATACTTTCAGCCTCCTCCATCTGCTGCCTCTGCTTGTGCTGAGTCTGGCTCTGTGAATAGAGTACAGCATAGCCTAATGCAGAGTCACTGGAATTAACCATGTTAAAACATGCAGTGAACCCAGAAATTCTTTAAGCTGTGTTATCTTGTGAAAGTGATATATTAATGCTACTTATCTGGTCTTACAAGAAATTGTGAAAATTGCTAAGTCACGATGAGAATTTTGACCACAGAGAAGCCAAATTTAATGGCTTTATGCCCAGCACTGATTCTGATACTTTCAATGAGATTTGGAAACCTTCCTTAAAATGGCTTTTGTTTTCAAGTTGCTTTGAGTGTAGTCTCAGAATTTGATGTGGGGATTGGTAGATTTGGGTGGCCTGTTTGCACCCAGGTTCAGTATAGAACAATATGACAATAGCTTTTTGTGTCTAGGAATCTTGCTGACTGGTGAGGGACTGTTAATGTTCTGCATTTTATCTTAATGCCCCTAGCACAAGGGACATATATCACTTTTCTAAATGGGGACAAAGGAGAACACTCATTTTTGACTTAGCACATGGAATGTGCTATTCCAGTAGTTCTCAAAGGTTGGTCCCTGAACTAGTAGCATCAGCACTTGGGAGCATGTTAGAAATGC
Source organism: Prionailurus viverrinus (assembly GCF_022837055.1). Classification (NCBI taxonomy): domain Eukaryota; kingdom Metazoa; phylum Chordata; class Mammalia; order Carnivora; family Felidae; genus Prionailurus; species Prionailurus viverrinus. The sequence continues at coordinate 57,940,728 of NC_062568.1, read as the reverse complement.
AGTATCTCAGTTTCTACCCCAGACCTACTGAATCAGAAACTCTGGGGTTGGGGCCCATATGTCTGTGTTTTAACAAGCCCCTGCTGGTGATTTGGATGCTCCCTATTGCTTGAGAACTCCTTTCCAAACCCTATGCCACTGTTCTGGTGCAGATACTCATCGATATCTGCCATTGGAGCAGCACCCCCCGCTGGTCTCCCTGTCTCCAGAGTCAAACTCTCCAATTCATTCTTTAGTTTACTGTCAGCCTTCTTAATGAAATACTGATTTAGTCTTGTCACCATTGGAGCCCTCAACACTCTTGAAAGATCTCCAGTTTCTCCTTTTACTCCACTCACACACAAGGAGTGGGCCCAGGCAGTGGATGCAACAATACTACAGAAGTGATAGAGCCATATGGGGGAGGTGGTAACCATTATGGGAAGGCACCTTGGGTAAACTACTCTTTCTCCCCGCCTTTTTTTAGATGAGGGTGGTGGTATGTATGTATTTCCCTTGGGATAAACTTTATTTTACCATCTGAGACTCAAGATCAAGAGGGTTGGAATTCAAAAATGGGTCTCCAGGAAGAATCCAAAGAGGTATCTCAGCCTGCTTTGGGTGTAGGCCTGAATGCTACCTGGAGTCAGGTCAAAAGGGGTCCTCTCAGCTCTCTGAAGTCTGGTCCATCTCACCGAATGACCATCTTCGGGTTGAGGTTAAAGCCTCAACTGATAATTAAAAGAGTGATTTAGCCTAGAGCAATATTTCTGCACTTCTTTCTTGGGAACTAGAGACAAAAGTAGGGATCTGGGACTCTGAGTTCTTACTGTTTATTATCACAACAAATCTGGTCTTTCTCTTGCCTCAAATGTTTGAATTTCCTACAGGATAAAGTTCAGACCTCTTGCTACAGCCTATAAGGCCCTTCATATTCTGGTTCCTACTTATTTTCTCTTGTTGCTGTCTACATGTATGCAGCTCATATATAAAAATCAACATGCAGAAAGCTGTTGCATTTCTTTACACCAATAAGGAAGCAGCAGAAAAAGAAATCAAGAAATTGATCCCATTTTTAATTGCACCAAAAACAATAAGACACTTAGGAATAAACCTAACTAAAGAGGTAAAAGATCTATATTCTGAAAACTATAGAACACTTATAAAATAAATTGAAGAGCACACAAAGAAATGGGAAAGCATTCCATGCTCATGGGTTGGAAGAACAAACATTGTTAAAATGTTTATACTACCAAAAGCAATGTATGCATTTAATGCAATCCCTATAAAAATACCATCAGCATTTTCACAGAGCTAGAACAACCAACCCTAAAATTTGTATGGAAGCACAAAAGACCCTGAATAGTCAAAGCTATCCTGAAAAAGAAAAAAAAAACTGGAGGTTTCATAATTCCAGATATCAAGCTATATCAGAAAGCTGTGGGCATCAAGACAGTATGGCGTTGGCACAAAAACAGATACACAGATCAGTGGAACAGAATAGAAACCCAGAAAAGGACCCACAACTATATGGTCAACTAATCATCAATAAAGCAGGAAGGAATACCCAATGAAAAAGACAGTCTCTTCAACAAATGGGGTTGGGAAAACTGGACAATGACATGCAGAAGAATGAACCTGGACCACTTACTTTCTTACACCATACACAAAAATAAACTCAACATGGATGTAAGACCTAAATGTGAGACAGGAAACCATCAAAATCCTAGAGGATCACACAGGCAGAAACCTCTTTGACCTCAGCCAGAGAGCAACTTCTTACTAGACATGTCGCTGAAGACAAGGGAAACAAAAGCAAACATGAACTATTGGGACTTCATCAAGATAAAAAGCTTCTTCACAGAGATGGAAATAACAAAACTACAAGGCATCCTACAGAATGGGAGAAGATATTTGCAAATGACATTATCTGATAAAGGGTCAGTATTCAAAATCTATAAAGAACTTTCAAACTCCACACCCAAAAAACAACTCAGTGAAGAAATGGGCAGAAGTCATGAATAGACATGACTTTTAGACATGAATAGACTTTTCTGAGAAAACATCCAAATGGCTAATAGACACATGAAAAGATGCTCAACATCACTCATCATCAGGGAAATACAAATCACAGCCACAATGAGATACCACCTCACACCTGTCAGAGTGACTAAAATTAACAACTCAGGAAACAACAGATGTTGGCAGTGTGGAGAAAGGGGAACCTTCTTGCATTGTTGTGGGAATGCAAACTGGTGCAGCCACTCTGGAAAACAGTATGGAGGTTCCTCAAAAACCTAAAAATAGAATTTCCCTATGATCCAGCAATTGCACTATTAGGTATTTACCTAAAGGATGCAAAAATACAGATTTGAAGGGGTACATACATCCCAATGTTTATAGCAACATGGTCATCAATAGCCAAACTATGAAGAGAGCCCAGATGTCCATCAACTGATGAATGGATAAAGAAGATGTATATATATATACAATGGAATATTACTCAGCCATCAAAAAGAATGAAATCTTGCCATTTGCAACAATGTGGATGGAGCTAGAATGTATTACACTAAGTGAAATAAGTCAACAAGAGAAAGACAAATACCATATGATTTCACTCATATGTGGAATTTAAGAAACAAAACAGATGAACACATGGAAAGGGGAGGAAAAAAAAGAGACGAGAGGGAAACAGACAAGAGACTCTTAATTATAGAGAACAAACTATGGGTTGGTGGAGGGAGGTGAGTGGGAGATGGGCTAGATGAGTGATAGATACTAAGAAGGGCATTTGTTGTGATGAGCACTGGGTGTTGTATGTAAGTGATGAATCACTGAATTCTACTCCTGAAACCAATTTTGCACTGTTTTTTAACTAAAATTTAAATTAAAAAAAGGGGGGCACCTGGGTGGCTCAGTCGGTTGAGCGTCCAGCTTCAGCTCAGGTCATGATCTCACAGTTTGTGGGTTCGAGCCCCGCATCGGGCTCTGTGCTGACAGCTCAGAGCCTGGAGCCTGCTTCTGATTCTGTGTCTCCCTCTCTCTCTGCTCCTCCCCCGCTCATGCTCTGTCTCTCTCCTTCAAAAGTAAATAAAAACATTAAAAAAAATTTTTTTTAAAAAGGGAAAAACAAAAACAAAACAAATGTACTCTTATCTCCACTTATATCAGATTAATTTCCCTAAAGAAGAGATGCTCTTTCATGGTTCTTCATGTTTTTCATATACTGTATCCTCAGCCTACAAGGCTTTCACCTACTCCATCTTCTACATTCCCCTTGGACCCTGCCATTTGCTGCATGGGTGACTGTCCTTTAAAACCTAGCTGATATATCACCTTCTCTGTGAAATCTTCAAACCCACCAAGCAGGTTTGGACTCTTGTGTGCATTTATCACATAGTGTTGGTCTAATGAATACTTTTTTGACAATTGCCTTATTCCTGGAATGAGATATTTCCAAGTTTGAAATGACCCCAATTTCTTAGGCCAAAAGTAGTAATAAGAGTCCTAGAGACCCCACTTTGTTTTATTTAACACACAGTGTTACATTTGTTTCAGGTGTACAACATAGTGATTCAACATCTTTATATGTTATACTATGCTTACCACAAATGTAGCTACCACTGTCACCCATACAGTGCTATTACAGTATCATTGACTATATTCCCTCTGCTGTACCTTTTATTCCCGTGACTTATTCATTACATAACTGGAAGCCTGTATCTCCCACTCCCATTTACCCATTTTGCCCATCCTTCCACCCACTTCCCTCTGGAAACCCTTCGTTTGTTCTTTGTATTTATAGGTCTGATTCTGCTTTTTGTTTGTTAATTTATTATTGTTTTTTTTTTAGATTCCATGTGTAAGTGAAATCATATGATATTTTTCTTTCTCAGTCTGACTTTACTTAGTGTAATACCCTCTAGGTCCATCCATGTTGTTACAAATGGCAAGATCTTATCCTTTTTATGGCTGCACAATATTCCATTATGTATATATATACCAACTCTTTTTTGTCCATTCATCTAGTGATGGACACTTGTTGTGTCTGTATCTTGGCTATTGTGAATAATGATGCAGTAAACATAGGAGTGCATTTATCTTTTTGAATTTTTTATTTTCTTTGGTTAAACACTGAATAGTAGAATTTGTGATCATATAGTATTCTAATTTTTAATTTTTTGAGGAACCTCTATACTATTTTCCACACTGCCTGTACCAATTTACATTGCCACCAACAATACTTGAGAGTTCCTTTTTCTCCATGTACTCTCCAACACTTGTTATTTCTTGTCTTTTTGATTTTAGCCATTCTGACAGGTGTCAGGTGATGTCTCATTGTGGTTTTGATTTGCATTTCCCAGATAATGAGTGGTGTTGAGCATCTTTTCATGTGTCTATTTGCTCTTAGCATGTCTTCTTTGGAAAAATATGTATTCTAATCCTCTGCCCATTTTTTAATTGGCTTATTTGTTTTTTTGGTGTTGAGCTTTGTAAGTTCTTTACATTTTTTTGATATTAACACCTTATTGGATGTATCATCATTTGCACATGTCTTTGGATACCCCCACTTTATTTTTATTTGCTTATTTTTTTAAAGTTTTTATTCTGAGAGAGAGAGAGTGTGCATGAGAGGGGCAGAGAGAAAGAATCCCAGACAGGCTCTGGAAGTGTCAGTGCAGAGCCTGATGCAGGGCTCAAACTCATAAACCTTGAGATCATAACCTGAGCTGAAACCAAGAGCTGAACACTTAACTGACTGAGCCACTGAGATGCCCCTAGATACCCCCACTTTAAATGGGAAGCCATAGGTTAAGTTGCTGAGCCAGTCAGATTTCCATTTTTGGAAATTTTAACTGAGACATAGAGGGTTGTTCCAATTGGTGGTATGATAGAGTACCATAGACTGGGTGGCTTATAAATAGCAGAAATTTATTTCTCACAGTTTGGGAGGCTGGGAAGTCCAAGATCAAGGTGTTGGCAGACTTGGTGTCTGAGGAGGGCCTGCTTCCACATTCATAGGCAGCCATTTTATTTCTGTGTCCCCACATGGCTTGAGGAGTGAGGGACCTCTGTGGGGTCTTTTTATTAAAGGCACTAATCCCATTCGTGATTGTTCTGCTCTTGTGACCTGTTTACCTCCCACAGGCCCCACATCTAAATACTAGCACACTGGGATTAGATTTCAACATATGAATTTTGGGGGGACACAAACGTTCTGTAGTAAATATGAGCTGAAAGGTTGGGAAGAGTGGGGGCTGGGATGGCCATATTGGATCTCTGTCAGGATGGATCAGTAGAGCAAGCTGGGAGGGAGAGGGAGAAGCAGAGGGGGTGGGGTAGGAGAGAGAGAGAAGAGAGCTAACTTTAGGAGTTGGTGAGACAGTATGGTGTAGGGATCTGATCCAAATTTCTTGCCTTTTCTGTTCCTAGCCTGGTTCACTTGGGGCCTGTCTGAATGTAATTTTTTTGTTCTCAGGTTCATTGGAGTGCTATAGCCTTAAATAAAACTTTTGCTCAGGCTATTTGAAACAGGTTTTTCTTCAGTGCAACCAGGGGAGCTTTGACTACTTTATCTCTGGGAGCTTTCTCAGGAAAGGCGCAAGGCTTTTTCTCTTTATATTCTCCGTTCTATATAGCACAGTGCATGGTATTAGTCAGCACTCAGAAAATATTGAGTGAATGAACTAACGGTAGGCACTAAGGCTGCTGCAGAGCACCCAGGAAATTATTCTGTAGAATTAAAACTGAAAAACATAGGTTGGGGATTAACTGCAGAGGAGCACCTGTTTGGAGTGATGGAAATGTTTTCTATTTTTATTCTGGTAGTGATCACATGACTAAATGTTTGTCAAAACGCACAGACCTGTACACCTAAAGAGGGTGAGTTTTTCCAAATGTCACAATTATAACTAAATGAACTTGATCTTAAAAAGTGAACCAAAAAGAAGAAAAAAAAAACAAAGGAAAATAAGCTTTTCTTCGTAACATATTAAATTCATGATAATGAATCTCAAGACTTTTTTTATGTATAGTTTTATTGAATTCCCTTTTTTAAAAAAATTTTCTTGTGACCTTGGGCTCCAGATAATAGGGGTATTGATTGTGGAACATGATTTTGCTTTTTGGCTTCAAAATGTTGCGAAAATAGAAAGTACTATTTCTCTACTTTCTAGTTCTGAGTAGCGATTGAAACAAAAGATTATGTTCAAAGAGAAATAAGTCCACATGCCTAAGCTCCAGTTTCTACCAGGCCCTCCTTTACCATTTTGCCTATTAGCTATTTGAGAGCTTTAAATAATACTGATTATTCTATCCGAAGCCAGCATCTCCCAGACTTAAACATTGGTTCACAGAATGTTTAAATAGGCTAAGTGAAAACAATAATAACAATTATGACTTATGATAGTTGTTGTGATCAGATGCATTTGGGAAATTCTGGTTTAAAAAGTAAACAGGCTTTTGTTTGTTTGTTTCAGGAGTTTTCGATGTCATAGGATAGAGTCCACCAAGTGTGACGCTGAAGGTTGCAGATATCTCAGATTACTGTCAATCTTATTTCATCCAAAATTTCCAAGTGTTGTCATCTCCCTCCTACATTTTTGCTTTGGAACTTGGTTTAATTGAGTCAATACTGTTACTATGATGTATTTCATGTGTACTATGTCCTATATACTGGGTAGTTGCATCCATTTTATTTTGTTTTATTTAGAAAGACGTGGAGGTAGGGCCTCTTGAACTTCTTATTCACATACTAATTTAGTCCTAGCTTATTTTAAAAATAAGCTTTTTAAATAGGGCTCATTGTCAGGGCAAGAATGGTTTTCTTGCTTTTTGTTTTGACTTCGGAGGCATGTTTATTAAGAAATTGTTTAATGCTTTGCATAAAACACATAGTACCATAAACCCAGTAAAATCTGTGTAGAAAACAAAACAAATGGCAGAAGGAGCAGCCAAGATGGTGAAGCCCCCAGGAAAACAAAAGCTGAGAGTTGGAGTTCAAAATCCATGGTTCCCAAGGACAAGAATAGTGCTGCTTCTCCAGCCAAAAAGAAGGAAGACAAGGTCCCAAAAGAGGTTGTTGCCCATGGGGTCAAGGAGGGGCCCAAAGCCAAGGCTCCTGCTACTCCTAGGGGTGGTGGGTCTAAGAGGGTGCCTGGACCCCTGGCCAGAAAGACAGAGGCCCCAAGGGCTCAAGAAGGTCCAGCATGCTGTATCACCAAGGCCTCATCATTCAGATTGGCCAGTAAGAAACTAGAAACTGAAAGCTAGAGCTGGGGTGGAGAGAGACTAAGATTCTGCTTGAGTTCTTATTCCCCCAACAAACCATCACTCTGTTTATTTCATTGTAACCTATTTATCGATAAAGACTTTTTAAAAACAGTTATCTGGCATTTTATGTGGGTAAAGGAAGGAATTTTCACCTTTAAATGATAGTGTTTATATTTTGTTCACACAGCAAAAGAAAAATAATCACCTCTGAGTATCTGCATATAGTTATAGTGGTTATGAACCTTTAAATAATCTCCATCATTTATGTTTTTTAACAGCAGAAGTGTGTAATCTTTGCTAAATCCAGGCTGCTCTCCTCTTTGCAATGAGTGAAGAACTTGGGAGTTGCAATTCCATGCTTTTTTATGCTAGCCAGTGTCATCTTCTGGAAGAGGTCATTCATAGATCACTTATGAGTTTTATTTCTGGAATAGTAATTGTCACTCTAGACGAATGAGGTTATATAAAGAGCTGCAGTATAGATTTCCCATCTGCACCCACTGCCACAGAAAGAGACTTTTGCCCAAGTCAGGAGCGTGTGATGCAGAAACTGGTGTGGGAGCAAGTCCCAACGGAACTATTCCTAGTATGGTCCATTGAAATGGCAAACAAATGGGTCACTTAGAGAACCTTGGAGCAATATGAATGAGTCCTCTGTTATTTATTGGTTACTTTTTTTTTTTCAACGTTTATTTATTTTTGGGACAGAGAGAGACAGAGCATGAACGGGGGAGGGGCAGAGAGAGAGGGAGACACAGAATCGGAAGCAGGCTCCAGGCTCTGAGCCATCAGCCCAGAGCCCAACCCGGGGCTTGAACTCACGGACCGCAAGATCGTGACCTGGCTGAAGTCGGACGCTTAACTGACTGCGCCACCCAGGCACCCCTATTGATTACTTATTCATAAAACCCAAGCTATATTAATTATGGTCTCATGATGTCCTAAAGAGCTTTCTAGAGTGGAACCTATATGCTTATGGTTATCTAAGAGCTTCCAGAGTCGACTTGGTAAAATGAAACACTTTATATAGTGTGCAAACCCTATAGCTTAACCATCCTGCCATCTTAATTGTACAGTTTGTAGCAGTAATTAGGTTGTAAATGTGTGGATAGTCATGTACTTGACCAATTATAGGAAGCACAAAAATAAATCGTTAAGTCCTTATTAGAGTCTACAGTGATGACTGTCAAAAGGCAAGTAGGAGTAGTTAGTATTCAGTTCTTTACAAGTGGATAGTATAATGCCTGCCTAATATAGCCCATTGGTTTTCTTGTAACATAGTGCTTTGATCTCCATTCTCTTTTGTAGCAGCAATTGCATATGTAAATTTCACAGCAGTAAAAGAATACAAAGGCTGTGTTTTTGCTTTATAATTCATTTATTTCTTTAGATCAGAGTTCCTATCTCCAGTTTCTGTATATTTTATTCTAAAAGATGAAGGTGGTTCTGTGAGTCCCTGTTCCCTGCCCCCAGATGCAGGCCATTTTATGCATTATATGGTAAATGGGCTCCAAAGGTAAATTGTTACTATGCAGAACCTGCTGCTCAGGCAAACAAGGGCAGCTAAGATACAGTGAGCACCAGCTCTATTTTGCTCTAGAGGAAAATGTCCTGCTGACAAGGTCACTGCTGGAGCTGGGTGTCATCAAGCAGCATGAGGCCCGTGCCGCACCTGGAGAGGGCCGAGAGGAAAACCCCTGCTATCTTGTTGGTCAGGTGAAATCCAGGGCTTCAGCTGTACCCAGAAACCCAGGCTTACCAGCAGGTTCAGCAGCTTTGGAAGTACAGATACTCTATTCTAATGATTGTTATTGTTAATGACATTATTGCGGGAGCATGTTACGCTTTAAATACAATTTCCCAAGAAGCTAAAATTTAATGGTATTTTTCATTGACCACATATGTTCCGTGGTGATCTCTTGGGCAGTCAGCGTCTATGGCTCACACACACACAAGTTATTAAATCAGTATACATCAGTTGCTGATTTTCAAAGAGATTCTTGATTTTTGCATAACGTAAATATGAGAGTAACTGTACTGTGGCTCAGTGTGATTGCAGAAAGAACTCACTGGGCACTGCTTTTTACAAATGAAAGCAGGTCAGAGGGAAATGTGACCTTTATAAATGGCTTCATTTATTCATTAAACTTAGGAAACCATTTCTTTTAGGCTGGTAATTTAAGGATAGCTCTGCTAGGGACTAGGAATTTTGTTTTACCTGTACTGTTTTACTTGATTACAAAAATAATATATGCTGACTGCAAAAATTCAGATATTACACAAATATATGTCTTAGAATGAAAACCTGCCTTCTTCCTACCCCTCAGAGGGTACCACTGACGTTATAGTCTGCTGCATATTTTCAGTATTTTCCATGCAGAATACACACACACACACACACACACACACATTTCTGCAATTTGCTTTATTTGCTAGCATTTAGAGGAAATGTATTTTAGAAGGAAATGTTATGATATATCATAGTAGAAACTAACTTTTCTATGTATCAGGTTTTTCAAATTATGTTTGTGTGTCTGGAATAGCTTAAGATAGAGGCATTTTCAATGCCGATTTATCTCCATAATTATCCAAAGTCCCTGAGAGGCCGTGGATGGTTTATTAGATAGATTTAGAAAGAGTAACTGCAGTACTAAGCTTTTTCCTACAGAGTGGGCTTCCAGCGCACAAAGCATTACAATTATTTGGAGACAATCTGTAGCCTTGGAAACAATATGGCAGTAGTGACATCAGCAGCAATTATGTGTAATTTTTATCCCCAGTTTATCACCAAGGTAACCAGAGCAGGTTTCCCTGCTTGAAATTTTAAGAATGTCAGAGTCCTATATACAGCAAAGATGTAGGAAAGGATTATACTCAGAGTCCCTTCTACAGTTCATTCCATTTCCCTTATAAAACAGCTCTTTGGAATTCAAATAGCACGCATTCTATTTTAGGCAACAGCTGCAAGCTTTTGAAGCTATTAAATAAGATTCCAAATACCCTAAATACTAAAAAGAATTCATTATAATGTTTAAATTTTATATTTTTCCTTGTTGGAATATCTCCTCTCGCTTTGAACTGCAGTTCTGAGACACAGTCTTTTATGGAAAGAGGAAAGGAAACAAGCTCACCATCCTTTGGTCCTTTGTGAAGCAGGCACAAACTTGCTCATTCTTGAAACCAGTTGCCACTAACAACAATTATAATTTCCTCTTCCCAGATTGAAAGATTCTGGTCAGTTCTCTGTGCAGAGGTCAGAAAGCTGAAGGTGAAAAATAGCTGAAGATGGCAGTTAGTTTGGATTCTTGGGTTGTTCCTAATAAGTTTGGATAAGTTGCATCTGATTCTGAACAAATGAATAACGTGAATGAATGAATGAATGAAAAGATGCATAGATGTGCATCTTCATGCCTTATTGCAGCAGTACACTGGCTCCTCATTTTCCCAAGAATTCCTTTTGCCCCACAGCTGAACAGTTCTTGTGAGTTCTTTGCTCACATGTTCTAATTCTGGCCCCTTCCATAAGTAGAACTCCATGAAGCAAAGTCCACAGCATAGCAGTGACCACTCCAGAGCTCCTTGATGGTATAAGGTGGAGGAAGTGTTCATACCAATTATCTATCCCTTTAAATCCAGGGGGAAGAGACTGAGGAAGAGGCATTAAAGAGATGCCTGTCCTTATGCAATCAGTTCAATTTAAATGACCACTGAGCACCCCTACATGATGCCCCTGCACAATGCAGTAAATCTAATATGGATACTCAGGGGGCCTGGAGTCTGGTAGGAAAGGCAGATAGATATCTAAATGTAATTATCAGTAGAAACATATAACCAATATTCAAATGTTTTTTACCTGGAAACAGCAGCAGTCTTTTGTGGTTCAGCCCGACACATCAGTGTGGTAGCTACGATAACAGAGAAGGGTGTGAGTCCAGTGGGGGTGACCAGTGGGGGTACAGAGGAGGGAGGGAGAGAGGCAGGCAGAGTGAAGAGTTCAGAGAGTTTCTTCAGAGGAGTTGAGGCCTACACAGAGTTTTGGTGAATGAAACTCTCTTTGGGGAGAAGAAGAGAGAGAAAAGAACCTTTGGAAAACATGTTTATAATTAAATCATTTATTCCCTGAAGAGAGCAGCTTAGGTTTTTAAGTTTTGATTTAATTTTTGTATCAAACATTTAAAACATACAAAAAAGCTTAGAAGATAATGACACTGAACCTCCCACATCTGCTTAAATTCCTTTTTCTTAATGAATAAAATGTAATAAATAAAGTACCCCTACCCATCTCATTCCTCTCTCTCCTTCCTAGAAGTGATGTCACAGATATTGCTGTGTATCTTTTTTAAAAAAGATTTTTAAAACTTTCATTGCACATGCATCTGTTAATACAGAGCATTGTTTTAAAATGTTACGTAAAATATTTCATACTGTGTATATTCATTTTGCAGCTTACTTTTGCATTACTCAACATCATGTTTTTGAGGTTTATCCATGTTGATACATGTAGATCAAATGATCTATTTGATCTGCATAATATTCCGTTCCTGGACTGTATCATCATACTTTATCTGTCCACATCCTTAATGATGGGCATCTGCACTGTTATTATAAGCAATACTGCCCTTGTCTTCTTGTGTGCATGGATGAGAATTTCTCTGGAGGACATACCTAGAGGTAGAACAGCTATGTTACTTGATATGCACATTTTCAACTTAATCAGATATTAGCAACTTGCATTTCAAAGGATTTTTGTCTTTATTAATTTATAGGAATATTTTAGTTTATGGATACTAATTCTTTATTATGTATTGTAAATATCCTCTCTCCTGTGGCCTGTATTTTAATTTTATATTTGTTATTGCACAGAAGCTTTTAATTTCAGTGTGGTCCAATTACTCAGTCCTTTTGTTTTTCATTATATGTTTTGCATTCTAGAAATCACTACCTATATAGAAGCCATTGTTATTCTCTACATATTTTTATTATTTTTCTACTTTTTATTTTTTTATAAAGTTTATTTTGAGAGAGACTGAGAGGGAGAGAGAGCATGAGAGAGGCAGAGAGAGAGAGAGATAGAGAGAGAATCCTAAGTAATCTCTGTACTGTCAGCAAAGGGCCCAATGCATGGCTTGAACTCATGAACGTGAGATCATGACCTGAGCAGAAGTCAAGAATTGGAGGCTGAACTAAGCCACTCAGGAGCTCTTCTACATATTTTTTAAAGTATCGCTTTTCTTTTTTTTTTTTTTCATGTTTATTTATTTTTGAGAGAGAGAGAGAGAAGGAGGAGGGGGGCAGAGAGAGAGGCAGACAGAGGATCTGAAGCAGGCTGTACACTGTGAGCTCAGAGCCTGATGCGGGGCTTGAACTCACGAATTGCGAGATCATGACTTGAGCTGAAGATGGATGCTTAACCTACTGAGCCACCCAAGTGCCTCAAAAAGTGTTGCTTTTCTTAACATTCAAGGTCTTTAATTCAGCTAGAATTTTCAATTTTTATATAATAGGAGAGAGAAGAAACCTAATTTTTTTTATATGGAAAGCCAGTTTTTCCAGTATCATTTATTGATTTGATCTTTCCCCACTTACAGTGTCATACCTACCATATATCTAAATCTTATTTATATGTAGACCTATGTTTGGACTCTGTATTCTGTTCCATTGGTCATTTGGCAATCCTGGTATGGATAACTACAATAATTCTTTTACACTGGCTGTGGGGTTCTTGTTGGATCAGCACTGGGGCAATTGGCCTCTATCTGCACCTGTACTGTATGGTCTAGCCGGTTTCCAATTTATGCCTACTTTAGGGGCTTTCTATAAACAAATTTAGCTCTGGCTACTGCATTCTTTCTCCCCCTTTCCTCCTCAAAAATTATTGTGGCTATTCTTGACGTTTTGCTTTTTCATATGAAATTTAGGAGCAGTATGTCAAGTTCTATCCTACTGAGAATTTATTTGGAATTGCAAATATTTAAAGAGTAATTTGGGAACAATGAACTTCTTTAAGATATTTAGTCTTTCCATCTGTTAAAATGATATTTCCCTCCTTTAATTTTGGTCTTCTTTTATGTTCTTCAGTTAACCTTTAAACTTTTGATAAAAGTTTTGTGTATTTAAAAAAAGATTGATTCTTAGATACTTAATATTTTTGTTGTTGCTATTTTAAGTGGTATTTTTGCTTGTTCTAATACTTATTAGTTTGTAGTAGTTCTGATGCTTATTTCTTATATTATGATGAATAGAAGTGATAGTGGACATCTGTCTTGCTTCCTAATTTTGGAGAATGATTTCATTGTCTTATAAATATTTTTGGTGGTAATATCCTCTCAGATTATAAAGCTTTTATTACTTTTTTATTACTTTTATTTATTATTTATTTATTTATATTTATTTTCTTTTCTTTGTTATTTTATTTATTTATATTATTTTACTTATTTACATTATTTATATTTGTTTATTATTTTTATTAATTTTATTTATTTATTTAATTACTTTTATTACTTTATTTTATTTAATTTGTTAATTAATGAATTAACTTAGTAATTATAATTAATAATTATAGTAATGAAACTAGCATTGCAGTCTTTTTTTCTCTCTATTCTCTAGACTGGATAATGTCTCTTTAAGTTCAATGACTTTTTCTTCTGTCATCTCCCTGTATTTAACCCTTCTCTTCTGTATTTAATCCTTCTAGGGAGTTTTAAAATTTGATTATTGTATTTTTCAGTCTAAATTATATATATATATATACACACATATATATATGTGTGTGTGTCTGTGTGTATACATGTGTATATATGTGTGTGTGTATATATATATATATATATATATATATATGTATATGTATATGTATGTATGTGTGCACGTATATTCTTCTGTTTCACTGCTGAAAGTTTGTTACTGTTCCCAGTCAGTTCCACAGTGTTTGCCCTTACTTGTTAGAATATTTTAATGATAGCTGCTTTAAAATCTTCGCCAGATAATTTGAACATCTGTGTCATCTTGGTGTTGATGTCTATTAATGAATAGACTTTCCATCTGAGTCAAGATTTTCCTGGTTCTTTGTGTGCTAAATAATTTAGGATTGTATGCTCAGCATTTTTAATAGTATATTTTAAGATTCTGAGTCTTGTTTCATTCTATGGGGAATGTCTATATTTTTGTTTTAGTAGGCAGTTGGCCTGGTTGAGTTTAGGCCAAAAGTTCCATCCAGCTTTCCTTGAGTTGTGATTTTTACCATCAGTTTCAAAGCCTTTACAGTATCATTCAGAGCTGTCCAACATGTGTACCACCCAGCAGTAGATCTGGGACTTGGGTAGTATTCTCACAGTTTTTGGTTTGCTGTTCAGGATCAGATCCATATAAGCAAACTTTGGGAGGGTGTTCATGAGTTCATAAACAACTTTATGGAGTTGCTTTCCTAAGCTCTTCCCTCTCTGTGATCTCCATGGTACAGTCTGACTTCCTGGAGATTTCCTTTTCAGTCTTCCAGCCAGAAATCTGGGTGTTTATTTACCTTATCCTATTATACACTTTCTATGACTGCATGTGTGTCTGGGGTCAAGTGACTGAATGATAGAGAAAAAAAGCAACAGAAATTCACTCTACCTTTTTGGGACCAGAACACATCTGATCAGAGAGTAGAGTTCCCTTCTTTCAGAGTTTTAGGTGCCAGTTGCTGCCAGGAGGCCCCTTTCTTGCCTTTCAAGCCTGAGTTTGAGGTATTGTGCTGGAGCTTTCTCTGTCCGTGCCAATATTCACCTCTAGGTTTCAGGCTGTCCTTAGAACAGTCTGGGGGATATGGAGGGAAAAAGTGATTAATTCACCACTGGTTAAGAGCTACTTAGAATTTGAATCTTTTTCTCAATCTAACAGCTCCTATTTACTATTCAGAGTCCTCAAATAACTGCTCCATGAATTCTGTCCACATATTGTAGCTGCATTCAGTGTGAGACAAGACAGAGTGTGTTTACTCCATTTTTTTAAAGAAATAGCTTTGGTTTGATTAATCCTATTATTTCTTTGTTTTCTATTTTATTAACTTCTATGCTTAAAATTAAAATTCCCTTCATACTATTATATTTGGACTTAATTTTCTATTTTCCTCTTTAATGTTTTATTGAAGACTTAGGTCAGTCTTCCTCCCCCCCCCCTTTTCTGTTATATACATAAATATAATGTGTTATTAAGTTTCTCCTAAAAACTGTTTTTGCTCCATCTCACAATTTTGAACATGTAGTATTTTCATTGTTCTAAATAGTTACACAATTTTATTTTTATATTTTTCTTTAGTGCCTAAATTATTTATCACTTTATTTTACTCTTGCACAAAAGAAGTTTGCTATATTTAAAAAAAATTAATTCTGGTTTATTGTACTAAAGTTATATACTGTGGTTTGTATGACCTCAATTTCATATTACTTATTGAGAATTTGTGAACCAGTTCATGGTCTACTTTTGAAAATAATTCACGTAAGCTTGAAAGGAATGTGTGCTCTTTGATTATAAGGAGATCCTAGATATTACTATCAAATTAAATATATTAAAAATTCTTAAAAAATTTTTTAATGTTTATTTTTGACAGAGAGAGAGACAGAGCATGAGTGGGGGAGGGACAGAGAGAGAGGGAGACACAGAATCCAAAGCAGGCTCCAGGCTCTGAGCTGTCAGCACAGAGCCCGACGCGGGGCTCGAACTCACAGACTGTGAGATCATGACCTGAGCCGAAGTCGGATGCTCAGCTGACTGAGCCACCCAGGCACCCCTCATATTAAAAATTCTTACATTGATTGTGGATTGATTCATTTCTCCTTGTAATTCTTTCCAGTTTTACAAGTATAGAACTACTATTTATTTCTAATGAATAGTTCCCTTTGTCATCATGTAATCTCATATTAGTTTTGTACCTTAATGGTATGTCTTGTAAATAACATATGGTTGGATTAAAAAAAAAATCAATCTAAGACTCTTTAATTATTGGCTAGTTTGTTCTGTTTATACTCATAATTTCTGATATTTTTAAATTTATTACTAATTTTATTTTTTATTTTTCATACTTTTCTTTGTTTTTTGGTGTTTTTTTTTTTTGTACATTCTATTACACTGATTGAGTTTCTTTATTCCTTCTTTTCCCCCATCTGTATCATTTGGAAATTGTATATTAGATTTATATTTTAGTGGATACCCTTAAATTTGGGAAAGGGGTTGGATACCTTGAAAAATTTTTTAATGTTTATTTATTTGAGAGAGAGAGAAAGAGAGAATATGTGTGCTTGTGCACAAGTTGGGGAGGGAGAGAGAGAGAGAGTGAATCCGAAGCAGGCTTCAGGCTCTTAGCTGTCAGCACAGAGCTGACACGGGGCTTGAACTCACAAACTGAGATCATGACCTGAGCTGAAGTCCGACGCTTAACTGATTGAACCACCCAGGCAGCCCTGGATACCGTTAAATTTTTAATATAATATATTGACTTAACAAGGTCTAAAGATAATATGTATCTTTACCTAGTCCCTAAACAATAGAAGAACTTTAAAAAGATTTAATTCTATAAATCTCTCAATTCTTCTGTATATATTCTCTGTGTATTCTAGGGTTCCTTATTTTTAACCCCCTTAATTAGTCATTACTATTATCAGTTTTTAAAAAATTAACTCATGTCTGCCAAATCTCTTTGTTCAGTATATCCTACTTTTTCATTCAGGGTCAAGGTACAACCTGAAATAATTATCTCATAGTATTTGAGTAATAGGCTCTGTATGTCTTCATCTTTCTAAAATATCTTTATTTATTCTTTACTATAAAACATCTTTACTTTTGAAAAATAAGTTATTTGGGAATGGAATTCCATGTTGAAAACTATTTTCTCTCAGTATGTTGAAGATGTTACTGCAAAGAATGCTGGCCGTCTGCTCAAAGTCTCTATCTGAAGCCCAATGGGCTAAGTCAATGGGCTTCACTCATTTTGGGGGTACTGAGTTTACAGGAGGCTACTGAAAATCTTACAAACTCCTATTTAGAAATTGGAGGCAATATTGCCTCTTAATTTGAGAGTTTATGGAGCTCAGAAGCTCATCCCTGGCCCTAGGTTAAGAAAACTTGTTATAGGCCTTCAAAAAGTAGGAGGTCTTTCCAAGTGGAAGGTAGGCCCTACAGTTTTTCATGGAGCATTTTGGTCTTAATCCCATCTCTGTGCTCCTACTCTGTTGAGCAGAACACTGGACTGTGTGTGGGTTGAGAGCTTCTTTTGTCTTTCCAGGCTGAGGCTTAGCTGAAAGAGAGTCAAGTGGTAAAAAGAAGCTGGTCCAAAGCAGAAGAGACCTCTAAAGGCCATTCATGTAGAAGCTGACGCTGAAATGTAAATCATTAGGCTGTTACTAATCTGTCTGTATAACCACTGGTTACTAATGGTACAGCTCCACCGGCCTGGTTTACGACAGAGGCATTTGAATGGGCTTTCCAATAGGATTACTTAGATGTCTCCCTGTCAGTGCAGACCTGTTACAGAAGATTCTTGTTATCCAGGTATTAAGGAACTACAAAAATGGCATTGTGTGGGATTAAAAGGAGGCTACAGACTGAGCAGAGCCCTGTAGTGGGGAGGTATCAGGGTCTTCACGGGCCATGAGACCACTTTTTATAGCCCCAAAGAGCATAAAACCTTTTCACTAACTGCTCTTCTTCACACATGGAATAGGATTATTAATGGGAGGGAGGCCTAGGGGGGAAATTCACAAGAAGACACACCGTTTCTTCTTTATCTTTCTTTTCAACAAACTTACCTGGCATGCATTGTGACTGAGGCACCCACTGGGTGTTGGGGTATAACAATTCACCCTAGGAAAAGATTCATTCCCAACTCCCCCTCCCACATTTTATAGGCATGAGCAACAACCCCTCCCCCCCACATACCACATTGTTGCCACAGACAGTTAAGAACATGTGGGTGTTCTTCTTATACCTTGTGAAATGAATTGAGCTAAATTATAGCTTCCCATTTATAAAACAGTGGTAGTCTAAAGCTGCAGAGTGCAAAATTCAGAGATTGCCATAGTAACTCTGCTTTTCTCAGGAAGTAATTGAAAAAAAGGCACTTTTAACAAAAATAGAATATTGATGTTCGTATCTATAAAGGAATTAATTTACTGACTGATAGAGGGGAAAGACGAAAGATGAGCCATCGAGCTGCATTTTAATGTGATTGTGATTATACCCAGGGTAGCAAGAAGCTTAAACTTGTTCTTTTATTTTTGCAGCAAAGAGCACATTTCTTTTCAGCTGGTTTGTATATAGAAATAGTTTCCAGAAATATATAGAGTAATAGGGAATTAGAGAGCACATCTGGTAAAACACTGAAAGGCTCCAATTTGTTTCTTGCCATTATCAGTTTGATGAATGTTAAAATTGCTTGCAAGATATTTAATTGCTGTTCACGATTAGTATGGCAGCAATATTATAGGAATAGCTTGTGAACATACTTTTAACAATTAGGGAACTCTGGCCTATCACGGGTGCCATCATGAGACCAAAGACACAACTATATGAAGGAAAAATGATTAGGTAAAGAAATAATAATGATGATAATCATGTTCTAGAAATACTATTTGGACAGTTGATAGAATTTTGATGAAGGCTTATAAATGTGTGTATGTATATATGTGTGATATAAATATATGCTAGGTATATTTCAGGGCTTGTTTTCTGGGACTTTCATCTAGAGAATTAGAATCATTCTAAAGGTAAATTATTTCCAAGTTAGGTTCCAGTTACCTAAAGAATGATCCAAATGAATGAATCTTAGTGAAATATTAGGTCCTATTGCAGGATTAGGGATGACTTTTTGAGGATAGGTCTCTCCCCAGAGAGATCATAGCCCTGGTAAGTTTGGTCCTGGTTGGCAGGAAGTGAGAATATGGTTCTTTTCTCAGGGCTATTTTCATTTTTTAAAAGTCTATTTATTTATTCTGAAGTGGGGAAAGAGAGAGAGAGAGGGAGAGAGACAGAGAAAAGGAGAGAGAGAGAATCACAAGCAGGTTTCTTACTATTAGCTGGGAGCCTGGGGCTTGAACTCATGAACCATGAGATCATGACCTGGGCTGAAACCAAGAGTCCAATGCTTAACTGACTGAGCCATCCGGTTGCCCCAGGCTACAAGAGAGGTACATCTTTACAAAGAAGGCTAGACTTCCTGGGATAAAATCTCAAGCAAGGTAACCTGACATGGGATTTGGGGATGAGGGAGTAGGTGCTTCCCCTACTAGATTATGAGCTCACAGAGGGAAGGATAGTGTCTTAATTGTCTCTGGAGTCACAGGTCTAGCACAGTGCCTGGAGTAGAAAGAATGGTCAATGTCTGTTTGACTAATTAAATGAATGGCACTCCATTGAGACAGCCTCAGGTCCCATTTTCTAGGACCATCCTTGCTCCCTACACATTGCCACTGGTTTGGCTGTCACAAGTTACCTTCACTTAAAGTAACTTTACAGTTTTTTTTCTCTTAAAAAAAAAAAAAAAGACAATGGTAATGGAATGCTTATTATGAGCCAGGCACTAAGTTAAGCACTTTGTATATTATTATGTACATTTATTCCTTTCAAAACCTTGGCAGGGTTGGTACTTTTAATGACCCCACTTTTCACAGAAGGAAACTGAGACTCAGAAAGATTGGCTAGGATTTCTTTCTTACTCTTTTTTTTCTTTTTTCTGCCAAAACTTTATTGCTTCCATTTGGCCCATGGCTGGGGAGAGGGCTCCAGGTGGTTACAAAGTTGCCTAATAGCTTCAGGCCAAGGCTCAGAGGCAGCAGTGGGATGCCAGAGCGGCCCCTCAAAGGCCACTGGGTCCGGGAGACTCCTAGTGGGGCTTGAAGGTGAGCCTTTGAAGAGATACTCGCCCAGCCAGCCTGGGGGCAGCCAGCCTAAGCAGGTGAGTCAGGTGGTTGGTCGCCCATCTTGATGAGTTTCACCTCTACATCCGGGAGGTAATGCTCCAGGAAGTCACAGAGCCAGGGGTCTGTGTGGGCAGAACCCAGGCATGCAGCCCAAGAGGGACAGGGCCAGGTTCTTCTCCAGGACCCTGGGGGCTTCCAGGGCTCCAGGGTTCTACCCCACTCTTCTCAGGAAGATTCTGGGTGTCCTGGGAGAGGGCATGGCCATGCGTGGGTTTCTCATGTTCAAGAGGCCCCGGAGCCCTGGCACTTGTCCTGGCCGACTAAGGAAGCAGTGGCCGCCGCCCTCCAGAGCCACAACCTCGTGGGGTCAAAATAGACGCCCAGAGAGAGGTAGGTGTTGGAGGCCCTCAGATGCTTACCGGCCGGCCCGTTAACAGCAGCCTCCACCCGGATGGAATAATTCTGATGAATCTGGGAGCTCGCGGTGGGTCGGCTGGTCGGCCATGAGGAGCTAGGCCCCCAAAATGGTGTTGGCTGGTCCTGGAGGCAGAGGATGGCTGGAGTATGGTTCTGAAGTGAAAAGAGATTGGAGGGTGGTCGCAGGCTGGAGGAAGGGGCATCTCCCGGGTCTGTTATGGCCAGACACTCTGGAAGCAAGATAGTAGTACTGCCAGGTGCTCTGCTGGCTAAGATTTCACAACCAGCATATGTTAGGGCCAGAGTAGCAACCAAGTAGTTTAGCTTCCATTTGTTCCCAGGAGAATGAATATAAACAGAAATGAAGCCAATTCTGGGACCTCAGAAAGAGGGGGAGAAAGCTTTTGATGTGGGGAGGGGACAGTATGGAAATTAAGTACATTCTTAGGTTACAGGAAAAATTACGTGGGGTCTCTGATGAGATCTAAAGACCTAGGAAACACTTCTGAGTACAGAAAACATTCATGCTTACGTTATTGGGTTGAGATTATCCAACCTCAGTGTGGCAAAGGTCTTGAATCCTGTCAGTGGTGTGGCACTCAATACTAAAAGAACTCACTGTTGTATAGGGCTTGCAGTTTTTAAAAGCACTTTCATATCTTGTTTCATCTGATCTCAACCTTGCTGAAGTATGCAGTGCAAGAATGGTAGTTGCTAGAGCTGGTCAGTATTCCAGTTCCCTTCCTCTGGCACAAGGTTAGATAGGATTCACCTGCCCCTTTGAAATTGGATCTGACTGTGTGAGTTGCTTTGGCCAAGAAAATGTGAGTGACGGTAACACATGGCATTTCTGAGTGAAAGCCTTTCAAAAATGGTTCACATGTTCTCTTTCCCCTGCTGATTTGATGAACAACTTTCTTGATAGTCTAGGCCTTGTCTTTATGCTAGAGTTCTGATATGGCGAGAGCCCATATTAAAAGAATAGAGTCATAATCTGCATATTAGCACTTCCCTTATTTCCTACCATACCTGGTGATGCAGGGTCATGAGAGAAGACTCATTTCCAACCTTCAATCTTAAGGATTCTAAATTATTTTCTAAATTGCATATCTTACTGGAACCCTTGCCCCAGCCAGGTGCCTCTGGGGAGTAGTAATGTGGAAAGTACTAGTCGTCTTGGGAGTTTGGTAATCAGTCATAAAGGCACTTGATGGCTGGACCAGAATGGCAGAATAAAGGACTTAGTGCTACAGATGTAAGGATACCTATTTCTCCTTTTCTTTCCACCACTGGGGTTTAAAAAGTAGAGGGTCAAACGTTGGAAGAAACAATAACAGTAACAAGATTGCAACCAGTTCCTGCTAGCTGTTTTCATTCTGGCACCTCTAGTCTGCAACTAGCTTCAACTAGTGCTCATGAAACAAAAATGAGATGTTATTGGGGTTATTTTTCTGTTTTTTTTTTTTTTTTTTGAAATTTACCACACCACATCTTAAATGACTTATTTGGTAAGACTTGAGAGTTAGGGTTGGTTTTTGCTTTTATGGTCCTCCGTCTCAAAACCAGCTTAAAAGTAAAGATGAAACAGATTTCCACACACCAGGTCTCTTGGAGAATCAAAACAAATCTGGAGAAGAGGTACTAATTATAAAAAGGTTTGTTCAGTTAGTTTACAAACCATGGTGGGTGCTGGCATGTAGGCGTATCAGGCATTTACAGGCTACATCTGTGCAGGCTGCCTGTCGAGTAGATATCCCAGCCTCAGAAAGATGTTCCATCAGACAGCGGGGCTGGAATCAACTGATGGCAATGAGAGTAATATCCCTGAATGTTAAACCAATCTACTTGCCAGTGTGTGGTGGTCCCTCAGCCAAATAGTAAAGACCACGGGACCCTTAATTATCTGCACCAACTTCTCAACCAGGTTTTATTTTGGTGATTGAAATCCTAGGAAAAAGCACCCAAGAAGAAATGAAGATATCCTGGACTTAAATGAGCCCTAACAGTATATTCAGATATCCCATTTGGCGATGTTGATATTTTGGGTTTCTTTATACATCAAATGATTTGTCTGAAATTTGAGGAAATCATCGTTCCTCAAATTGAATTGGTAATAGTCATAGATTATTCTGATTTTATATTCTTGGCACAAAACACAGTCAAATTAAGGTGGAATGCTACTAATAAATTTCTCACATTCAAATGCTTTTGCTAAATTCGACTTAGGTTTATAGTGGTTGGATGGGGAAAGAGAAAGAATCTTTTAAAGAGAATGCCCTTAGAATTCCAGCTTCCATCAAGCAAACAAAACAACAGTTGGAAATTGCTGGAGTGGTTTAATGACTAATCTTCAACAGTCTACTTGCAGTAAGAAATGATGATTATCATGAGTAATTGTTTCCTGATTGTGTGGTACACAGTCATGCAGAAGGTGATGGTGGGACACACTGGCCCAATATTTCAGGGCCTTTTTGTGTGTCACAGTCTATGCAAGATGAGAAAGCCTACAGGAAACAAGCAACGTAGAGCTGCCATATAGGCAAAGTGGAAGTAGGAGGCTGGATTTTCCCTCTTGGGCACTGGCTAGATAATTAGAGCCAGCAGCAGGAGGCAAATTAAAGCCTTACTGGGAAGTTCTAAATAGCGAGGTGTTTGTGAGCTTTGGATACTTCTGTGAAGCCCTGAAGCAAGACTGAAGTGCGGGAGCAGGCGTCAGTAAGTCTTTCCACAAAGCTGGATGTATCCTTCAGCAGCTCTCAAAGTTCCTAAAACCCACGATACTGCTGCAGAGAATGAGATCTGTGTGACTTCTGATTTTAAAAAAGGAAGAGGCACAACGAGTAATAACAGTTTAAATTGAAATTCTGTGGATAAGAGTCTTATTCTATTCTGTATGTCGTCTTGCATTTCTTTAATTCTTAGTCCACATGGTATTTTCTCTTAGAGTTAATATGTTAATTGTATACAATTGATAGCTAGTTAATATGATTATGAAGAGTTTTTAAATTTTTTAAAAATCATTTTTTAAGTTTTATTTATTTGAGTAATCTGTGTACCCAGCATGGGGCTTGAACTCGTGACCCTGCGATCAAGAGTCATATGCTCTACCGACTGAGCCAGCCAGGTGCCCAGAGTTTTAAGTTGGGGGAAAGAAAAAACATTATATGGAATGGAAGTGCTTCCCTTAAGTGAATTAGTTCTCTGTTTTCCACAATTGAATGAGTTCAGCTGTGTTTGGGACTATACAATCTAAATAAGTATAATTGCCCGTGTCGTGGCAACAGTCCCAGTTTTACAATGGGATTTCAAAGGATCTAACTAACCAGCCCTTACAGCAGTGGTTGGCAACCTTCTTCCTGCCTCCAAACTCCTGAGGGGTATAAAATACTCCTATTAGAAGAATAGTTGTGAAGTTCATTCTAGTGAAAGTCCACATATGCCATGGTCAGATACGGGAAAGGGTGTTATCTACAGGGCATGAAGCACGTGTATTTCTAACATTTTTACCCTCCTTAATTGAGATTGTTGCTTTAAAGAATGAGTCTTGCAAAAACTATTCTTGTGTTAGCTAACTCTCTGATATTGAGCATCTTGTGGAGAAAGAACTAAAACATGGAGGTATTTGACTAGGAAGCAAGGATAATGGCAGTTTTGGTGTCATGATGCAACTACAAAGAGAAGATGGTTTGACCCATTACTGTCTCTTCTTTATTACTTTATTCCTTGATTAGTTTTTCTATTTTGAAAGATTTTGCAATTCAAACTACTGTACATCTTTCTGTTATATGTAGCTGCTGACTACAGCTTGGTTTATATTTTCCCAGACATTTTCTCTTTTCTGGTATATGTATATATGTACTTGTGTGTTTATGCATGCTTATATTTTTCTTATGAATATATTAATGTATATTTACACAGCACACTTATTTGTAAATTTGCTTTTTTACCAAAACATGATCATAACATTTGTATTTTACTAACTTTCTTTTTCTTAGCAATTTTATCAAAGATATCTTTTCTTGTCAGTACTTATATAGATCTACCTTATTCTTTTTAAAATGGCTGTGCTGTATTCCATAGTACAGGAGTTTCATAGTATACTTATTCTCCTATAGATGGGAATTTTGGTTGTTTCTCTTTTTTGTTGCTTTTATAAACAAAGCTTCAGTGAATATCATTGTGCATATATTTGTATATCTGTGTATTTTTGTGAGCATTCTTGTAGCTAATAGCATTCTTTTGTGAGCATTCTTGTAGTTAATAAAAAGTGGAACCCATTAATAAATTATTCTAAAAGATGGCTGTGCCAAAAACAGACACATAGACCAATGGAATAGGATAGAGACTCCAGAATTGGACCCACAAATGTATGGCCAACTAATTTTTGACAAAGCAGGAAAGAACATCCAATGGAAAAAAGACAGTCTCTTTAACAAATGATGCTGGGAGAACTGGACAGCAACATGCAGAAGGTTGAAACTAGACCACTTTCTCACACCATTCACAAAAATAAACTCAAAATGGATGAAGGACCTGAATGTGAGATAGGAAACCATCAAAACCCTAGAGGAGAAAGCAGGTTGCCCTCAGCTGTAGAAATTTCTTACTTGACATGTCTCCAAAAGGCAAGAGAATTAAAAGCAAAAATGAACTATTGGGACCTCATGAAGATAAAAAGCTTCTGCACTGCAAAGGAAACAATCAAGAAGACTAAAAGGCAGGGGCGCCTGGGTGGCGCAGTCGGTTAAGCGTCCGACTTCAGCTCAGGTCACGATCTTGCGGTCCGTGAGTTCGAGCCCCGCGTCGGGCTCTGGGCTGATAGCTCAGAGCCTGGAGCCTGCTTCCGATTCTGTGTCTCCCTCTCTCTCTGCCCCTCCCCCATTCATGCTCTGTCTCTCTCTGTCTCAAAAATAAATAAACGTGAAAAAAAAATTTAATAAAAAAAAAAAGACTAAAAGGCAAACAGCAGAATAGGAAAAGATATTTGCAAATGACCTATCAGACAAAGGGCTAGTATCCAAAATCTATCAAGAACTCACCAAACTCCACACTCAAAAAACAAATAATCTAGTGAAGAAATGGGCAGAAGACATGAATAGACACTTCTCAAAAGAAGACATCCAGATGGCCAATAGGCACATGAAAAGATGCTCAACATCGCTCCTCATCAGGGAAATACAAATCAAAACCACACTCAGATGTCACCTCACGCCAGTCAGAGTGGCCAAAATGAACAAATCAGGAGATTATAGATGCTGGAGAGGATGTGGAGAAATGGGAACCCTCTTGCACTGTTGGTGGGAATGCAAACTGGCGCAGCCACTCTGGAAAACAGTGTGGAGGTTCCTCAAAAAATTAAAAATAGATTTACCCTATGACCCAGCGATAGCACTGCTAGGAATTTACCCCAGGGATACAGGAGTGCTGATGCATAGGGGCACTTGTACCCCAACGTTTATAGCAGCACTTTCAACAATAGCCAAATTATAAATGTCCATCAATTGATGAATGCATAAAGAAGTTGTGGTTTATATATACAATGGAGTACTACTTGGCAATGAGAAAGAATGAAATACGGTCTTTTGTAGCAACGTGGATGGAGCTGGAGAGTGTTATGCTAAGTGAAATAAGTCATACAGAGAAGGACAGATACCATATGTTTTCACTCTTATGTGGATCCTGAGAAACTTAACAGAAGGCCATGGGGGAGGGGAAGGGGAAAAAAAAGCTACAGAGAGGGAAGGAGGCAAACCATAAGAGAGTCTTAAAAACAGAATAAACTGAGGGTTGACGGGGGGTGGGAGGGAGGGGAAAGTGGGTGATTGTCATTGAGGAGGGCACCTGTTGGGATGAGCACTGAGTGTTGTATGGAAACCAATTTGACAATAAATTTCATATTAAAAAAAAGATGGCTGTGCCAATTTGTATTTTTCTCCAACTGTAAATGAGAACACCCATTCACTTACATTTTTATCCACAGTGGGTATTATCAGTCTTCAACATTTTTTCCAATATGGTGGGTAAAAATCATTTTATTTTCATTACTTTGATTATTGGTAGAGCTTAACATATTTCTATGTTTTTGGCTATTTGCACTTCATTTAAGTGAATTGCTTGTTCATGTTTTTCATCATTTTTCTAATGGGGTTTCATATATTCTCAGTAATTTGTAGATGCTTATAATGTGGCTCTTAATCCTTTGATTTATATTATAGGTATTTTTTCCTGTATTTTTGGTGGGGGCTTCTAATTTTATTTTTCTGTACAGAATTTGAAATTTTCATGCAGTTAAATCTCAATTTTTCTGTTTATGGTTTTTGAATTTTATGTCATGCTCATGAAGCTCTTTCCTATCTTAAGATTTTAAAAGTTTATTTTATCATTTGAGGTTTTATATTTAGATAATATAAATATTTATATATTTGGATTTCTAGGCCATGTGGAACTTATATTTATGACTAATTCGAGTAGGAAGGTAATTACTTATTAAAATATGAATAACTTATTAAAATATGAAAATATGTCCAGTACTACAGGACACATTTTTCATTGTCGTCTACTATACAGGTTAGCTCATCCTTTCCCAATGATTGAAATGCCTGTTTATCTTCCACTAAAATATCACATACACATCGGTCTGTTTCTGCACTTTGTATTCTGTTCTGTGATTAAAACAGTACCACACTGTTTTCATTACTTTAAGGTATATTTTTTTTAGCTGCAGGGTGAGTCCTCATTTGCTCCCCCCTAGATATTTCTGGCTGTTTTTCTACATTTACCCTTCCAGAGGCTATTCATTGTAGAATGTGGCAGCGATAATGTCAAAGGCAGTTTCCTTGGGACTACAATTGAAGTGTGAAGGCAAGACCCTTTGTGTCACAGACGGAGGGAATGATTTGTCTCAGTTAAAAATGAGAAGTCATTCTTTTCTGTCTCCATGTCTGGCCTGCTCTGACTCATGGTAAGTACTCAATAAATATTTATTGGGTGAATGGCTAGGGCAAAATGATTTGAATGTACTGGCCTCCTATTTCCAGCCTTTTGTTTGCCCTATTGAACCCTATTGTCTCAGAACATACTGTGATAATAGTTCTGGGAAAACATGAATGTTCTGTTCTTGCAACATTGCAAGGAGATGCTGTAATTGCTGTAGGCAGTGCCCTTTGGAGCCCTTTCTAACATGCAGAAATCTGGAAGCAAAAAATCAAAGAAACCATTGCCTTCTGTAATTATTTTTGTAGCCATGTTGCTTACAGTAAGACATATGTACCTCTCCTTCTCTGCACAAAGGCATCTCCCTGGGCCTGGTGGGTATAGATTGCATTCTCCATGCTAAGATCTCTGTCAGTGGATGTGCAAAAATCACCGTTCCCACGACAATCTTGACTCCTGTAAGGATCATGCTGCCTTCCCCTTGATCTCAGATAGGGTCTTTAGTGCTGGGCATACTCTGGGTATATGTGGGTTTCTGTGCTTCACAGTCCAAGGGGCCTGGGTTCAGGCATTGATTTTATTAATCACCTTTCTCTCAGTCACCTTTTATTTGTTGCTATAATTCTGTATCTGTATTTAATTCTGTATTATGGTTAATGAAAGATCCTTTGCGTCTCACATTCCTGCACACCTTTTTTGCTTAGACTCTCATGCTCCTCCCCTCCCCAACCTTCAAGAAAGACAACACCAAAAGTCAACCAAACATACCCTCATAGGCTTGTTCTTTTAGAGGGGGGCACAAATTCAAATGTAGTCAGAGGCCAAACAGAAAGTGAAAATAGGGAAACAGGTTGGTGTTGTCAAATTAGACAGTAAGAGGTAGAGGAGCCTGGGGCTAGACTAAAGAGGTCATTCCCTTCCAGAAGGCATTCAGAATCTTAGTTTTAAGGCCTTGCAGGCCAAACACATTTTGTGGCCGAATCTGGCCTATTTACCCAAGATATACTCTCTCTGTTGTATACACAGAACACTGGATATTCTCAAGGGGGACCTCTAAATGTCTTTGAAATCATATATACTACTAAGGCATGTAATTTCCCTCATGAAATGCCACAGACTGTGTGAAGATTTTTAAGTGGCCCCTTCAACAATAAGTGAAAATGTGGTAGTGAATGTAGCAAAGTTGACTAGGGCCACTCGCACAGCCTCACAGTTTAAATCAGTGTCTCTGCAAAATTGTAAATTACTACATTTAATAAACCTGTGGGTGGCTTGCAAATAGTCAAAACTGTTACTGATAAATTTTTCAAATGCCAGGGATGTACTGGCTTCCTTTTTGCCTTTGCCACATGATCTTTGCATGCCTTGTTTCCACTGAATGGAATGTTCTCTCCACCACAGCCCTAACCCCTCCTTCCTCACTGCAGTTATCACCTCTAACTTTTCTATCTCAGCTCATTTTTTACATTTTCAGAGAAGCCTTCCCTGATCCAGAAACCTTCTATCACATTCATAGTGCTTATGCTTCATGACAGAGATTATTTGATTAAGGTCTATCTTTGCCATTAGACTGGCGTGGTTATACTCACCATTTTATCCTTAGCACAGTGCCTAATACATACTAATATTTCCCCATTGGACCCTTCCCAATTGTGAAATGAATGAATGAATGTTCTTTAGACATTTTATTTTATTTTATTTTATTTTATTTTATTTTATTTTATTTTAAGTTACTGAATTTTTTTTTTTAGGCAAAATTCATACAACATAAAATTTACCATTTTATTATTTATTTATTTTTAATTTTTTTTTTTAACATTTATTTATTTTTGAGAGACAGAGAGAGGCAGAGTATGAGCAAGGGAGGAACAGAGAGAGAGGGAGACACAGAATCCGAAGCAGGATCCAGGCTCTGAGCTGTCAGCACAGAGTCTGATGCCGGGACCGAACTCACAAACAGCGAGATAGTGACCTGAGCCGAAGTCAGACGCTCAACCGACTGAGCCACCCAGGCGCCCCTAAAATTTACCATTTTAAAGTGAACGGTTCAGTGATTATTTTTCAGCATATTCACAGTGTTAGTGCAACCACCACTTCTATTTCCAACACATTTTCGTCTCCCCAGAAGGAAGCCCTGTGTCCGGTAAGCAATTCTTGCCTATTCCCCCTCTCCACCAGCCCCTGGTGACCACCAGTCTGCATTCTATCTCTATGGATATACCTATTCTGGCTATTTCATATAAATGGGATTATACTATATGTGGCCTTTTGTGTCTGGCTTTCATTTAGCATAATGTTTTCAAGGTTCATTCACACTGTAGTATATCAGTACTTCAGTCCTTTTTATGGCTGAATAATATGCCATTGTATCTATATACCTTAGTTTGTTTATCCATTCATCCATTGATGGATGTTTGAGCTGTTTTCACCTTTTAGCTATTGTGAATAGTAATGCTGTAAACATGCATGTATATGTATTTGTTTTCAATTCTGTGATAATTCTTTGTTTAACTTCTTGAGGCACCACCAAACTTTTCCACAGCAGCTGCACCATTTCACATTCTCATCAGCAAAGTATAAGGGTTCCAGTTCTTCCCCATCCTCTCCAATACTTGTTATTTTCCATTTTTAAGAAAATTATACCCAGCCTAATGAGAAGTGGTGAAGTGGTACCTAATTGTGGTTTTGATTTTGTTATTTCCCGAATGATTAATGACATTGAATGTATTTTCATGTGGTTGTTGACCATTTTTATATTTCCTTTGGGGAAATGTCTGTTAAAATCTTTAGTCCCTTTTATAAGTTAACAGCCTTTTTGTTGTTGAGTTATAAGAGTTTTACGTGTATACGTATTTATATACACATATACATGTATATGTATGTATGTATATGTTTTCTGGATATTAGATTCTTATCAGATGCATGATTTGCAAATATTTTCTTCCATTTTGTGGGTTGTCTTTTAAATATCTTGATGGTGTCCTTTGAAGCACAGTTTATTTCTCTTTTTGTTGCTTGTACTTATTAGTGTCATATCTAAGACTCTATTGCCAAATCTAAGGTCATGAAGATTTACTCATATGTTTTCTTCTAAGAGTTTTATGGTTTGAGCTTTCCTATTTAGATTGTTCATCCATTTGAGTTGGTTATTGTATGTTGTGTGAGGTATAGATCCAATTTCATTGTTTTGCATGTGGATATCCAATTGTCCCAGCACCCAACAGAAGAGAATGTTCTTTCCCTTATAGGATGGTCTTGGCACCCTTGTTGAAAATCAGTCAGCCATGAATATGTGGCTTTATTTCTGGACACGCAATTCTATTCCAATTATCTATCTGTCCTTATGCCAGCACCACACCATTTTGATTACCATTGCTTTGTAGTAAGTTTTGAAGTATGGAAGTGTTTGTATTCTTTGTTCTTATTTTTCAGTATTGTTTTGGCACAGGATAGTTTTTTCCTTGAAGCTAAGATTGTCTTATTTCTTTGCACACCTTCTTCTCCATCCTTTCTATCACTAACACAGCCATCTGTCCTAAAATGCCCATTTCTTCAGGTGTTCATCTTTTTTCACAGTCACTTATGTTTCCAGGGAGAAGCTAGGGTTTACTATAATGTTATGTTGTGAACACCTTTAAGACTAATATGGAATAGGATGAAATGATAGCTGGGGCCAAAATCTGGTCCAGCATTCTTCTGTGATCCATCCAGCTAGGACTCCCCTGCAGTATTTTGTAATGGTCCATTTATCTACCAGTGATTAATTTGTAAGCAACTGGAGCATGAGGAAGGCACCCCTAATATCCAATATGACTCCTGGCCTTCAGTAAAAGCTTACTATGTCTAATTAGTATATTACCGAACAAAGAAATTACTGACCAGACCAGTTTTTTTCTTTTTTAATGTTTATTTATTTTTGAGACAGAGAGAGACAGAGCATGAATGGGGGAGGGTCAGAGAGAGAGAGGGAGACACAGAATCTGAAACAGGCTCCAGGCTCTGAGCTGTCAGCACAGAGCCCGATGCGGGGCTCGAACTCACGGACTGCGAGATCATGACCTGAGCCGAAGTGGGACGCTTAACCGACTGAGCCACCCAGGCGCCCCCAGACCAGTTTTTAAATAGTGATCTGTGTTTGATCCAAACCAATAGGCAAAATGCCATCCAAGCAAACCCTGCCTGGAAGGCTGGTGGTGAAAAGTGGAAATGTTTATTTTGCAGTTAGCTAAAGGTAAAGGAGACTTTTCTGAATATTTTACTTGGCAGCTCCATGTAGTCTGTGTAGGCCACTATACTAACCACATTTTCTAGAGATTAGAGGACTGTTGAAATCCCTTCCATCTCTTAGGGAAATTGTGCCTACCTGCAATTTAGGGGACATGTTTACCTAAAATCGTTGTCTGAGTTGTAGTAGCACTTAAAGCTGGTGAGTTCCCCAGTCCTCATATGGAGTGGGAATTTTATACCCACATATCTACAAATGTATGTAAGTTACATGTAGAGGAGCTATCGATATTTCATTTGTGTTGTAGCCATGGTGTTTCTTTTTTTAGCTACTATGGGATTGTAGGACTTAGACAGCTGGGTATCTATTTTAGAGGAGAATAATAAACATATTAGCATTGCTCCCTCTACTACTTGGAGTAATTGGCTTTCTTTCCAGATTTTTAGTTTTTTTGATTATAATAGAAATAAAATACTGCAGGGGCGCCTGGGTGATGCAGTTGGTTAAGCGTCCGACTTCAGCCAGGTCACGATCTCGCGGTCCGTGAGTTCAAGCCCTGCCTGCGTCAGGGTCTGGGCTGATGGCTCAGAGCCTGGAGCCTGTTTCTGATTCTGTCTCTCCCTCTCTCTCTGCCCCTCCCCCGTTCATGCTCTATCTCTCTCTGTCCCAAAAATAAATAAACGTTGAAAAAAAAATTAAAAAAAAAAAAGAAAGAAAATACTGCAGAATATTTTATAAATTAAAAATAAAGTCTTTTACTATACTTCTGCATCCTTCATGCCTCCTAGTTCAATCTGCCTCTCTTGCTTTGATGTGCCATTTCAACAAGAATGAATGAATGAAATACTGCAGGCACATTGCATTTAGCCTGGAGGGTGACTATTAGCAAGTGAAAGGTATTTGTCTTTCCTGTCCTTCCATCTTACCCATGAGTTTTTAGTGATCCAGATCTATCTGTCCTAAGGGAAGCTGGAAACAAAACAAGAATGAATAGTTCTTGGTTAGGCCCTAAATGAAATGCCACACCTGCCTGTTAGGCCTGTAACCTGTATGCACTCCATTGGGTTGAGAAAAAGGTCATATGTGGGTCAGCAGTTCCAGAGCAGGGTATGTTTTGTTTTTGTTTTATTTTTTATTTTTATTTAAAAAACATTTTTTTTTACATTTATTTATTTTTGAGAGCTAGAGTGAGACAAAGTGAGAGCAGAGGTGGGGAAGAGAGAGAGGGAGACACAGAAGCTGAAGCAGGCTCCAGGCTCTGAGCTGTCAGCACAGAACCTGACGGCGGGGCTCGAACCCGCAAACCGTGAGATCATGACCTGAGCTGAAGTTGGCCACTTAACCAGCTGAGCCACCCAGGCGCCCCTGTTTTGTTTTTGTTTTAATCATTTTCTTATTTATTTTTGTGAGTAGGAGGCCACGGTATAATTTCTGTTAGGAGATACTCCATGCAAGTTAAGGAAGACTTACAAGGTCTTCTATAGCCTGAGGAGTTTATGACAATTCCTCCATCTTGGTTTCCTGATGCTGAGACTTGTTTGAGGATGTCTGACTCCGTGAATAAGCTCCATCTAAAGATACACCTATGATCTTCATACATTCAAAAGACCCCACCTTGCACTGTGGGAATGAGGGCCTAGTGAACACTCATGCTGCACAACCAGTGTGCCCTTGCCTGTCCTTTTGAAATGTCTTCAACTTGTTGGGACAGAATTGCCAGTGTTGCCTAGGATGGGCGTGTATGGGACTCTACAAACAACCCAACATCAGGGCTAGTCTAAGGCAAGATGGGAAGTAGGTTGAATTTGTCTTTGCACCTCAGCTTTGCTATTCTTTGCCCTACCTGTGACTGTCCCCTGCACTCCTCTTGCAGCTTATGCCTTTGTCTATCAGTGCCCCACTGAGACCCTTTCTCCCAGAACCATACTTAGTGCATGGGGCCTTTCTTGTTCTCTCCTAGTTCGTATGGGTGTGTTCCTGTGTGCCACACTGTGGTTGACTGATCCTTGGTAAGGTGATAATAGGTTCAGTAATAGGTTCCAGGGCCTGTGAGATGATATTTCAGAGAACCACAGAACCCTGTGGCTGGATGAAGGCTCAGTGTTGCACTGTGGGTGGGAGATTCCTTTTGAAGTTGACCTGCCTGGGTTGTTCACCCTGACATTTAACGTTAGCAAGCTAGTTGTTTCACCTCTCTGAACTTCACTTTCTTCCTCTGTAAAATGAGGGTTATGACTTTTCCTTCTGAGGGGAGTGGTCTGGATTACATGGGATATGTAGCTAACACATGGGGCATAGTGGCAAGCATATAGTAAGTTCAGTAAGTACATGAGGGTTCCTTTACTTAAAAAAGACTTAGAGTGGAGTGGAAGGAAAGATAGAAATCATCTCATCTAACCTCTTGGAGAAACACATCAACTGTAACCTAGGAAAGTGATTCCAGATGCAGAGGGAGAAACTTGTGGCTGAGCCGTTTGATTCAGAGCTGTGGGCTGCATCTATCCTCAGGGCCAGCCTCAGTTCACGTCTGATCTTGCTGCGTATGATCCAGTGATAGCATCTTTGGACCTGAACACCCAAAATGTTCCTGAAAGGGACCTACTTCCCACAGAAAGGCAGCCAGCCACCTGGACACCAGATTTGTTTTTAATATTAACAACCCTGATCTTTTAAAAATACCTTTGAGGATATACTGAATCCGTTTTGTCTGGTTTCCGTCTCTCCTGACAGGGCCTCTCTTTTTTTCTCCACACCCACCTCTTGGCCACCCTCTCATCCCGGCAGCTGCAGGGAAGATTTCTTTCCAGCTGTCTATCAAGTCTTCAAAAGCCAGCCGGAATGTAATTGTAATCTATTTTTCCACCCCTCAATGGTAGTGGGTGAAAAACACACACACATTGCTCAAAATTGCAAGGCGATGAGAGCCAGAGCTGCCTCGTGACTCACACAGAGCCCTGCATGGATAATTACTGCCATTCATTACTGGCCCAGGAAAGAACACAAGGATCCAATTGGGTTTTAGTGAACCAGAAGCCTAATGGATAAGGGGGAAGAAGGGGCCTCTGCTCCCTCCCTACTGCCTCCCCCTCTAATATCCCCTCATCCAATACATACTCATATGCCATTCTCAGAAAAATAACATCCTGCTGGCTATTCTCTTCCCAGCTCACATCTTTTATTATGCTTACTTAATGTGCAGTTTAAAATTGGTACTGTGGCCAGATTCTGATAAGCACTTCTCCGCAGAATACCTCAATAACCTGAGCCAGGACCTGACTTGCCAGTTTTCCTGGATGAGGGTTAAATAGGCACTATTTCATTAATTCATATATTCATTCATCCAACAGTTGTCATGAATTCACCACGCAGTGCTAGATTCTGAGGGAAATGTTGAAGTTGCACTCCTCCCGATGAAGTGATCTTCCCTCTTCACTTTAATTCTTCCTGGTACTATCTCTTGCAGATGGGCTGGGATGCCATTTGCTGGCTCCCACTCGGTGCATTCTCTCCCTCCCCTAAATTCCTTCAGTTGTGCTGCTCTGTCTTGTGATCTTTCATTGGATCTTTAACTTGTCAAGGGCAGAGAATAATACCGCTAAGAAAAGGGAAGCATATATACAAAAATACGTCCATATCAACTCTGAGCAGAGTTTTATACACTGTTATGTATTGTTTGTAGGTACTCAATTAAGCAGTATGGAATGAATGAATGAATATTCAAGTAAGGAGCAATATATTTTAAGTTAAATGTCTTGGGATGGCTGTGGGGAGAGGTAAGTCCTAACAGAAGGGTAAGATTTCAGTTAGTTGACAGAGATACAAAGTCCTTCTAGAATGGGAAGTGTTGGGGGTGGGGGGCGCCTGACTGGCTCAATGGGACAGTCATGCCACTCTTGATCTTTGGGTCATGAGTTCGAGCCTTATGTTAGGTATAGAAATGACTTAAATAAATAATTAATTAAATAAGCTTAGAATGGGAAGTGTTGGAAGAAAAGCATCTCCTGCTGGAAGTAAATCTCTGGAGTTAGAATGTGCAAAAGAACACACTGAGGCTGCATTATTCTGCATTATTCAGTTTTGTCCCCAGTTTGGCTCCTTGAGGGTAGTCCACCAATATCCATATATTCCATTTAGCATCACCCATTCATTATAAGAGCTCATTAACTGTGTGGAATTTGTATTAGGTGGTTAAGGCCTTGAGTGACACTTTTAGCACAGTCAAGTTTTCTTCAGATCACATACATCTTCTTGTTCTCTCTGTTTTATTGTTATTTTTTGGTTCTTGAGATTTATAGGCCCCACACAGTGCCTCATCTCTTTTGCTTCTGAAAAGACTGAAGTTTCAAGAATTAGAAGCAGCATTTAACTTAAGATTCCTGGGAGTCTGCTTTATTTTGCAGACTGATTCCTCATAAATTTATCATATAATATGAGGGATAATCTGGAGAATTAGCGTGAAGAGATTCATGAGTTACTTATAGTTTATAATAAGGGCAATTTTAACATCACTTGTTGAATTGTTTACTTGGTTTTTTTTTTTTTCAGTATATGCAATTTATTGTCAAATTGGTTTCCATAAAACACCCAGTGCTCATCCCAAAAGGTGCCCTCCTCAATACCCATCACCCACCCTCCTTTCCCTCCCACCCCCCATCAACCCTCAGTTTTTTCTC
Source organism: Prionailurus viverrinus (assembly GCF_022837055.1). Lineage (NCBI taxonomy): Eukaryota > Metazoa > Chordata > Mammalia > Carnivora > Felidae > Prionailurus > Prionailurus viverrinus. Next base: position 57,904,342 of record NC_062568.1, on the reverse strand, counting down.
AGTTTTTAAGAGTCTCTTATGCTTTGGCTGTCTCCCACTCTAACCTCTTTTTTTTTTTTTTCCCTTCCCCTCCCCCATGGGTTTCTGTTAAGTTTCTCAGGATCCACCTAAGAGTGAAACCATATGGTATCTGTCTTTCTCTGTATGGCTTATTTCACTTAGCATCACACTCTCCAGTTCCATCCACGTTGCTACAAAGGGCCATATTTCGTTCTTTCTCATTGCCACGTAGTACTCCATTGTATATATAAACCCCAATTTCTTTATCCATTCATCAGTTGATGGACATTTAGGCTCTTTCCATAATTTGGCTATTGTTGAGAGTACTGCTATAAACATTGGGGTACAAGTGCCCCTATGCATCAGTACTCCTGTATCCCTTGGATAAATTCCTAGCAGTGCTATTGCTGGGTCATAGGGTAGGTCTATTTTTAATTTTTTGAGGAACCTCCACCCTGTTTTCCAGAGTGGCTGCACCAGTTTGCATTCCCACCAACAGTGCAAGAGGGTTCCCGTTTCTCCACATCCTCTCCAGCATCTATAGTCTCCTGATTTGTTCATTTTGGCCGCTCTGACTGGCGTGAGGTGATATCTGAGTGTGGTTTTGATTTGTATTTCCCTGATGAGGAGCGACGTTGAGCATCTTTTCATGTGCCTGTTGGCCATCCGGATGTCTTCTTTAGAGAAGTGTCTATTCATGTTTTCTGCCCATTTCTTCACTGGGTTATTTGTTTTTTGGGTGTGGAGTTTGGTGAGCTCTTTATAGATTTTGGATACTAGCCCTTTGTCTGATATGTCATTTGCAAATATCTTTTCCCATTCTGTTGGTTGCCTTTTAGTTTTGTTGGTTGTTTCCTTTGCTGTGCAGACTTTTTATCTTCATAAGGTCCCAGTAATTCATTTTTGCTTTTAATTCCCTTGCCTTTGGGGATGTGTCGAGTAAGAGATTGCTGCGGCTGAGGTCGGAGAGGTCTTTTCCTGCTTTCTCCTCTAGGGTTTTGATGGTTTCCTGTCTCACATTTGTTTACTTGGTTTTTGACATTACATTTAATGTTTTACATTGATTTTTTTTAACTTGCTTGATCTCAATAATATATGTATTGTTGCTATCCCACTTCACAGATGATGAGACTGAGGCTTGATGGGGAGTGGGTTAAGAAATTGCCTAGGCCCATGCAGACAGTAAGCAGTGGACCTGGGACTTGAATCCAGGTAATCTGACTTTAAAGCCCACATTCTGCAGGTTTTTGCATCCATAGCTTCTCTCTCTGACTAGAACTCTTGTCCTGACAGGTATCTGGAAAGATTATGTTCTTTACCTCCCAGGATCTAGGCAGATCAGCACAAATGTGACATCAAAATGGCAGATGACTGGGCTATTTCAGAGATGATTCCAGAGAACATTATATATATTTTTTGTAGGCAGAATCACTATTAATTGTCATTGAATTTTTAGGTGAAATTATTTGCCAAGTATTCCATACTTAGAATTCCAAGTGTTACAACCTCCAGAACTCTAACAATATATGCACACGTTTATATACACATTCATATATGTGTTTGTGGGTATAAATGATGAGGTGTATTTGATTTAAAGTTAATTATTTGAATTATTTGGGTGTACCAATCCACTGAACTCTTTCCCAGTTGCTCCTAAACCAAGGTGTTCCCAGGAAAATCAACTGAAATTCTTCAAATGATCTCTAAGTGGATCATTTACTCTTCCAAAGAGCTTTTTTGTTGTTGATATTCCCAAGAACAATCTTCTCTAACTGCATCTTCTGAATGCTCATAGAATCTTTGTTCTGAAATCTGAAAAGGTTTATCTTATCTATTCACCCATACCTGGGCAGGAAATTATCTTAGAAGATTGTATTTCAATTTATAATGACCTGCAGGGGATACCATACCACCTCTCTTGGCAGCTTATTGCCATCCCTAATAATCTAGATAGTCAGCAGATATTTCCTGATGTGCAATCCACATCTCTCCTGCTGCTTTGGTTCATTCCATTTGGTTGTTATGATACTGATGCTATCCTATTTGTGGTCCTTTTCTCAAGGGCAGGAAATCACAGCATTTATAACAGAGTCAATAGCTATGGTCACATTCCAGTTTCCTTAAGTGCCTCCATCTTGAACAGCCCTCTGAGCCCCAATTTTTATAATGTGGCTGAGGAGCTGTGAGAATGCCATCTGTTTGCAAGAATGAGGCCATTGATGGCTGTGCACTTGACTCTGAAGATGGCACTACTCATCCAAATCGAGATTTGAGACTTAAAGAAGCTTGCTTGCACAGCTAGGTTGACCCTCGCTTTGTAGGGAGATGTGACCATTTGAGAGTAATTGAATGGAATCATGAGCCTAGCATGGCATCTATATAGCATTTTTGTTTATTGAGTATAATTACTATACTCAGCTTTGTATAAAGCATGGGAGTAATAGGATCAAATTAAGGAAACCTACTTAGCTGGAATAGCAGGGAGGTTCCCTAATGAAGAGATCTGATAGACCATGGAATAGTCATCCCCAGGAATGCTGGTCTCATTGAGATGTGGTTACTTACCATGGAACTAAATCGTCCCCCACTGGATGCATCTCAAGCCCTTTTCATTTCGGTTTGTGACTTTGATTTAATTGGAAAAGTCTCACAGCTGTTGTTGACTACCTAAGGCTATGCTTTTCAAATTCTAGTTGTGGCAGAATCACCTAGGGAACTTTTTAAAATGCAGATTCTTGGGCCCCATTCTCAGAGATTCTGTTTCATTAGGTCTGGGTGTTGTCTTGGAATCTTCATGTTTACTGCATTTCCTGGGTGATTCTGATGTACATGTGTTGTAAACTCCATTTTGAAAAACAATGAGTTAGGGCCACTTTGAGAAGATTCTCTATCTTATAGTAAGTACATCTGTACATTTTGATTTGTTCCTTATCCTCATCGTAACAGTCCACTTTGTCCCATCACTAGAGTCCCTTTTTACTTGAAGACAAGGATAATGTTTGGTGAAAGGCAGGAGGTTGCTCAGAGATATGCCCTGCTCCAAGAAGTCTCTAGCCTCACTCTATCTGGCCTTCCCTGACTTTCCTCTGAGGCAGCTTGGTGTAGGGCAATGTTTCCCAAAGTTTTACGGCATGATAACAGTTCATAGAAAAAAAAAGGGGGCGGAGCTTTAGTATGAGCTGGAGTATGATGACAGCACCTATAAGCATGAGCATCAAGGTCCAGGCCTTCCAGAGAAGAGGCTAGAAAATTTTGTGTCATATGCGAAAGTTCTCACCAAGTGGGCAGAGCATTAGCCCAGTGGTGTAACTGTAGTGTAATTTAGAGAAACCCAAATATACCAATGGAACAAACATAGTGAAACTGGAACTTGGGAAGAATGATTAAAGGGATCACATACATGGGGCTTATTCCTCTTACATCAGATTTCAGGCTTATAGTACAAAATTAATTCTGGACCATGTCTGATATTGATGACCAATACCTCAGCAGTAATAATAATAGCAAAGAATTATTGGCTACTACTTTGTCAGGCTCTGTTCTAAACGGTTTATATGTATTATATCAATTCTCAAACTGTACTACAGGGATGAAAAATCCAAGGTAGAGAGAAGCCAAGTAATATTGCCTAAAGTCACACAGCTAATAAATGGTGGCAAATTGAATTTTTGAAGCTTGACAATAGAGCTGTGCTCTTTTCCACCATACTAGGCTGCCTCTGTTCCACCACAATGACAGTAAAAAGTATAATTAAAATGACAAAGTCAATAGAACTCAGATTTAATTGGTAAAAGAAAGAATTAGTGAACCTGAAAGGAGGTCTGTAGAAATTAACCAGTCTGAAGAATACAGAAGAAAAAAAATAGAAGAAAAATGAAAACAGCTGCAAAGTCCTGTGGGATACCATCATAAATTTCAACAGACATTTAAAGGGAGTCCAGGAAGGAGGTAAGAGAGATAAGGGTCCAGAACAAGTATTTGAGAAATAATTCGTGAAGACATCTCAAGTTTGATGAAAAACAGACTACGTAAAACCAAAAGCTCGATAAACCCAAAGTAAGATAAATATCTACACAAATCTGTTAAAGATGAATACAAAATCTTGAAATCAACAGGGGAAAAACAACTGAGAATATACAGAGGAATGTCAATGTGATTTATGGCCAACTTATCACCCGAAAATGGTACTCAGAGGGCAATGGAATCACATTTGCCAAGTGCTAGAAAAAATTGTCAGCCAATAGTTTTATATCTAGCAAACCTATCCTCAAAAATTAAGGCAAAATAAAAGTAATCCTAGATAAACATTGATTGAGGGAACTTGTTAACTGACTTGCCTTATTAGTTGTCCTTCAGGCTGAAAGGAAATTATAAGATGGTAACTGAAATCCATAGCAAGAAATAAAGAGCAAAAGAAACATGGTAACATGGTTAACATGTGAGTTAATTATGAAAGACTCTTTAAATGTATTTTTCTCATGTTCTCTCAATTTCTTTAAAAGAAGGTTTTACAAAGCAATAATTATAATTTGTGTTCTTAATATTAGACAACATTGAATCCAGGACCCAAACCATTAAATTAGTCTAAGAAGGGCACTTTTTAATACATGCTATTTTTTAAAAAATGTTTATTTTTGAGAAAGAGAGAATGTGAGCTGGGGAGGGGTAGAGAGAGTGGGAGACACAGAATCTGAAGCAGGCTCTGTGCCTCCACTTCAGCAACATGGAGAGGTCACCTGGCCACGGTCTGGGGGAGAGTCTGAGCTGTCAGCACAGAGCCTGATGGTGGGGCTTGAACTTACAAACTGTGAGATCAGGTCCGAAGCCAAAATTGGATGCTTAACTGACAGAGCCACCCAGGTGCCCCAATAAATGCTGTTTTTTAATGAAGATATAAGAAGTATATCTACTTATGGCATCATTTTCATAAAATAGAAACTACAAACTATCAAAATTGCAAGGAGATATACATGCTTGCAGAAGTTATTTATTGAACTTCTTTCAATCCATGACAGACATAATACATAAAAAAACCCAATGGTATAAGTTTTTATGAATGTTTGAGAGGCACTTGAAAAGTGCATTCTCTATTTGTAAGGGACAAGGTTTGATCTTTATATACTTTTTACAGAATTTTAAAAGTTTACTTATTTGTTTTGAGAGAGAGAGAGCAGGGGAGGGGCAGACAGAAAGAGAGAGAGAGAGAGAGCAAATCCCAAGCAGGCTCCACACTGTTAGCACAGAGCCTGATATGGGGTTCAGACTCATGACCTGTGAGATCATGACCTGAGCTGAAACTAAGTCAGATGCTTAACTGACTGAGCCTCCTAGGTGCCCCTATATTTTTATATAATTGTACAGTAATATATATTTATATTGCATATATTATATAAGTGTACTATACTTAAACATATATACTTATTTAATAAATATATACTTATTTTTATCTACTACAAATGCTATAAAGACATTTTGAAATTCTATAAATATAAACAGTGCAGACAGCATTCTCTGATCACAGTGCAGTCCAACTAGAAGTAAACACACCAGCTAGGTGTGAAAAACAAAACCACCTTTAATAACTCAGGTTTAAAAAAAAATCTAAATGAGGGCATCTGGGTAGCTCAGTCCATTAACCGTCCAACTCTGTTTTTTTTTTTTAACGTTTATTTATTATTGAGAGACAGTGTGAACAGGGGAGGGGCAGAGAGAGCAGGACACACAGAATCCAAAGCAGGCTCCAGGCTCTGGGCTATCAACACAGAGCCCAATGTGGAACTCGAACCCACAAACTGCAAGATCATGACCTGAGATGAAGTCGGACGCTTAACTGACTGAGCCACCCAGGCACCCCATAAGCGTCCAACTCTTGATTTTGGTTTAGGTCATGATCTCACAGCTTCCTGAGTTTGAGCCCCATGTTAGGCTCTGCCCTAACAGTGTGGGGCCTGCTTGGGATTATCTCTCTTTGCCTATCTCTCTGCCTGTCTCTCTGTCTCTGTCTCTCTCTCAAAAATAAATAAATCTTTAAAAAACCTAAATGGAAATGCAAGAATATATACAAAATAATAGTTATCAAAATACTACATATCAGAATTAAGGGGAAATAGTTAAAGCAGGGATTAGAGGCAAATTCATAGCCCCAATACTTATATTAATAATCAAGAAAGAATGAAAGTAAATAAATTAAGCTTCCCAACCAAGAAATTAAAAAAATTTTAAAACCTAAGTAGTAGAAAGGATTTAATAAAATAGAAGTGCAAGTTAATGAAGTAAAATATAAGAAACAATAGAACCAATATATAAAACATGAGTTTATTATGGATAAAAATAACAAAATAGGCGTTAACTAATCATGAAAAAAGAAAGCTTAAACATACAAAATAAAAAAAAATAGAAGTAATCACAGACAAGAAGAAATTAGAAGAATTACGGCAGACTACTTTGCTCAATTCCTTGCAAATAAACTTGACACCTGAATAAAATGGGTTAGTTTTGTAGGGACATATAATTTAGCAAAAGAAAGCACGCAAGGCAAACAAGAATGCGGCATTATCCACTGGTCACTCACGACTAGGATGAAATGAGAGAGGTCACAGGCTTTCCTCAGGCATGGTCCAAGACCTTAAGAGAAGACGGTCAAATGGGCATTGTGTTTTCTCAATAAGTTTTTGATGACTTGATGTATTTATTCATCTTCATCTTTATGAACATGCAGTAACCAGTGATAACCTCCCATTTGCTGAATATGCCTGTATAAACATACTTGCTGGCATTGCGTGTTCCTGCTAGAAGAGTAGCAGCACTGCAGTACTATCACACAGCCCTTCACCCACCCCCACCCCAGGAGGGAACAACAAACAGATTGGTTTTTAAAAAGGAATCTGTGATATAGATACACATTCACTCATCAGTATGTCTCCAGCATCCCTCTCCCATAATTCTGTCCCTTCAAAGGTTGCTAGGCAACCCAGGAGAAAAATAGCCAAAGCCCTTGTGAAGAGAAGACATGCTTACAATGTCAGAAAAATAAATGGGGCTTGCTCACTTGGGCTTGCTCACAAACTGCCAGGACTTGAGACATAATTCATTTACTAGCAATGATTGTAATTGATCTTGAGGATGGTGAAAACAATTGACCATAATCTACCCAGGGGAGACATGACTCAAACCACCCAGGTGTGAGAGGGGGTGCTGTTTTGGGGGTACCTTTTGCCCTTGAAGGAGGATGAACGTTCACCGGTTCCTGCTGAGGCCAGTCTCTGCTTAAGTTTGTGTAATTCCATTCTTGCAGTTAGCACAGTCTCTCTAAAACGTCTTAGAGCTCACAATTGTTAACAACCAATCCTCGGGAATTGCTGCTTCATCTCCCCTGGCATTTAGTATATCTACTTGATTTTAAATGGAACCTGCTTCTATGGGCATTGGCATGCATATTGTCTCTGGTGGCCCGGGCTCAGATTGCTCTAAGGAAGTGCACAGCCTTCCTACCTGGTGTGTATGCCAGGGTCTGCTCACAGTGACAGGTGTTGATATTCAGCTGTTAATTTCCCCCATTAGAGACAATGTGGTAGGATCTGATGATACAATCTGTTCATCTGAGGTCTGCCCTGGTTTTTTCCTATCTAGAGTATATTGCTAACTTTATTGAAACAATAAAAGAAAGAATAGATTTGCAATCTGCCCTTTAAATGGTTTTGCTTTGCTAGGAAAAAAAAATCCATAGCAGTCAATTTCTTTTTGTCTGTTATAAATTTATTAACAGTGTGTTGTAATTAGGTGCATGGCTTTGCCTTAGAAGACAAATGGTGCTTCTTGAACTGTGACATTAGTCTGATTGTGGTAAAATGACCCATTTGGTTTTACCAGCTGTGACTTTGGAGGGAGCTGAATGACACAGGATGAATAAAACTCAACAGATGAAAACATTCTCAGCTCATACTCTCTATTGCTGATCCTTCTGCATCCCAAACAAAATATTCTTTGGATTGGCTTGCTGATGTCTGGGTGATCCAAAGAGCACTATGCTTAAGCTGGCTTATCAAATTGGGCCCATATTCCCCCATTAATATGATATAAATTGCTCTGGCAGATTCTAAAGATGTTGTGTTGTCTAATTAATGAAGAGGAATTCCCAAGTGGGGAAGCCGGACTGTGCAGTGGTTGGTTGCAAATGTGCTCTTTGGGACCAGGCTGCCTGTGTTGCAAACCTTTTAACTTCTCTAAGCCTTGATTTATTTATCTCTGGAACAAGGAATTGTGTAACATGCCTCACAGAATTTATGTGAGGGTTAAATGAGTAAATTCTAAGCACAGTGCTTACACATAATAAGCTCTTAAGAAATTAAGGATATAGATCTTAGAAATAAGAGTCTACAGAAAAATGGTCCAGCTGAAGGAGAGGTGTGGGTTCCTGACTAGGCTTGAGAGAATAAGGTGAAGAACCATTATCAACTCCTTTCAGCATGCTCCCTATCTAGCCCTTGTAACTATGTTGGTAGCAAGGGGAGCCCAGAAGAGAAGGGAGTTCCCCTTCTGTGGCCATTATCCTGGCCACTATCCTGGCAAAAGAGTTTGAACTATACTGACTTTAATTAATTATTTTCTGTTCTTAGAGAAATCTTACAAGCAGAGAGACAGGAAAGAGTAAGAGGAAGTGTCATGCTACCTGACTCTTCAGTTTTACAGCTGATGCAAAATTGAAACCATAGAAATGGAAAACCACGAAGAGATTAAGTCCATGTTTGTGGTCCTATCCCCTCACTTGTCCTTGTTTTGGGTGCCTTTTTCTACGTTTTTTTATTCCTGTCTGCCATTTATCCCAAGTAAAGTTTTGGCCAATGAAGGTTTACAGTAGGATGCTTTCCAGAACATTCCCATTTCAATAAGGAACTTCTGGGATAGAAAGCAATGAGTCTTAATGAGGAAGTTTCATGCACCATGACAAAACAGCTTTTTTTAAGTAGGGGAAGAAGGTTTCCATTATTTCTTCATTACCTCTGAAATATATCCAGCAAGTGCACCTAATGTCAGAGGCTACTGTATTCAGTTGATGATGGCTGGAAGTGGCCTATAGTAAGCCTGAAATAGAAATTTTTTTAAAATCTGGAGTTTCATCTAAAAATAAAAAAGAACATCATAACACTCCAGCATCTCTGTTTTCTCATCACTTCCTTCCTGCACCAGTTATCAGTTTAGTGCTTTTCAGCTCTGACTCTGCCCTTCTTTGGCCTGCTTTGTGCTACTGGAGTAGACTCCATAAACATTCCTCCTTTGCCATATGGCAGATGTTAGGCTTTGTCAGTAGAGGGCACTGGAAGGCCACTGCAGGAGAAAAGGGTCCTCTTCCTGGTTTTGGTGTACTTTTTTCTTGCTTCTGTGGCTTTTGCCTACTAGTGGCATTTGGGACACCCAGTGATGCTCACCCTACCGCAAGTTTTACCAGTACTCATCGAGCAGCTTCCCACTTAAGTGTCAAAGGCATTGTGGCAGGTGGTTTTCTGTTTGCCAGCCCTGGCCTGTCTCACCTCCGAGAACTTCACCACCTGTGGGCCATAGTCACATCCTTTCCAGTGAGGTCTGAGTTTCAGCCTTGGGTTGGAGTCAGGGTCCCATCTAAGTTAGTTTCTTCCTTGTGTATTATGTCTCAATTAGAGGTAGTAGCTCTTTCCCAGTATCTGCTCTTCCTGTATTTGTTAGAGTTCTCTTTATTCCTCAGTATCTAATCTCCTATCACAAGTAAATAATTATTTACATTAAATTTTCCCTGTTCAAATGACTGGTATATTTTCTGCTTTCTGATTGCACCAAATTGATAGATCCTAGAGGATCAGAAGTGATATATGCAGATGGCGAGTTTGGAGAGGCATGTCCCAGCTCCTTTTCCTTCTGTCTTCTTTGGAGAGTCAGCCTGCCCTGGGTGATTGTTCTTAACCTGCAGGCAGCTCAGTGGCCAAGGCTCTGCCCCTGAGTGAGGACCTATGGTGGTCCAGCCCCAGGCCCAAGACCTGCCAGATAAGTTTGTCTAACTCTGTCTTTCAGTTTTAAAACCCAACTCCCTGCAGATGAAAGTCACATTCTCCAAGATCAGCTCTATTGGTAATAAAGGATTATTTAGGAGCCAGTCTGCTGACTGCTTTATCTTATTCCTAAATTAGTGCAGGAAGCAGGAAGAAGTCCTACTTTTTGTTGTCTCCTCCTCCCTCACTCTCTAATGATTTTCATACAAAACTATTTAAAACAACTTATCCCCAGAAAAATGAGTACTTCAGGAAAGCACAACGTGTCTAGCAGGTCTGTTTTAGCTTTGCCTGTCCTCTGGCCCACTGTCACATCTACCACATATAAAGCTGTTTTTTCTTAAAAGCTGCCCTAATTGGAGAGTGATTCTGTATCTCTAGAATGCTTAGACACACCATAATATTCACTTTCAATGAGTACAGTCCCACAGAACACACATAAACAGTCCAGAATTGGGTGAGAGGAAAACAGTTAGAAAACAACCTGATCTATTTGAAACACATCTCTTTACAGTCATAAATTAGCAGATTATGCATTTAAAACTGTGTGAAAAAAATAGACTTGAGGCTTCCACTCTGTGCTTAGAGGACCACTGAGGAAAAGGGTCATTAGCTAGCCCTTGAGCAAGGTCTGCTTCCTTGATACGGTGGACATTAGCAGTTGGACTCGATGGCATTGCTGAGTTCTTGTGGAAGAACGGGTGTCAGCAAATGACCACACTGGCTCAGACAGTGAGCCATGCACCATTTGTCCCCTCCATCATCTCTTTTGACATGATACCTTCTATTATCCTTGACTTTCTCCTGTACTCTGCATGCATGGGTGATTTGCTTGTGTGTCCTGTGTGTTTGCATAAGGAGGGTACAGTGGAGAGAAAGGTACCCTAATGTGCTTTAGAGAGAGTGAGAAAATGCGACTCATGCCTTTTGTGAACACTTGAAATGTTGGTGTAGTGACCGAAGATTAATAAAGCTCTGTAACACGTCCAATCTCAAACATAGGCCTGGAGTAAGAACCTCTGACTTGGGGAACATAATGTAATCTTGAGATTTCTTAGATGACCTTTGAAACCAATTCTTGCAGGGCTGAAAAGCCAGAGGAGGTGAACATCTTGTCACTGACTGATAGTAAATGGTTAAGAATGGGTTTATTATGGAGCCCTGTGATTTCATGTGGTAACTTTACATTTTAAGGATTAGCTTAACATTGCAAATGGTGTTATTTTAGGGACAGAGTCAGGTTATTAAGAGACAGAGTTAGGTTATTAAGGATCAGAATCAAAGGAATCAACAAACTTGAAATTTAAGCACAAATCTTTGCTTTTCTCCTCACTGCTTTTAGTAATTTCTTCAGTTATTGTGGAATAAATAATCATCGGTGTTAATCATAAACCCTCTTTTTTTTGTAGACAGCAGTGATCTAAGGCTGAGATGTGATTGAGGTTCATTTTTTTTTTTTAATGGTGCTCAGGACACATCCAAAAATGCGACCTTGAAATGTTGAATATTTCAAGCTGGAGGAATTTGAGAAATGGCATGAGCAGGAAGGACTTTCTGACCTTTCTCCAAAGCAAGTCCTAAAACCTTCATGTGAGAGGTACCTTCCCTTTATCCAGAGGAAATGAACATCCTTATCTCTGAAGAGAGTGGATATAGAGAGGGATCTGCATGACTAGGTCTTGCGAAGTTCCCGCAGTTTATCACACTCCCCATACTGTCTGTCCTATCACTTCTTTCCAGCACTCTCCACTCTTCATCAAATCTAGCATAAAAACACTCAGGTTTAGCCATTTTTTCAGGTCTTCCTTTCCTTATTAAGGCTCCTATATCATGTAAAACTTCTATTAAATAAATTTGTATGCTTTTTTCTTATCAATCTTCCCTTTGTTACAGAGGTCCCAGTTGGGAATTTAAAGGGTAAAGGAAGAAGATATTTTTCTTTTCTACATTTATTTCTTCCAGACACCTCCTCATCTAGAGTTCTCCTTGCACAGCTCTTCCTCTCTTTTTCCCTGCTTCAAAGGATTGACCCTGATGTATGTCTTTTCTTTTTTTTCTTTTTTTCTTTTTTTTCAATGTTTATTTATTTTTGAGACAGAGAGAGACAGAGCATGAACAGGGGAGGGGCAGAGACAGAGGGAGACACAGAATCTGAAACAGGCTGCAGGCTCTGAGCGGTCAGCACAGAGCCCAACGCGGGGCTCGAACTCACGGGCCATGAGATCATGACCTGAGCCGAAGTCCCGAAGTCGGATGCTTAACCGACCAAGCCACCCAGGCGCCCCTGATGTATGTCTTTTCTAACCTGGACCTATCTTTCACATTTACTGAGGGTGTAGTGCCTAGCATTGTGATTCTAATATCTGTGTCATTTTCATATCATGTTTTCTGATTTTAAAGAAATATCCTCAACTATTTAATTTTTTCAAATGATTTCACTTCAGCAGAATTATAGCAGGTGTATATTTTGAATAAATCTTGGTCTGTGTCCCATATGTCAAGGTAATTACCCAGAGATACTGTTCAAATCAGGTAGCAGATTCTTGCAAGTGGCCGAATGGAACCCAGCAGGGGGGTTCAAAGCTTGACACTGGTAGAGTTGAACAATTCACAGTGTATTCTATGGAGTGGTGACCTAGGGGCACTCTTCACAACCTGCAGAGCCTTTTCATAGTCACTTCCTCCTCTGCTCTGGAATTGTTTACTGGGCCACCTTGAGAAGATGAGGCAATCAGTGTCTGCTGTCTCTGCATTTTAAGTTATGTAGTAGGATCCTAAATGTTCAGCGACAAATGTCCGGTGTTTGCCACCTAAGAAGCCTTTTAAAAGTTAGAGATCACATACGACATGTGGCATGTGTAAACCACTTCAGCTTTTATCCTATTAGTGAAAAAAATAGAAACAGCCTGAATATCCACCAACGAGTGAATGGATAAACAAACTATAGTATGCCCACATTGTGGAATACTCTTCAGGTATCAAGTTGGCATGGGTTGATCTTCAAGCCATGCTATTGAATGGAAAAAATAAGTACCAGGACACTTTAATCCCATTTGATCCCATTTCCACTGTCCCCAACTGTAATTATATCCTAAAATTTATATCATATTTATTAAATTATATACTTAAAGCACAGCAAAAACAGTCTATATGTATTTATAGAAAATAATAAAAATGCATGTAAAAATATCTGAAAGAATACAAGCACACTGATATGAACAAGAGCTTGAGATTAGGGGTGGTAGTGAAGAGGTATTTGGCTTTTTGCTTTCCATTGAAGGAGTGAAGGATGAGATGCCCCAGAGTGTGCTAGTTTGGCATAAAGATTATTTTGAGTTAAAAGTGATCAAAACCCAGCAGATGCAGAAAAAGCTCTCTGTCTCCCCATCCGCCTGCTCAGTTTACATTGGAAAGGAGAGCCTGTATGAAGAAGAGAGCTATGAACAGACTCCCCTTTATCTAAGAGATGATCTGCATAATAGGGCAAACCTTTGTTTTTCCAAAGGTCACCTTTCACCTCCTTGCCAGCAGTCTTTCTCCCCTTTGTATCCCCAGGCTCCTGCCCCTCTCCTTAGCTCATACAAGCTTCATGTTGCCTCACTGTCTTTGGAATTCCATGTCTGTGTGGATTTCCCATGCGTATGCTGTTAAATTTGACTTTCCCCTATTAATCTGTCTCATGTCAATTGGATTCCAAGTCCAGCTAGAAGGACTTCTGCCCTGACACTATGTTCCTACATTGGGGAATTTTCTACATTAAAATGGAGCCATGTATTACAAGTAAATATAAAAATTTTCAAGTCATTGATTTTGAACGGATAAGATGTGACTTAGGGAGAAAAGCAACTTAGGCTGGAGCCAGGTGGTGATACTTAGGGACGAGCTGCAGGCACACACTGAACCATTCAACCTCATAAATGAATCTAAATCTCTCAATTGTAGATCAGGATGGCACCTCTGTTGCTGTGGTTAATACTCTCAGAACAGTTAATTGTGCTCAATGTCTTAGTTTATTGCTTTTATGAATAAATAAACAGGATACCATTTGAACAGACTCCCAAGAGTTTATTTAACTGCATGGTAATGATTTATTTATTAGTTATCACACTTCAGTCTTGAGGTCTTCCTCTCTATATCTATATTCTCCCTCTTCCTTAATACCCTTCTCATCTTACCATCTGGTGTGTATACCCTGTTTAGGACCTGCCTTAAAGTTCACAACTTCCAGGAAGCTTTTCTTAATTAACTCAGTGTCATTGAGAATTTTTTACTCAGCAGGTCTTTGGTGAGTGTGCTTTAGGGTTTGGGGATTTCATTTTGCACCTTCTAAAAGTATTGCTTGCTAATTGTTTTTCTGTCATTTTTTCCATATATGTTCTCTTAATTCATCTTCCAATATAATGGACTCTTCATGAGATAAAAATAAAGAAGACAGTGATGAGTATTGACATTGAAATAGAACTATCTTTTTAAAACCTAACAGTTCCACTTTCTGTTAGATGTTTTCAAGAAAATGTCTTAAACCCACCATGCATATGTGTATAATGGTCCTGATACCAGATAATGTCTATAATGCAGTTTTAATCATGATTTATTTCCTCCTTTGGTCAAATATGTTCAGGGATCTGGGGGCATTCGGCTTCAAAAGCAGAGAGATGAGGCTTATATTATTAAATCCAACCCAAATCACCACCCAAAGGGACTCTCTGTTCCTCAAACCCTGCTTGTGTGTAAAATATAGTTAGAATTTGCTCACATCCAAAGGTGCTGTTTCGCTTTGTCTAATTTTATGCTACTTTGGGGAGCAAGTCATATTTTGTTCTGGCATCATTTCTTGGCTTACTTACAGTAGATGTATGTTTGTGTGCATTCATTCATGTAGTCATTCATTCAGCAAAAATTTATGGAGTGCTGCTGTGCTGGGTACTGAAGATGCACATGAAGCATAAATAGGAGCAGTCCAGGTAGACAAATTGGGGATAGCACTCTAAACGGAAGGTCTAGCATATGCAAAGGCCCTGAGGCATGAAATAATAGGACCTGCTTTAGGAGCTACAAGTACTGTGCAATACACTACTGCATCATCAGGTGCACATGGGGACATGGTTTGAGATGAGATTGGGTAGATAGACAGGCAGGGCCATTTGTATATCATGCAGAAGGGTTGAGTTTTTTTTGTTTTTTTTTTTTTTTAATCATGCTGGCAGTGTAGATCTACTGAAAAATTTTGAGCAAGAAAATAACAAGGTCAGATTTGTATGTTATAAAGAAATTCTAGCTGCCAAGTGCAAGATGGATTAGAGAGAGATGAGGATAGAGGGAGGGAGAAAAAGGAGGAGGCTACTGGAATAGTCTGGGTGTGAGATGATAAGTGACTGAACTAGGACATGAAAGAGGAGATGAGGTGATTAGAAAGGAATTTAGGGAGTAGAATTGATAGGACTTGGTGCTCAATTGATGTATTAGTTTTCTATTGCTGTCATAACAGATTACCACAAATGTAGCAGCTTAATGTAGCACAAATTTATTGCCTTCTAGTTCTATAGATTAGAAATATGACATGGGGGGCGCCTGGGTGGCTCAGTCGGTAAGGTGTCCGACTTCAGCCCAGGTCATGATCTCACAGTTTGTGAGCTTGAGCCCCGCATCAGGCTCTGGGCTGATGGCTCAGAGCCTGGAGCCTGTTTCTGATTCTGTGTCTCCCTCTCTCTCTGCCCCTCCCCCATTCATGCTCTGTCTCTCTCTGTCCCAAAAATAAATAAACGTTGAAAAAAAAATTTTTTTTAAATCAGGGTGTTGGCAAGGCTACACCCCTTTCTGGAGGCTTTAGGAGAAAATCGGTTTCCTTGTTCATTCTGGTTATTAGCAGAATTCAGTTCCTTGTATTTGTAGAACTGAAGTCCCGTTTGCTTGCTGGGTATCAGCAGAGGCCCATTCCCATCTTTTGGAGGCCTCATGCATTCTTGGGCACCTGACACCCTTTCCCTGCCTTCAAAGACAGCAGTGGCAAGTAGAGTCCCTTTCGTATTTCGTATCTCTCCTGCCTCTTCTTGTGCCTCTCTTTTCTGCTTTAAAAGGCTAGAGATTAAATTGAGCCCATGCAGATAATTCGAGGTAACCCTTCATGTCCTTAGCCTTAATCACATTAGCAAAGTCCCTTTTGCCATGGAAGGTAGGTATCGTGTTCATGGAGTACGAACCTATGAACATAGTCCACATAGCATGTGGCCTTCTTTGGGGGAGTCATTATTTTGCCTTCTCCAACTGGATGTAGGGTTATGGGAGAGGATAGAACCCAAGTTTCTGACTTCAGCAACCAAGAGGAATTTAGATTTGGGGGAAGAAGGTAAGTTTGGTTTTGAACATGCTGACTTTAGGATGCCCTTGTGATATTAAAATGGAGCATCTAGTGAATATTTGGATGCACCAGCCAAAAAGTAGAGGAGAAATCAAGGCAGGAGGTAGAGATTAGAGAACTGTTGACATCTAATGAGCCATCAGTGAATGTGTAGGATGGGAAGAGAATAGGGCTAAGAACAGAATTCTAGGGCCAATAATATTCTAGGTGCACCAGAGAGAGAAGCACTCACAAAAGGAACTCAAGAATAGCCTCTGGAGTCTCAGTTTCTTGTAACACTTTCCTTCCTTCCTCCTCTACCTGGCCTGTTTTCTCCTCATTCCCTGGTTTTCTGCCTACTTGTAGTATCTGCTTCCTAAAACTTGAGCTTGCACATTGTTCTCCATGGCCTCTCCCATCTGTCATCACAGATCTCTTAGCTTCAGCTCTCATTACTAGGCTGCTTCATTCTCTTGTTTGTTTTGTGTTTATTTTTTTAGTTCAAGGTGGGGGGAAAACCCTAAAGAGAATCAGATTGACCCATATCATCATTTTGCATCATGGTATGGCAGGGGCCACCAGTTTAAATTAGGATTGGCTGTCCAGAGGCCAGGTCCCCATCCTAGTCAGCTGCTTCTCTGTTTCAGGAATGAATTCAGTTGGACTATTCAGAAAGCCTCTTCCCACAGAGGCTTTGTGAGAAGAAGGTTAACTTGATCTCCATTGTATTTGCTGGATCCAGGATTATAGTGTCAAAAATGGGTATATAATAGGTTCGGGACTCTCTTTACCATCACCCCATTTGCTTCTAGCTTCATGGAGCCTTAATGCTGTCTGTACGCAGTAAATCATCTTTATAGAAATTGAATTTGTGGTCCAAATCACAGGAGTAAAATCCAAGCAGGCAAAACTCAGTTCAACTACAGGTTTCCCCTGCTATCCAAAAGTAGAAACCTTTCTTAAGCCAAAAATAGTGTAAAGTGAAGAAGCAATTGCCATTAGTTTATAAAGAAAAATTTTTGAGCATTCCCAGACCCAAGATAACCCCTTTTAGGCTTTTCTGATGCCTTAGGACACATGTTGCTAATGGGTGCACAAAATACATTGAGATAAAGTACAGATACTCACAAACACAGTTCAAAGCTACGGCAGCTTGTTGCTGAGAGGCTGAATGTGGTTCCTGGGGAAGGAGCTTCATGGGGCTTCTCCGACTGCTTGGGGTATGCCCCAATAATGGCTTGCTGCAAAACAAACACTGAACACTGAGTTCACTTTTTGCCTTTTTCACGGAAGCAAAACGTATGTTTATAAACATTATCCAAATTAGAGCTGGTTATTTAGATTCACAGTCCTTCTGGTCACTCACCATTCGTACATTCTCTAGGCTCTTACTATCCATACACATACGTGAGCGATGACTCTCCCATCACACTGAACATGAAGCATCTCATCTCCTTTCAGAAAGAGATCCTCTGGGCAGGGTTGCAGCTTGCATCTATGGTATTGACAGGAGCCAAAAAGGGACCATTGTTACTATTTGGTCCTCCTCCTGGATAGCAAGAGGACTGGAATTTATATTGCCAGTGCAAACAAAGTACCACAAAGCCTTCAAATTCCTTATAGATTTCATTATACACAGATAATAATCTTTCACAAGATCTGTATTTACTGAACCTAAGTATGATGGATCGACTCCAGGAAAGGCAGGGCACCTACCTACAAGGTCAAATGAGCTCTGAAACCAAATTCCTATGAAGCCAAGCTTCAAAGAAGATGTTTCCTTGTATGGGGTTCATGTGAGGTGAGCAGGGATTGGTGATGGCCTGGGTGAGAGGTGATCTCTTGCTACTCTCCTCTGTGCCCTGCAGAGGTTTAGGCCAACTCATAAACCATAGCCCTGGCCTGTAGTTCCTACTGATAGCTGGAATGAAAACAAGAGAGTGCAGTGTTTTCTACACAAGAGTGGACATTCACCATCCATTTCTCCAGTGGACTCTTGCTGGGTCATTCTTTAATTGCAGCATAGGGCTGTGCCTTCATGCTCAGCTGGCCAATGTTGAGCCTACTAGGACTGTTTTAATCAAGTCTGTTTATTCTGTCTACAAGTGACTTCTCGGTCATGGTTAACTGCTTTAGGGGTGAATTAAGTTCTATTAGGCAGTAAATTGCTTAAGCAACTCTTGTCTGTGGAACTGATCTCAGTGAGAGCAGAATGAGCAGAAAACCTAAGAAGAGCAATAGAAGTTCAAGATCTCAAAAGGGCTCTAGAGATGATGTAGGATAACCTCACCAAGAGATGCTACACTGAGGCTGACAGCTGGGGCCTCAAACATCTGGAGCCAGTAAGAAGAGGTCAGCCAAATTAGCATTGAAGCAGAAGTTATAGGATGGTGCTTTTGTTATTTAAAAAATATAAGGGAAAGATAAGGGCAAATATTGTTGAATAAAATGAATGCGATAGAGGCAGCCTCCAAAATAACTGAAGGGCAACCTTCAGCTACTTACTCTTTCTCTGTGGTCACACAGATAATTTTCCTTTGGGTCTTTGAATCAGAAGATCTGAAGGATGATTAAATTCTTATGCAGAACAGGGAAATCATATGCTTCCTCTTTTATCATTCTTCCTTCCCTCATGCTCTCTCTTCAGATCCAAAAGAATCATATAGTCTAGTCTCAAAAAATTACTCATGTTCTTTGAACCTGCCAGACTCTTTTACTCTTCTGTGACTTGGTACATGTTGTTTCCTAAGCCTGTAGTGGCTTCCCTTTCCTTGTCTATCTTGAAAATTCCAACCTAATCATCAGGGGCCAGCATAAATTCATCTTCTTTAGAAAGTCTTCTGGGACTCACCAGATTGGGTAAGTTGTTCCTTAATTGTGCTCCCACATATCTTTGTGTGTGTATTTTTCTATCATTTGTCAACTTATGTTATAATCATGTGATAGGATAATACTCTGCAATATTACTGGCTCATGTAGGATTAATTGCATTATAACAATGGCTTTAAAAAGGTGGAAGTTTACTTCTCTGTCCTGTTAAGAAATACTAAGGGGAAGCAGGCTAGAGCTAGTACAGCAGCTTTGCAGTGTCATCGTGAATCCAGTTTCCTATCTATCTTCTTTGCCATACTCAGCTTATAGCTCTCATTTTCAAGTTTACCTCACATCCAAAATGGCTGCTCAAGCTCCAGCCATCACAACCATACTTCAGGAAGTAGCAAGAAGGAAGAAGGAAGATGTCCTGTCTCCCCTCTTTTAAGAAGGTTTCCTGGAAACACTGTAGAACAGTTTTAGTTATATATAATTGGCCTGAACTCAGTCACATGGACACACTTATAGCTGCAAGAAACTCAGGAAAATGTATCTTTATGTGGCAGCATTGTGTCAGAATAAAAATTGTACTCAAGGAAATGAGAGAAGAATGGGTATTGAGAGGCATGTTGCAATCACATTATCTAATGCATTTTTTTTTTTTTTTGAGACAGAGACAGAGCATGAACGGGGGAGGGGCAGAGAGCGAGGGAGACACAGAATCAGAAGCAGGCTCCAGGCTCTGAGCCATCAGCCCAGAGCCCCACGCGGGGCTTGAACTCACGGACCGCGAGATTGTGACCTGAGCTGAAGTCGGACGCTTAACCGACTGAGCCACCCAGGCACCCCTCTAATGCATTTTTTTTTTTTAATTTTGTCATTCTTGCTGCTTCTCATTCCTCTACCTATTGAAGCTAAGCAGCCCGTGGTTTTAGGAAGCGGTTAGAGCCCAGGTGAAAACACATATAATGGGTTTAAGGTATACAGTCGTAATTCAAATATGCAGAAATGTAAACTTTCTCCATTTGCTGAACTTGATTTGCCCAGAAGCCCCTACTTCCATTTATGACTAGAAAAAAAATCTTACCAATTAAAGGTAATGTCACTTCTATTTTGAAATGTAATCTCTTTGGGGACTCTTGATGACAGAACAAACTGAGGGTTGATGGAAGGAGTTGAGTGGGGGAGATGGGCTAAATGGGTGAGGAGGGCACTTGTTATGATGAGCCCTGGGTGTTATATGTAAGTGATGAATCACTAACTTCTACTTCTGAAACCAATACTACACTATATTTTAATTAACTAGAACTTAAATAAAAATTTGAAAAAAGAAATCTCTTTGGATAAATATTCAGCCAAATGCAGGGCTCTTACCGTCCCTTTATTCTACCTTCTTAGCAAGAAGTGGTCTGGTTACCAGAATCTTTCTGCATCTCTCTAGTTCTCTTGGACCTCCAATACGTAGTTATATTAGATGTCTGTCACACTCTCTACGCAGGGACCCCATGGGTCTGGAGCACTGTCTTAGCTGTTTCGCTTTCCCCAGTGCCTATCGCAGAAGTTGACATACAGGCAATAGTTAAAAATTTGATGAATTTGAGTGTATTTTAAACGCATCACATAATTAATTCAAATGGTAGCATAATGATCTGAAAATCCTTGTAAAATTTCTCTAAAGCCCCTAGCACTAGGTTTATAGCATTCTTTCTTAAAAAAAAAAATTTTTTTAATGTTTATTTATTTTTGAGACAGAGGGAGACAGAGCACGAGTGGGGGGAGGGGCAGAGAGCGAGGGAGACACAGAGTCTGAAGCAGTCTCCAGGTTCTGAGCAGTCAGCACAGAGCCTTATGCGGGGCACGAACCCACGAACCGTGAGATCGTGACCTGAGCAAAGTCAGACGCTTAACTGACTGAGCCACCCAGGTGCCCCTATAGCATTCTTTCTTATGGCATTAATAATACTCGGCTCTCAGTGATGGTGGTTGTGTGCTTGCCCTTCATTAGTGTCTGCTCCCTGAGGAATGTTCCTGATCTGTGTAACTCTCACAGGTCCTGCAGAAAACCATGGGCATTGTAGGCCTTGAGTCAATGAAAATGAAGGACTAAATGAATAGGGGCTGGCACTTTATAATTTACCACTAATGAATGACTCCCACCTGGGAAGAAACAGATTGGATTTTATCAGAGCTATTTAGAACAATATCAGTAAAGACAAGTTGATGTTTTGCCTTTAACTAAACGCTTTTTTTTTGGTTAAAGAATAAATAAATAAATAAATAAATTGCTTTTGTTTTTCAGAAATCCTCCACCCACTTTACTTCATCCGGAAAAATGGTGTGAGGAATTCAACCACTTTATTTCACAGTGAGTATTTCTTCCACTAAAAATTGCCTATCCAGCAAGGCCTTGAACAGTGATTGGAAATCCAAGCTGTGGAATTTACTTGGCGCTAGAAGTTGTTATGCCTTTTAGCACATTACGACACAGAATTTGTTCCAGTGAATGATGGAAGATGCCTCTGCAGAATTTGAAACATAAGGAGTTCCATTTGACTTTTGGCTATAATCAGTCCTTCTGATCATGTGGATCACATTTATCTGAGAATCTACTCTGTCCTGGAGCAAATGTTGCCAGTGGTCTTTTTAATAAGGGAGGAGACTCAACGTCTAAAACTGTGATGCCCAGGGTGCCTGGGTGGCTCAGTAGGTTAAGCATCCGACTCTTGATTTTGGCTCAGATCATGATACCACAGTCTTGAGATTGAGACCTGCATTGGGCTCTGCGCTGGGCATGGAGCCTGCTTAAGATTCTCATTTCCCCTTCCCCTTGGCCCCTCCCTGCCCATGTGTGTGTTCTCTCTCTCTCTCTCTCTCTCTCTCTCTCTCTCAGTCTCTCTTAATAAATAAATAAATAAACAAACAAACAAACAAACTGTGATGCCCACACTAGTCCTAGAGAAGAGACAGAAGGTGGCAGTGTTCAACAGAAGCCTTGCAGCTTGGAAGTTGGACTTTGCTCTAGGATCTGTGGTATGAGAACACAGCTCCGGTTCCCAGGATGATTGAGTAGGCAGACAGAGTAGGATCTCAGGCTTGAGGCACTAAAGTGAACAGCCCAGCCAAGGGCTCAAGGTGGGGAGAACAAGATAAAAATCCATGTGATGGATGGTGTACCTGATGGGAGCTGTGTTACCAGGAGCTAGGCAAGATAGAAAGGGACTAAGACAGGAGCAGAACCACCAATAATACCACCACCATTAGGATGGTGACTCCGTGCTGGGAACATGAGCTTTTGGCTTGGCCCCTGGGAAAGGACCACACTGCTTCCAGATCTGGGGAAGATACTCACTTTGCTGGAAGGGACTATGTGACCCCAGGCTCAAGGCCTGGTGAACTGTGGAGTCTAGACCAGGCATTACAAGGTATATCCAGTGCATAGGAACTGGGAAGAGATGTGCTCAGTGTCTAGGAGATCACACCAGGTGTTCAGAGGTCATGGAAGAGAAAAGAAGTGCCCAAAATAGCTAGTAACCAGGAAGTAGCGAATGGTCAACACAAAATTTTCTAACTTCTATCTGTGTGCATGCTTAGCTTCAACAAAGAGGCAGGACAATGAAGAAAACTGGGTCCCTTCATCATCTTCCCTACTCAGTCACAATACAGATCAATAATTCCTTATCCACAATTCTAAAATCCAAAGAGCTCTAAAAAATGGAAGTTATTTTTGTACTTGACTCATTTAGCTACAAGTCCTGACCTTATGTGATCTGACTTGGTGGCAACACATGACCTAAACTGAAATGAAGCTATTTATAGTCATTATTTATCTCACTCAGTGTGAATATTCATGTGAATTGCTGCAGATATATTAATGTGTTTGATTACAGTGTGCTGCCCCAGATCCTGCTGGGGAATGTTACATAACATACAGTAAATGCACTGGTTTACTTTTCTAAAATTTGATAAAATTCTGAATTCTAACGCCTATTTGACTCCAAGGGTTAGTAGAAAGAGCTGTGAACCTATATTTAATTTTTGTTTCACATGCAGCCTAGTTCAAGGTCCTTGAAATTGTTTGCTTGTCCAGCCCCTCCTGGATCTGTGCTGTTTTCGTCAGGAGAGAAGAACAGTAATGTACTCTCAAGAACTCTACCAAGCAAGGCTGTATTGGAATGTGACCATATAGTTCAAGGCTAGAACATTTCCTCGCCCCTCCAGCCCCCACTCTGATGCTTCTGCAAAGCCTGCAGAATGCAGAAGCAGCCACAACTTAAGGGTGGCAATGTCAGGCAATGGTGAGAAGAACAACAGATAGAGCAGGAGGGATGATACTCATGTAGGAGCAGAGGAAGAGGCACTCCCTGGAATTTGGGAGCCAAAGGAGGAGGTCAAGGGAACTGGAGAACTAAAGACACCTTGGTGTCTGGGGGCACATTTCAGATAACCCCAGGGAGAAAAATCCAAGGGCTATGGTTCCAGTGATTTTTGCTAGCAAGGCTGGATTTAAAAAAATTTCCTTTTCATTCCATTGCTGCATACAGATTCCCTTGATTGACCTTCTCAAAGCTGTTGGCCTAGAAAAATCCATTACATATTCACAAAAATGCCTTCCTAGACCAAGCTCTTGTGATGCCTCTAAAATGTGACTTGACTCACCAAATTTTTATATTCTGTATATTTTTTCAAGAGTGTATTTGTGTTCTTTTAACATTTTTTAAATTAAAATTTTTTTTTGGTTATTTTTGAGAGACAGTGGGAGCAGGGCAGGGGCAGAGAGAGAGGAAGACACAGAATTCGAAGCAGGCTCCAGGCTCTGAGCTGTCAGCACGGAGCCTCATGCAGGGCTCGAAATCATTAGCCATGATATCATGACCTGAGCTGAAGTCGGACGCTTAACCGACTGAGCCACCCAGGCGCCCTGTATTTGTGTTCTTAAACCAAGCACGGTATTGCTTAGATGGATTTGGGAATAGAGGTACATAATTTATGATGAGGTTGGGACTTTCAGGGTTAAACAGTATAGAAATCCCTCCCTACTACTGATTTTTCTCTATGGCAGATCCTATTACACCATTTAAGTGTAATTTAAGTCCACTTAAGTCTGCTTACGTTTTCCCCAACTCTGAGATTTCTTGATGCACTCGTTCTGATTTGCTTTAGACTTAGAAGGGTCTTGATACTGGAATGGAGAACAGAACACAAAAACCGGTGCCTTTAATATGCATACTATAAGGCACAAAGAAAAATATCTTGTTGAAACCACAGGAGAGGGAGAGTCTGAAAAGGTTCTAATGAAGCAATGAAGGTAAATAGAAATTAAGTGATTGTGTCCTTTACTACTAATTTAAGATATGGAAAAATGTCATCAATCTTCTCTTTATTTAATGAGTTGTCCTTAGTGGTTTTATTAGTGAAAATACTATATATTATAGTTGTTCATAGATTCTTTCCTGACTTGAGCCACCAATCCTGCTTTCCTCATAACATCTTAGATTCCTCAACCATGAATTCTTTTTTTTTACAAGATTGTTAGAAAGATGAGTCTCAAGATTAGAGGCTAATTATTCTATTTTATATATTTAGGTAGAAACCTGCCCACTATTCCCAAATAATAACCTTTGGTTTCATAGGTGAGCCTGCATACCGTAGACTGCCATTACTCAGCCTACCAAATGCAATTTGTCTTTACTATTTCATTCTGTTTATTCAGATCTCTAATGAAATACAAACAGTGACACTCACTGAGTTAGAAATGTCTGTTTAGAGAGCCTTGGTTTGCTTTTATACTTATCTTGCCCATATTGGAGGAGAGTGATAGATGATTAAGACTTTCAGAGTATATTAGTGGGAGTGGGGTGGAGAAGATGATTTTCTCATAATTTTAGGAAAGGTGTTTTTAGCTTGAATTATTCAGTTAATTGCTTCAATTCCCATTGTAGAATGAACAATGCATTGTATTAAAGTAAATAAATGAATTCTTTCTGAAGAGCAAAGAGGACTAGAATTCTTTCACAGCTTTAAAACTTTTAATACCCTATCATCATGTGGCTACTAAACCATAGCAGAGGTGATTCAGTAATTTTGATCTTTCTTGGCCCATGTTTGTCTCCACTTACCAAAGAACCTATATGGCTTCTCATTGATTGCTGCAGTGGTCTGAAGGGATTAGTCTGGCTGTAGCTAGTGATTATAGCTTGTGTAGACAGGGGACAGGGTGTGTGTATGTGTGTGTGGGGGGGGGGGGCGATGGGAATGAGAGAGGGAACGAATGTGCATGAGGTAGCAGGGGAGGGGCAGGGACAGCATGAGTGCTGGGATGTGGCTTGGTGTTTTTCAGGTTTCCAGCCTTAATTTGGAGATGCTAGGAGAGATTTAAGAAAGTCAGAATCCTATTAGTAAACATGTATTGGAGTTAAAAGAAAAGAAACGTCAGTTTGGTTCTGAACCTTTGGTCGTTAGTGATAATTGACTAATTTATATGAGTTAGTTATGCATTTGTCAAAGCTTGACTCCTGACAGCTTAGTTAAGATAAATTAAACATGATGCTCACATAAATTCTACACTGCTTTTTATCCATATGCTAGGACCCTGCCTGATGTTTTTTGTCACCTCTGTAATGTGTGGCTGGCTTTGTAGAGATTTCATTATCAGCCCTTTCCCCTATGGCTAAAGCTATTTGCATAACAAGTTTATCTGGTTCAAATTTCAGCCAGACTTCTGCTTTGTCAGGAGGCTCCTTTCAGAAGTAGCCTTGTGACCAGATAACAATAATTTTCCTTTGCCGACTTCACCTTCATCCTGAAGGATGTCTTCCCCACCCCCCCCCACCCCCCCAGTTCAAACTAATTTCAGGTCTTTGGACCAAACTATAATACTTTCCCAGTTATTGGCTAATTAGGTATCTGTGAACTATGCTTTTTCATGTTGCCTCTAAAACTTTCGAGGTTTTATTAGGAATTAATTTTAGGAAGTTATCATCAGTGGCTCTTGAGCTGATTGGTGAGACAATAAAGAAGGATTTCTCCCAGGCAAGGGCAAATCTACCAGGAGCACGTTGGCTGCTCAGCTTAGGCTTTAGTGATGACCTGAGCTATATGGCCTGCCACACACACTGCTTTCTTGGGTTGGCTGGCTTGAGAGGCTAAGCATGTAGGTCTGTTTTCCAAAGTGGGCTTTGTGGCTGAGCTTTGCCATTTAGCCATGAAATGTAGAGGCAGCCTTTCCTATCCCTCCAAATGACATTCAGTGGCTACAAGCAGTTGTACTGCATGTTAACAAGGTGAGATCACTCTGAGCTACAGAACTGCTAAAACTAATGGGTATTTGCATAAATTCATTCTTTAAAAATTGAAACTCAGAACTGGAACATTGGCTTTTCTCTAGGCCTAAACCATTTTGGGGCGGTTGCTTCCTTGGCATTGATTGTGTTTCCTTGAAGGCAACCATTCTTAGCTCTTTGCCATCCTGCGTTTTGTGGCAGCTTAATTCCACGTGGTTTTTATAATGTCAGTGAACATTATAAAATGTCCTAACTCAGTGATTGATTAAGCTCCACAAATACTCTTGGCTTGTTAAGTCTTGTTAGATTCTCAGGTGGCCATGCAAAGGGTTAATATTTCCTGGAAGAGAAGGATACAATAGCCTTTATTTACATTACTTCACAAATTGGTAATATTAATTAAAATGAGCAGTGGTATCTCTAGTGACAGACTCTCCATTTTAGATTTATTTAGCCAATGATTAGCTGTTATGGCTTCTTGAATTAATTAGCATCTCTTGAGCTACAGGGAATTAGTGAATTAATAAAAACTCCTGAAGAAGCTCAAAATTAAAAAAAATTCTAGTTTAAAACCCCCCAAATTCTTCTCTCTCCTCTTAACATATATTGATCAATATACTTACAAATGCAACCCAACTTCTTTTTCCTTTTGAAAAATTTGGATTCTTTCCTCCTCATAAAAAGAACAAATAAAGCTATGTGTTTCAAGGTTATATCTCCCTGAAGAGGGTCTAATTTAGATTACCTAATAGATCATCTAAAGAAACCAAGGGCCCAATTTGATTTCACTTAGACCCTACTTATAAACTCAGCCAATGAAATATGATTTTCTCATGATGTAAATCAAGAAGTGGTTCATTGTAATTTGAAGTTTGAAATATGGTACAGTGTCCACAGATACTTGGAATATACTGTTATCGTAGGAACCTTGGCAGTGAGGGTTTTAGCCTGATCTAAAAGAAGCAAAAGGCACAGTAAGGTGGATAGACCATTCTCTAGGCAGCATATTCTATTGATTTCCCAACAAATGCTGGGTTTGGATCTTGTGAGAAACCAAACCTGTAGCATATGTCCTAGAGTTCACATTAGTGCTTTGTAGCATATTATGTTAGGTGACTTTTAGTTAGGGTTAACCTAGATGATGTTCTGTTTATCCCATACTGGTTTTTCTTTTTTTTAATTTGTACTTGAATTTCATAATATAAATCAAACTGCATCTGCAGTTGAAGTAAACAGAAGTAATGGTGAGCACATGGTGTGTGGGGGACAGGGGTAGGAGAAGTGGGGACATGGCTCATAGCTCTGCCCACAGTCTGTTCCCCTCCATCACTCCCCAGAGTGCCACCTGGTTCATCGAGAAGAGCAGTGTGTGCATTCAGCTGTGTCACTTGCTAGCTGTGCAACTTGGGGGAAGATATTTAACCTCTCTGACCTTTGGTCCTCATTTGTCAAGCTGAGGCAGACGACCTGCCTCATAGATTTACTGTAAGGATTAAATTATATATGTGTCTGTAGAACCTGGCAAATAACTCTGACTTATGCCAGGCTCTGTTCTCTACATGTTCTATAATTCAGGTAGTTCTCATAGTTCTCCATTCCCTTCTCAACAACAACAGTACCACCCCTCAAACTCAACCTGAGAGAATCTGCTCCAGCAGGGGTCAAAACAGAAGCAGTGGATGGAATGCAGACTTACCTTCACCTCTTTGCCTCACAAACAGCCCTACCTCCCACACCTATCCCAGGGCACATCTTGTCCAGACCCAGTGCCTCTGTCTCTGCTGTCAGCCAGCCAGAAGTTTCTTCATGGGGAAGGAGCAGTGGGACATGAAATGGATGGCTGGACCCTGAGAGGTAGAACCCACAATGCTTGGCAACTATTAATGGGAGAAGACAGGTGCTACAGGAAAGGATGAGTTAAACATGAGGATTCTAGTATTTTCAGCATGAGAAAGGGTCTTTTTAGAGAATACACATTGGAGAGATAAAGAGCATTAGACCTGAAGTCAGGTTGTATTCTAACATTTCCACTTAGATTCTTGACCTTGACCAAATTACTTCATCTTTCTGAACCTCAGTTTCCTAATCTGTAAAATGGGAATACTAATATTTATATGATAACCATTTGGGATTAAGATCAATTCTGCTGTGATAGAAAAATCCCAACTAACAGTGACTTTAATAAGGTAGATTTTTATTTATTTCTTACATGAAATAAGCTGGAAGTTAGTCCACATAGGTACCACTAATCCAGCAGGGCATCTGGCAGCCACCTAGGCTCCTGCCCTCATGCTGCCCCATTAAGTGTGATTTCTACTTCCAAGGGTACCTCATGAGCCAAGATGGCTGCTATAGCTCCAACATTGACCTACTTATTATAGCCAGCTGGAAGGAGAAAGAAATTTTGCTTACTTTAAGAAAACTTTTGACCATTTCATGGAGCATATCATTAGCTACAACTCAATCACATGGCTACAACTAGCTACAAAGGAAGCTAAGAATGTAGTCTTCTAATAGGGCAGCCCTGGGCCCAGGATAGTACCAGAACAATATCCTTAAGTAGAGTGGACAGTGTACAGACAGGTTGCAGTCTGAAATCATGCTACCTTATAGAGTGTTGTAAGAATTAAGTGAGATACAGACTGAGAGTTCAACAATTGTGAGAAATATTTTAACTCCATGGTGGTACCATCAAAAGAGGTGTGAGAGTCAGGAAGGAGAGCCAATAGCATCCATAGGATGATAAGTCACAACAGAAGTGGATCATGAGGAGGGGCATTCATGATCCTCACTGAGGCTGATCTAGGGCCTCAGCGGGATGGGGAAAGTAAGGACAAGTAGAGAGCTTGGAGGGGCCAGGTTGACACCCTTCCTGGATCTTCTCTCTCTCTCTCTCTCTTTTAAATTTATTTATTTATTTTTGAGAGAGAGAAAGAGACAGAGAGAGAGAACAAGCTGGGGGGAAAGGCAGAGGAAGAGAGAGAGAGAATCCCAAGCAGGCTCCCTGCCCAATGCAGAGCCCAATGCAGGGCTCAATCCCATGACCCTAGGATCATGACCTGAGCTGAAATCAAGAGTCAGATACTCAACTGACTGAGCCACCCAGGCGCCCCCCTGGATTTTCTCTTAAGAGCTGCGATGTTCTTCTGGTACAAGTGTGAAGTTCCCGGCTTCCTGCCTGATCCTCTACTCCCTGGCTACTGTAGTTTCCACTGTGGAATTTCCACAGGCTCTAGTGCAGAAGGAAATCTGGCTCTAGGTCAGTAAGAATTTTAATTAAAAATGGAAATGAAGGCTCATGTCACTAGTACTACATTATTACAGGCCACTGATGATTTCTGGCAGGGATAAAAATAACAGACATAGCCTGTTGGCACTAATGAGGAAAGGGCTGATTCGTTTTTTTAAATAGATTCGAAATTTATAAGAGTGATATTAAATATAATGAGTAATCATAGATTCTCTTGATCTTCCATCTCCTTTTGGATATGTGTGCAGCTTCCAGCCAACCTTCTAGTATTATAATTTGGAATCTCCTAAGGAAATAAGGAACCTCATCAAATACATGCCATAGGTATCATACCAGGCTAATGAGTGGGGGAAAAATCCCATAATTGGTTTCTGAAATTTTTTTTAATGTTTATTTTTGAGAGAGAGAGAGAGAGAGACACACACACACACACACACAGCATGAGTGGGGGAGGGGCAGAGAGAGAGAGGGAGACACAGAATCTGAAACAGACTCCAGGCTCTGAGCCGTCAGCACAGAGCCCAATGCAGGGCTTGAACTCACAAACCATGAGATCATGACCTGAGCTGAAGCTGGGCGCCTAACGGACTGAGCCACCCAAGTGCCCCCCATAATTGGTTTCTAATATGAAGGACTATTGAATGTTTCTGAAAGAAGAATTTTATTTAAAAAGCTATTATTTTAGTGAATAATAGAAATTCTTGCCTTTAAGAGAAGCCCAAAGCTTAAATCCTTAGGTTCAAGCAGTGTTTCTCATGCTTGTACAGAATGCTTGGCTTTGATCAACCCATGTTATGGTTTGAATTATGTCTCCTAAAACTTCATACGTAGAAGTCCTAACCCTCAATATCCCATAATATGACCTTATTTGGAATTAGAGCCATTGCAGATGTAATTAGTTAGAATGAGATCATACTGGAGTAGGGTGGACCCCTAAACCAGTATAACTGGGAAATTTGTACACAGATATGCACACAGAGAGAATGCCTTATGCTGCTCTAAGCCAGGAAACAATTAAAATTAGGAGAGAGGCCTGGAACAGATCCTTTGGTAGCACCTTTGAGGGAGCATTGCCCTACCAGCCTTGAGTCTTGACCTCAGACGTCCAGCCTCCAGGGCTGTGGGACAATAAGTATCTCTTGTTAAGCCACTCAGTTTGTGTTACCTTGTCACAGCAGCCCTAGGAAACTAATACAGTCCATGACTTGGTTGGTATATGACCTTAACTCATTTAATCTCTCCAAGCTTCTACTTCCTTAGCTGTGGGTGAGGATAGCAGTGTCCACCTGTTTACCAGTGAGAATCAAATGTAAAAAAATATATATATATAAGTTTATTTTGAGAGAGACAGAGACAGCATGAGTGGGAGAGGGACAGAGACAGAGGGGGAGAGAGAGAGAGAGAAACCCAAGCACAGAGCCTGATATGGGGCTTGAACTCACAAAACCGTGAGATCATGACCTGAGCTGAAACCAAGAGTTGGATGCATAACTGACTGAGCCACCCAGGTGCCCCAAAATATTTAATTCAGTAGAACATCGTCACAAACTCAAGTATTAGTATTATATCATAAGGCCATAGTGTTTTCTTCCTTATTTGCTTCCTTATTTGCTTCCTTCCTTGTTTCCTTCCTTCTTCCCTTTTATTTTTTTAGAAATATGTCTCAGATACTAAGGGTTTATGTTAAATTCTTCCCAAGCTTATTGCCCAATTGTAGAAGAGGGGTGTTTCTGTCATTACCAATATTTTCTGACTTTACTGAGGACTTCAAGAATCAAATACATATTCTGTGCTAAGATGTCTTGGTCATATGTGTCTGTCTGAGAGGAATAAACTATATACAAAGAGATGGCAAATTGGTGTCATCTCATATCCCAGGATGGTCCACCTGATTGCTAGAACACTATATTAGAAGGATTCTGCGTCTGTGTCCAGGATAGAGGATCATGATCACTTAGAGATATTTTCTATGACCCTGAACTGGATATCTGTATAAAGGTAGCATATACTTTTGTGAACCTATAATTCATTTTTCTTTTTAATTATAGCCAAGTTCTATGTTATGTGTAAATCGTTGTTCATGGCAAAGCTCATTTAGCCAAAGAAAGCTCACATTCAACCAAATCAAGTACAGCCTAAAAGATACCCGAGAGTTAAAATAAAAGTAGTTGAATAAATCTGGGGTTGTCTGTGTGAGGAGTACAGATAATATTAGTGGTAAGATTTATTTAAAGCGTGCTATGTGTCAGACACAGTGAAATGCACTTTACATGCATTATTTCAGTGAATCCTAACCCCTGCCATATGAGACAGGTTATTACTGGGAAAGTGAACCTCTTAGAAGGTAAGTGACTGTCCTGATGTCTCACAACTAGAAACTGACAGAGCTAGGATTCGAATCAAGGTCTGTATCATAGTTCAGTACCCAAGGTCATGTTGCTGTATGGTGTGTGCATGTGTGTGTGTGTGCATATGTTTAGGTGAAATTCACATAAACATTGACCATTTTAAAGGGAACCATTAAAGGGAATGTGTGATTCAGCACATTCACAGTTTTGTACAACCACCACTGTCTAGTTCCAAAACAGAGAATGTGTCTTTTTTGCTTTTATTCCCAATATTCGGCACATTGCTAGCACATGGCAGGAGCTCAGTAAATGTCAGTTCCTTTTGAAGAACTAAAAATTGCAGAGAGGAGGTGATACCTTCAAAAGCATACACAGCAATATGATGGACTTGAGTTAGAAATTGAATATTAGGACTCATGGTCTTTATAAATCTCTCCTAACTGCAAACATAATATTAAGGAAAAGAATATGAGGCAAAAAAAAAAAAAAGGTCAAATGCACTCCCCCAACGTACTTGCCCAAAGCAAAAATAAAAGTTTAAGCATCAGAAACATGATAAGTTTGTTAAAAGTGGATTATGTAGACATGGTTAACTATGGGTTCTTCTTTGGTTGCTTTGAATACATGAAAATGATGTCAAAATAAATCATCCCTGGCAGTCTCAGTGATTATATTCCTTTCCAACAGCTTCTGCCTATTGTACTTCATTTCGTACCCCCCTTCCCCATATCCCCCTTCCACATCACTTGTCCTGTTTTCCACCACCACCTACTCTATCTCCTGGTTCAGAATTCCAGGGAAAGGTTGAAGAGAAGTCATTTCTGAACCCAGGATTAAGATAAACACCTATGTCTTCATGGCTCATGAGGTTTCCGGACCATGGTCAGTGACATGACATTCTACAGTTTGACAATTTGCTTCTGATGTAAACATTGGCCTGCCAAGGCTGCCTTAGGGGAATATGCAGGTGTGAGGGGTGAGAATCAAGATGTGGGGGGAGTTTGACACCTATGACGTAGACTTTGCTTCCTCTATAAAATAAGAGCAAGGGCACATCTCACAGTTGCTAATCTTGGCCATATACATTATTAATACATTCTTTGCACCAGTAGATATTAATTACCAAAGGAAAACAACTTAGGGTGGTGGAAAGCAGAAGAAATTATTGGGGAACTTTGAATTTGAAGGATTTTTGCCTTTAGATGTTTCCAGGCAAGAATATCTGTCAAAGGGGATCTTTAACTTTATGCTTTTCCAAAAATGTAACAATGACAGGCCACATATAAAAAAGAAAGGCCCAGGGGTGCCTGGGTGGCTCAGTCAGTTGAGCATCTCACTTCAGTTCAGGTCATGATCTCATGGTTTGTGAGTTCGAGCCCCACGTCGAGCTCTGTGCTGACAGCTCAGAGCCTGGAGCCTGTTTCAGATTCTGTGTCTCCCTCTCTCTCTGCCCCTCTCCCACTTGTGCTCTGTCTCTCTCTCTCCCCAAAATAAATAAGCATTAAAAAAAACTTGTTTTAAATAAAAAAGGCCAAAAACATTATACTAGGGAAGGAAGGAAGGAATCTAGATTCTAAGATCAGAGTGGAATGAAAACACAAAATGCTCACTCAGCTAAGCTGAAGTCCTAAATCTGCCGGGATCAGAAGCAAGCAGTGATAGCTGGAAGTTTGGCTCCTGTGGTTAAAAGGACTAAGAGGGCTCCAAGGAAGACTGTCCAGAGTTAGACTCCTGCCTGAAGCCAGTGTGTGGAGTAGTTCTTGTTGGCTGATGAAAAGCTGAGGAAAAGAATGGGATAAGGATAGGTCATATGATCCTGTGCTCTGATTGTAGCAATTTCCTCTGTTGTTCTCCAACACCTAGGGAGGTGCTGACCATCAGTCAGGACTATGGCTCTTAGGCAGCTTCTGCCTGAGAATGGTAGGATAAATAAGTGGCTGGGCCTTCTGCTGCCACAGTGATGAGCTCTTTCATATACCTAATAAAACCGTGGGATAGGAGCACAAAATTCCATTCTAAAAACTGGCTCTGGGCTAGAGACCTAGGGAGCCAAGAAGACACAACCCCGAAGTCATTACACTAAGAGAGTAAGCACAGAGAGAAAGTGAGAGGGAAAGGGAAAAATTCTCCTCCTCCTCCTCAAAGTGAGCCTGCCAACTGAAATTTCAAAACACACAAACTCTAAGGCTAACAAAGACAACTTGCTGGCATCACAAATGAAGCAGAAATTCATTTGAAATGAAATAATTTCGTAGAATATTTTCAAAGTGTAACTGTTAACTGTAAGAAGTGACTTGGGGTGAAATAAATCTAAGTAGTCATAAAATTCAGGGGGGACAGTAGTATTCAGTTCGTGGTTAAGGCATGCATAGATTCTTGTGCTCAAAAAGAGGATAGAACTACTGGAAAGTTTATAGTTCAGCAAACATTTTAAACATGTAGGATAATGACTAAAATTATAAGAAAACAATGTCTGGTTTCTAAACCAACAGAAGGATAAAAGGGTCTCTAGGAAACTTTTATCTAGCAGAAGGCAGCAAATGAGGAAAAAAAGAATTAGAGGGAAAAGGTGGTAAGCAGAGATTTCTACCCATATCACACAGTGCTTTTGAATTATCAGGCAGTTTTCTGCAGCATCTCGAGTCCATGAGCAATGATGTTTAACAATTGTCTGGGAGGGGCTAGGTGCTAATTTGTATCATTTACTGATTTCCGTGGTATAAAATACCCCCCACCACCGCCACCATGGCCAATTTCAGGCTACCAATGTAACATCCATCAGTTCACAAAATTCCTGAAAATGTAACAATATCTAGGGAACCTTGTGCATGCTGGCTCCAGCACATGACTGTTTGGGATAGATAGGCTTTTCTGTATGGTCTTCATTCTACATATAATTTTTGATAATAAAATAAAAATTAAGTAAAAATTCTCTGCATTTTACTTCTTTAACTGAAACCATATGGAAATTTATTGGGGAAACAGGACCTGGTGGCATTTTGTTATTAGAATATTTATCATACAGTTATTGAAGGCTTGTAATTTATGATCCTTGCTTTCAGAGCCAGATCAATAAAGAGATAAATGTCCTCAGCACAATAGAATTTATATCCTCCACGTGAGAATTGACCACTGTGTCATACATTCAATCATTCATCTCATTATCTGATATAATGAGCAGAAAGTCCAATATGTATATGATTTATAAATGTACATTAGCATGAAGCCCACGACCTATCTAACCTGTTACCTGTCCCTTGGCAACATAGTGTATACAGTTGTCTTCCTCCAGCAATAGGATCCCACAAAAAGGATTATCCACCTTTTTAAAAAATATGTATTTTTGAGAGAGAAAGTGTGAGTGGGGGAGGGGCAGAGAGAGAGGGATACAGAGGATCTGAAGCAAGCTCCGTGGTGACCCCAGTGAGCCTGATGTGGGACTGGAACTCACAAACTGTGAGATCATGACCTGAGCCGAAGTCAGACGCTCAACCATTGAGCCATCCAGGTGCCTCTGTCTATCTTTCTTTTTAACACTAGATGTCTATCTAATTAGAACAGATAGGGGAAATGCCTGAGCTGACATTATTCCTTCTCTTCCTTTTTTCTTTCCTCTTTCTCCTACTTGTGGGTTCCTAGTCCTAGTCCTATTCTTTTCTTTTGTCTTGTCTTTTCTCTTCTGTTCTTTTCCTTTTCTCTTTCTCTTTGTCTCTTTCTTTCTCTCTCTTTCTGTCTCTTTTTTCTGTCTGTCCTTTATCACAGAGCACAAGTGGCTTGTCCTAGAGTGGGGGGGTGGGTAAATGGTATCGAAAGAGCCTTTCATGTCACTGATTTACTACTATGAGTAGATTTGGCAACACAAGTCATTCCACATCACCTGTCTATGCATTTCACTGAGTTACAGTAGCTTAAAGCTCAGGACACAGGAAGTCTCAGAAAATGGAAGTAGCATATTCCCAGGAGAGAGAGCGAACAGGGAAATGAAAATGGGAAAACAGAAAGCTAAC
Source organism: Prionailurus viverrinus (assembly GCF_022837055.1). Lineage (NCBI taxonomy): Eukaryota > Metazoa > Chordata > Mammalia > Carnivora > Felidae > Prionailurus > Prionailurus viverrinus. The sequence goes on along the minus strand of NC_062568.1, from coordinate 57,868,290 downwards.
CATTTAGAAACCTATGCATAGAGTTAGTTCACTAACAGTGGGAGTAGGAGCCATCCCAGCCCCCGCCCCCTTTCTCTACCACCGCCTGGGAACATTTGTTGCCTGCAACGTCTGTACTTTGCTTTGCAAGGGTTAATCAGAGGGCCTATTATTCAGCAAATTAAAGGCTTGGCTGCCTGAGAGTTCCTTTCATAAAGGATTAGGGTCTCTGATGAGGCTTTGATGTAATAGATGGAGCTGTTCTGCTCCTTCATGTTAATGGAAGAGTGTTAAGGACTCCCCAGGCTCTCTTTGGCAGTTGGTGTCTTTACTCTTTCCCTTGCCTAAAAAAGAAAAATATTTTATCTTTCAAAAATTTAGTGCTTGAACAAGGCACTGGATTGACGTCCCCAGGGGGTGAAGTGTTCATTTCTTGGCCTAAAAGCACAGAGGCTCAGCACTAACTGGCTTCCTTGGGTGGCCACTTCCTTGGGAAGAACTGTCTATCCAAAGTGCAACAGAAGCAGTCATTTAAGTATTGCAGTTCATTGCCCTTGGAAGCTTTTCTTGCTGAGAAATTGGGCAGAAGGATGGCAGGTGACAGGCATGGTAATGGTTTGTGTCCTCAGGAACATAAACCAAGGCTGCGAATAGCTGTACAAAATCCTGATTTGCATGACATTTGCAGCTACTTATTATCTGACAATATTTTCTCCAGGCTTTTTTTTTTCCCCATCACATTTAGTGTACTCTTTTTTTTTTTTTTTTAATAATCTATTTTACATCCCAAGTTACTTAGCATATAGTGCAACAATGATTTCAGGAGTAGATTCCTTAATGCCCCTTACCCATTTAGCCCACCCCCCTCCCACAGCCCCTCCAGCAACCCTCTGTTTGTTCTCTATATTTAAGAGTCTCTTATGTTTTTCCCTCTCCCTGTTTTTATATTTTTGCTTCCCTTCCCTTATGTTCATCTCTTTTGTATCTTAAAGTCCTCATATGAGTGAAGTTATATGATATTTGTCTTTCTTTGACTAATTTCACTTAGCATAATATCCTCTAGTTCCATCCACATAGTTGCAAATGGCAAGATTTCATTCTTTTTGATTTCCAAGTAATACTCCATTGTATATCTTTTTTTTGTTTGTTTTTTGTTTTTTGTTTTTGTTTGTTTGTTTGTTTGTTTGAAATTTATTTACAAATTGGTTTCCATACAACACCCAGTGCTCATCCCAAAAGGTGCCCTCCTCAATACCCATCACCCACCCTCTCCTCCCTCCCACCCCCCATCAACCCTCAGTTTGTTCTCAGTTTTTAACAGTCTCTTATGCTTTGGCTCTCTCCCATTCTAACCTCTTTTTTTTTTTTTTCCTTCCCCTCCCCCATGGGTTCCTCAGGATCCACATAAGAGTGAAACCATATGGTATCTGTCTTTCTCTGTATGGCTTATTTCACTTAGCATCACACTCTCCAGTTCCATCCACGTTGCTACAAAAGGCCATATTTCATTTTTTCTCATTGCCACTTAATATTCCATTGTGTATATAAACCACAATTTCTTTATCCATTCATCAGTTGATGGACATTTAGGCTCTTTCCATAATTTGGCTATTGTTGAGAGTGCTGCTATGAACATTGGGGTACAAGTGGCCCTATGCATCAGCACTCCTGTATCCCTTGGGTAAATTCCTAGCAGTGCTATTGCTGGGTCATAGGGTAGGTCTATTTTTAATTTTCTGAGGAACCTCCACACTGCTTTCCAGAGCGGCTGCACCAATTTGCATTCCCACCAACAGTGCAAGAGGGTTCCCGTTTCTCCACATCCTCTCCAGCATCTATAGTCTCCTGATTTGTTCATTTTGGCCACTCTGACTGGCGTGAGGTGATACCTGAGTGTGGTTTTGATTTGTATTTCCCTGATAAGGAGCGACGCTGAACATCTTTTCATGTGCCTGTTGGCCATCCGGATGTCTTCTTTAGAGAAGTGTCTATTCATGTTTTCTGCCCATTTCTTCACTGGGTTATTTGTTTTTCGGGTGTGGAGTTTGGTGAGCTCTTTATAGATTTTGGATACTAGCCCTTTGTCTGATATGTCATTTGCGAATATCTTTTCCCATTCCGTTGGTTGCCTTTTAGTTTTGTTGGTTGTTTCCTTTGCTGTGCAGAAGCTTTTTATCTTCATAAGATCCCAGTAATTCACTTTTGCTTTTAATTCCCTTGCCTTTGGGGACGTGTTGAGTAAGAGATTGCTGCGGCTGAGGTCAGAGAGGTCTTTTCCTGCTTTCTCCTCTAAGGTTTTGATGGTTTCCTGTCTCACATTTAGGTCCTTTATCCATTTTGAGTTTATTTTTGTGAATGGTGTGAGAAAGTGGTCTAGTTTCAACCTTCTGCATGTTGCTGTCCAGTTCTCCCAGCACCATTTGTTAAAGAGGCTGTCTTTTTTCCATTGGATGTTCTTTCCTGCTTTGTCAAAGATGAGTTGGCCATATGTTTGTGGGTCTAGTTCTGGGGTTTCTATTATATTCCATTGGTCTATGTGTCTGTTTTTGTGCCAATACCATGCTGTCTTGATGATGACAGCTTTGTAGTAGAGGCTAAAGTCTGGGATTGTGATGCCTCCTGCTTTGGTCTTCTTCTTCAAAATTCCTTTGGCTATTCGGGGCCTTTTGTGGTTCCATATGAATTTTAGGATTGCTTGTTCTAGTTTCGAGAAGAATGCTGGTGCAATTTTGATTGGGATTGCATTGAATGTGTAGATAGCTTTGGGTAGTATTGACATTTTGACAATATTTATTTTTCCAATCCATGAGCAGGGAATGTCTTTCCATTTCTTTAAATCTTCTTCAATTTCCTCCATAAGCTTTCTGTAGTTTTCAGCATACAGATCCTTTACATCTTTGGTTAGATTTATTCCTAGGTATTTTATGCTTCTTGGTGCCATTGTGAATGGGATCAGTTTCTTTATTTGTCTTTCTGTTGCTTCATTGTTAGTGTATAAGAATGCAACTGATTTCTGTACATTGATTTTGTATCCTGCAACTTTGCTGAATTCATGTATCAGTTCTAGCAGACTTTTGGTGGAGTCTATCGGATTTTCCATGTATAATATCATGTCATCTGCAAAAAGCGAAAGCTTGACTTCATCTTTGCCAATTTTGATGCCTTTGATTTCCTTTTGTTGTCTGATTGCTGATGCTAGAACTTCCAGCACTATGTTAAACAGCAGTGGTGAGAGTGGGCATCCTTGTCGTGTTCCTGATCTCAGGGAAAAAGCTCTCAGTTTTTCCCCATTGAGGATGATGTTAGCTGTGGGCTTTTCATAAATGGCTTTTATGATCTTTAAGTATGTTCCTTCTATCCCGAATTTCTCAAGGGTTTTTATTAAGAAAGGGTGCTGGATTTTGTCAAAGGCCTTTTCTGCATCGATTGACAGGATCATATGGTTCTTCTCTTTTTTTTTGTTAATGTGATGTATCACGTTGATTGATTTGCGAATGTTGAACCAGCCCTGCATCCCAGGAATGAATCCCACTTGATCATGGTGAATAATTCTTTTTATATGCCGTTGAATTCGATTTGCTAGTATCTTATTGAGAATTTTTGCATCCATATTCATCAGGGATATTGGCTTGTAGTTCTCTTTTTTTACTGGGTCTCTGTCTGGTTTAGGAATCAAAGTAATACTGGCTTCATAGAATGAGTCTGGAAGTTTTCCTTCCCTTTCTATTTCTTGGAATAGCTTGAGAAGGATAGGTATTATCTCTGCTTTAAACGTCTGGTAGAACTCCCCTGGGAAGCCATCTGGTCCTGGACTCTTATTTGTTGGGAGATTTTTGATAACCAATTCAATTTCTTCGCTGGTTATGGGTCTGTTCAAGCTTTCTATTTCCTCCTGATTGAGTTTTGGAAGAGTGTGGGTGTTCAGGAATTTGTCCATTTCTTCCAGGTTGTCCAATTTGTTGGCATATAATTTTTCATAGTATTCCCTGATAAATGTTTGTATCTCTGAGGGATTGGTTGTAATAATTCCATTTTCATTCATGATTTTATCTATTTGGGTCATCTCCCTTTTCTTTTTGAGAAGCCTGGCTAGAGGTTTGTCAATTTTGTTTATTTTTTCAAAAAACCAACTCTTGGTTTCGTTGATCTGCTCCACAGTTTTTTTAGATTCTATATTGTTTATTTCTGCTCTGATCTTTATTATTTCTCTTCTTCTGCTGGGTTTAGGCTGCCTTTGCTGTTCTGCTTTTATTTCCTTTAGGTGTGCTGTTAGATTTTGTATTTGGGATTTTTCTTGTTTCTTGAGATAGGCCTGGATTGCAATGTATTTTCCTCTCAGGACTGCCTTTGCTGCGTCCCAAAGCGTTTGGATTGTTGTATTTTCATTTTCGTTTGTTTCCATATATTTTTTAATTTCTTCTCTAATTGCCTGGTTGACCCACTCATTCGTTAGTAGGGTGTTCTTTAACCTCCATGCTTTTGGAGGTTTTCCAGACTTTTTTCTGTGGTTGATTTCAAGCTTCATAGCATTGTGGTCTGAAAGTAAGCATGGTATAATTTCAATTCTTGTAAACTGATGAAGGGCTGTTTTGTGACCCAGTATATGATCTATCTTGGAGAATGTTCCATGTGCACTCGAGAAGAAAGTATATTCTGTTGCTTTGGGATGCAGAGTTCTAAATATATCTGTCAAGTCCATCTGATCCAATGTCTCATTCAGGGCCCTTGTTTCTTTATTGACCGTGTGTCTAGATGATCTATCCATTTCTGTAAGTGGGGTGTTAAAGTCCCCTGCAATTACCACATTCTTCTCAATAAGGTTGCTTATGTTGATGAGTAATTGTTTTATATATTTGGGGGCTCCGGTATTCGGCGCATAGACGTTTATAATTGTTAGCTCTTCCTGATGGATAGACCCTGTAACTATTATATAATGTCCTTCTTCATCTCTTGTTACAGCCTTTAATTTAAAGTCTAGTTTGTCTGATATAAGTGTGGCTACTCCAGCTTTCTTTTGGCTTCCAGTCGCATGATAAATAGTTCTCCATCCCCTCACTCTCAATCTAAAGGTGTCCTCAGGTCTAAAATGAGTCTCTTGTAGACAGCAAATAGATGGGTCTTGTTTTTTTATCCATTCTGATACCCTATGTCTTTTGGTTGGCGCATTTAATCCATTTACATTCAGTGTTATTATAGAAAGATACGGGTTTAGAGTCATTGTGATGTCTGTATGTTTTATGCTTGTAGTGATGTCTCTGGGACTTTGTCTCACAGGGTCCCCCTTAGGATCTCTTATAGGGCTGGTTTAGTGGTGACAAATTCCTTCAGTTTTTGTTTGTTTGGGAAGACCTTTATCTCTCCTTCTATTCTAAATGACAGACTTGCTGGATAAAGGATTCTTGGTTGCATATTTTTTCTGTCTAGCACCCTGAAAATCTCGTGCCAATTCTTTCTGGCCTGCCAAGTTTCAAAAGAGAGATCAGTCACGAGTCTTATAGGTCTCCCTTTATATGTGAGGGCACGTTTACCCCTTGCTGCTTTCAGAATTTTCTCTTTATCCTTGTATTTTGCCAGTTTCACTATGATATGTCGTGCAGAAGATCGATTCAAGTTACGTCTGAAGGGAGTTCTCTGTGCCTCTTGGATTTCAATGCCTTTTTCCTTCCCCAGTTCAGGGAAGTTCTCAGCTATGATTTCTTCAAGTACCCCTTCAGCACCTTTCCCTCTCTCTTCCTCCTCTGGGATACCAATTATGCGTATATTATTTCTTTTTAGTGTATCACTTAGTTCTCTAATTTTCCCCTCATACTCCTGGATTTTTTTATCTCTCTTTTTCTCAGCTTCCTCTTTTTCCATAACTTTATCTTCTAGTTCACCTATTCTCTCCTCTGCCTCTTCAAGCCGAGCTGTGGTGGTTTCCATTTTGTTATGCATTTCGTTTAAAGCGTTTTTCAGCTCCTCGTGACTGTTCCTTAGTCCCTTGATCTCTGTAGCAAGAGATTCTCTGCTGTCCTGTATACTGTTTTCAAGCCCAGCGATTAATTTTCTGACTATTATTCTAAATTCACTTTCTGTTATATTATTTAAATCCTTTTTGATCAGCTCATTAGCTGTTGTTATTTCCTGGAGATTCTTCTGAGGGGAATTCTTCCGCTTGGTCATTTTGGATAGTCCCTGGCGTGGTGAGGACCTGCAGGGCACTTCCCCTGTGCTGTGGTGTATAACTGGAGTTGGTGGGCGGGGCCGCAGTCAGACCTGATGTCTGCCCCCAGCCCACTGCTGGGGCCACAGTCAGACTGGTGTGTGCCTTTTCGTCCCCTCTCCTAGGGTCGGGATTCACTGTGGGGTGGTGTGGCTCGTCTGGGCTACTTGCACCCTGCCAGGCTTGTGATGCTGGGGATCTGGCGTATTAGCTGGGGTGGGTAGGCAGGGTGCTCGGGGGCAGGAGGGGCAGGCTTAGATCGCTTCTCCTTAGGTGATCCACTTCAGGAGGGGCCCTGTGGCAGCGGGAGGGAGTCAGATCTGCTGCCGGAGGTTTGGCTCCGCAGAAGCACAGAGTTGGGTGTTTGCGCGGAGTGAGCAAGTTCCCTGGCAGAAACTGGTTCTCTTTGGGATTTTGGCTGGGGGATGGGCGGGGGAGATGGCGCTGGCGAGCGCCTTTGTTCCCCACCAAACTGAGCTCTGTCGTCCGGGAGCTCAGCAGCTCTCCCTCCCTTTGTCCTCCAGCCTTCCCGCTTTCCGAGCAGATCTGTTAACTTATGACCTCCCAGACGCTAAGTCGCGCTTGCTGTGGGAACACAGTCCGTCAGGCCCCTCCACTTTTGCAAGCCAGACTCGGGGGCTCTGCTTGGCCGGCGAGCCGCCCCTCCGCCCCGGCTCCCTCCCGCCAGTCCGTGGAGCGCGCACCGCCTCGCCCTTCCTACCCTCTTCCGTGGGCCTCTCGTCTGCGTTTGGCTCCGGCGACTCCGTTCTGCTAATCCTCTGGCGGTTTTCTGGGTTATTTAGGCAGGTGTAGATGGAATCTAAGTGATCAGCAGGACGAGCAGTGAGCCCAGCGTCCTCCTAAGCCGCCATCTTGCAAAACCTCCCTCCATTGTATATCTTTACCACATCTTCTTTATCCATTCATCTGTCAGTGGACATTGGGCTCTTTCCATACTTTGGCTATTGTTGATAGCACTGCTGTAAATATTGGGGTGCACGTACCCCTTCGAAATAGCATATCTGTATCCCTTGGATAAATACCTAGTAGTGCAATTGCTGGGGTGTAGGGTAGTTCTATTTTTAATTCTTTGAGAAACCTCCATACTGTTTTCCAGAGTGGCTGCACCAGTTTGCATTCCCACCAACAATGCCAACAATGCAAAAGAGATCCTCTCTCTCCACATCCTTGCCAATATCTGTTGTTGCCTGAGTTGTTAATGTTAGCAATTCTGACAGGTGTGAGGTGGTATCTCACTGTGATTTTGATTTGTATTTTCCTGATGATGAGTGATGTTGAGCATTTTTTCATGTGTCAGTTGGCCATCTGGATGTCTTCTTTGGAGAAGTGTCTATTCATGTCTTTTGCCCATTTCTTCACTGGATTGTTTTTTAGTTGTTGAGTTTGATAAGTTCTTTATACTTTTGGATACCAACCCTTTATCTGATATGTCATTTGCAAATATCTTCTCCCATTCCATCAGTTGCTTTTTCATTTTTCTGATTGTTTCCTTCACTGTGCAGAAGCTTTTTATTTTGGTGAGGTCCCAATAGTTCATTTTTGCTTTTGTTTCCCTTGCATCCAGAGACGTGTTGAGTAAGAAGTTGCTGTGGCTGATGTCAAAATAGTTTTTGCCTGCTTTCTCCTCAAGGATTTTGATGGCTTCCTGTCTTACATTTAGGTCTTTCATCTATTTTGAGTTTATTTTTGTGTGTGGTATAAGAAAGTGATCCAAGTTCATTCTTCTGCATGTCGCTGTCCAGTTTTCCCAGCACCATTTGCTAAAGAGACTGTCTTTATTCCATTGCATATTCTTTCCTGCTTTGTCAAAGATTAGTTGGGCATATATTTGTGGGTCCATTTCTGGGTTCTCTATTCTGTTCCATTGATCTGAGTGTCTGTCTGTTTTTGTGCCATCTCCAGGCTTTTCAGTAGTGTTTAGGGTATTAATGAAAACCCAGTCTAGTTTATTTTCCCCAAATTGATTTTTTTGGAAATTTTTTTAACATTTATTCATTTTTGAGAATGAGAGAAACAGAGCATGAGTGGCAGAGGGGCAGAGATAGAGGGAGACACAGAATCAGAAGCAGGCTTCAGGCTCTGAGCTGTCAGCACAGACCCAGCCCATCATGGGACTCGAACTCACAGACCACGAGATCATGACCTGAGCTGAAGTCAGACGCTCAACCAACTGAGCCACACAGGCACCCCTTCCCCAATTTGATTTTATACCATCAATAATATTCACATAGTTGGCAATCAGCCAGTGTTTAGTCTATGTAAGTCTTTACCAAAAAAGCACACATCAAGGGAAGGGTGCTAAATGTGGGCAGACACAATGCCAGATTATTGAAAGTCTTGGCCATGATTTTCCTTCTCAGTCTAATCTTTCTCCACCGTGTACTATGCCCTGAAATTTGGAACCAGCATTATCATTATTTAAAAAGCAAATTTGACAGTCTTACTGTTTCCATTCCCACTTGTGTTGTGCTTCAATCCTCTTCTTGCCCTCTCCCAAACTCCACCTGTGGGATTAAATTGCTCCCTTCTTTGAGTTGCTTTTCATCCATGGGCTAAATTTTTCAGCAATTTTCTTTCCATTCTTTGCAATGAATAGTTCAGTTGACCTTTGAACAATGTGAGGGTTGGAGACACTAAACCCTCACACAGTTGAAAATCTGTGTATAACTTCTGATACTCCAAAACTTTACTAATAGCCCATGGTTGACTAGAAGCCTTACTGTTAACATAAAGAGTTGATTAACTCATAGTGTGTATTATATGTACTATATCCTGTACTCTTACAATAAAGTAAGCTAGAGAAAAATGTTAAGAAAATGTAAAGAGAAAATGCATTTACAGTATTATACTGTATTCATTGAAAAAATTCACATATAAGTGGACCCGTGAAGTTGAAAGGTCAACTGTACATGGTGTCTTGGGACCAGGCCTTTCCTTTCCTTGATGGATGCCAGCATCTGCATTCAGCATTTTAAGAATCAGGGGACCTGACTATAAAAATTTACCAAGTAACTTGTAGATTTAGCTCTGGGTTAAGATCAAAGAGCTCTCTGTGCCTCCTTATATTGGCCACCCAGGGAGAATTTTTTTGCTATATAATTCTTTGATAGAAGATATCAGTTGGGATTGAAGATAAGAAACAACTCTGTGAAACTCATGGCTATGTTTATTAGAGGGAAATAGTATTCATTACCTTATATAGAGTAATTTCTATGAAAACCCAGGAAACCTCTATTTCTAGTCTCCTTGCCAGTCATCATCATATATTCATATTTCTACAAGCACCTAGTCTGTTTTTACATCATGGATTTTAAGAAATATAGAGCAGGCTGCATTCTCCCTTCACATTGGCTGCTACAGAGCCCAGAGCCAAATTTGTGGCCACTCTACCAAAGTAATTTATTTGGCACTCTAAATTCTATTTTTATTCCCTAATTTCCCCTTTGTTTCATTTTCTCTTCTTTAAAAAAATTTTTTAATGCTTACTTATTTTTGAGAGAGAGAGAGAGAGTGAGAGAGAGAGAGCCTGTGCAAGCAGAGGAGAGGCAGAGAGAGAGGGAGACACAGAATCAGAAGCAGGCTCCAGGCTCCGAGCTGTCAGCACAGAGCCCCATGTGGGGCTTGAACTCATGAGCTTTGGAGCTGTGAGATCATGACCTGAGCCAAAGTCGGCCACTTAACTGACTGAGCCACCCAGGCACCCCGTTTAATTTTCTCTTCTGCCTATAATTATTTTTTATTTTGTCGTATTGCATATACCTTAAACAAGTGTTGTAGAATGCCTTAAATTATTTGTAGAACAATGTGAAGTTTTAGAAAACAATTGTATACAGTGGTGGTGGGAATGTAAAATGATGCAGCCGCTTTAGTAAATAGTCTTGTAGTTCCTCAAAAGGTTAAATATAAAGTTACCATATAATCCAGCAATACATATCCAGGAGAAATGAAAATATGTGTCCACATAAAAACTTGTATACATTTCCTGATTCTGGGTTAAAGCCAAAAAAAACCCAAACAACCAAACAAACAAAACTTATGTACAGGGGTGCCTGGGTGGTTCAGTTGGTTAAGCGTTCAGCTCTTCATTTCAGCTCAGGTCATGATCTCACGGTTTGTGAGATTGAGCCCTGCGTTGGTCTCTGCACTGACAGCATGGAGCCTGCTTGGGATTCTCTCTCTCCATCTGCCATTTCCGCCTGCTCATGTTCTCTCTCAAGATAAATAAATAACTAAAAAAAAAAAAAACTTGTATATAAATGTTCATAGAAGCATTGTTCATAATAGCTTAAAAGTAGAATTAACCCAAATGTCCATCAGCTGATGAATGCAACAAAATGTGGTATATCCATATAATGGAACATTTTTTAGCAATAAAAAGAATGCGGTATTGATATGTGCTACAGCATGGATGGACTTTGAAAGCATTATGCTAGATGAATGAAGCCAGTCACAAAAGACCACATATATAACAGGAAATGTCCAAATTAGGCAAATCCATAGAAACAGAAAGTAGATTGGTAGTTGTCTGGGACTGAGGAGGTTGAGGAAAAATGGGGAGTGACTACTAATGGATATGGAGTTTCTTTTGGCAGTGATCAGAATATTCAGAAAATTTATTATGATAATGGTTATATAATTGTGTGAATATACTAAAACTTTTTGAATTTAGAGGTGTGAACTGTATGGCATATGAATTATATTAAAGCTATTATAAACGTCATTAATCAACTATAAATTTTATATAATAGCTTTTGCTGGTTTTCTTACACTTTTAATTTGCACTTAGTGCCAGACATGCACATACCAGTCAAGCCCACTTATTTTTAGCAGAATCTACAGACTTGTTTGAGATTGTGAATTTCTAACAATAGGGATATCCATCTCCAAAGGATGCAAAATTCTGTCCGTATTATCTAGTTCAGTTTATTTGACCCACTAGGCAAAGTCTGTTTGTTCAGCAAATTCCAAGCCTGTGGGCATAAATACTGTAATTTTATTTCATCTCCTTCTTGTCTTTGCATATCCTGTCCCCTCTCTTTTGTCGTCTTGTTCTACCTGATAGTGAAAATAAACTAGCGTTGTGGTCATAGAAGTAAGACAATGATGAAGAGATGTAGCATCACTTCAGGCACAGAAAGAAAATGTTTCATGAAGGTGAGGCAGGTCAACAGTGGTCATCAATGACAACTTGAACAAAGAGGTTGAATAGAATGAAGAGTAAAAAGATACCATCGAATTGGTAAGACGTGGGTTCCTTTGAAAGAGGTTACATGTAGGTAGTGAAGATAAAAAGTAGATTATGATATTTGCCAAGGTTTAGCTGCAGGTACATCCTATAAATTTCAATCTAAGTTGGCTGAAGATTCCACCAATGGCCCCTTCTTCTTTTTTTTTTTTTTTAAGTTTATTTATTTTTGAGAGAGAGCAAGGGGAGAAGAGGGGCAGAGAGAATCCCAAGCAGGCTCCATGCTCAGCGTGGAGCTCAACATGAGGCTTGAGGCTCGATCTTACAAACTGTGAGATCATGACTTGAGCTGAAATCAAGAGTCTGATGCTTAACTGACTGAGCCACCCAGGCGCCCCTTCTTTTATCATTATTCATTCCTGACTTGCCTTCAAGTTTCACAGCTACAACCATCACCTTTCCCTTCCCATTTCCTTAATTCAGACTGTATGCTTCCTAAAGGGATCCCCCCTTCCCTCCCTGTGATTTACTCTATAATGTGGTGCCTGTTCATCTAAAAAAAAAATTTTATTACATTTCTTTATTTTTGAGAGGCAGAGAGAGACAAAGTGTGAGTGGGAGAGGGGCAGAGAGAGAGGGAGACACAGAATCTGAAACAGGCTCCAGGCTCCGAGCTGTCAGCACAGAGCCAGATGCAGGGCTTGAACTCACAAACCTTGAGATCATGACCTGAGCTGAAGTCAGACGCTCAACCAACCGAGCCACCCAGGGGCGCCTGCCTGTTCATTTTTTAAAGCAAAGATCTAATTGTGTTATCTCCCTGCTCAAAAAAGCCAGTTCAGTGTGGCTACGAAGGAAAACCAAAGTTTGCCAGCATGGCCTTCTAGGTTTTGGATAAGATGTTCCTGGCCAGATTCTCACCCCTGTCTCTATTACAACTGCATTGTTCTGTTCTGGTCTATTCTCATATGGGCCACACATTTTACCAGTGGGCTTCTATTTCTACTGTATCCTCCACTTGGAATGCCCCTCTTCTGAACTTCTTGTCAGTATCCCTTTCACACTTTAAGTCCCAAGTGTCATTTCTCACATGAAATGACTTCTTCTAGCTACAGTTGTTTATTTGGCCTGAACTACTCTAGTGCTTATACTTCTTGGCCTTCAATTATCATTATTTATGGTTATGTCTGTTTTACTACTTGTTTGTAAATTCCATGAAGACTAACCTCTCACTCTAGGCATCTTTTCCCCACAAGCATCTGGTGGAGCACCATTCACAGTAAATACCTAATAAGTGTTTGAATGAATCAATAAATTCAGTCACACTGGGTTTACTAAATATGTCACATATGTAAGTTTGGTATTACCTTGGAAGAGAAGTTTCTTATGGAGGCATATAATATGCTGTGTTTGTTTTGCACTCTTCTATCTCCCACTCTAGTCCTGGATAGTCCTGAGCTTCTAATAGTCATGCACTATGGAACCGGTTGTTGATTTCTCATAGGTGATGGCTGGGTGCTGTCCATTGCTTCCTCTTAGAGGGAAAAAAATGCATGCAAATGGAAATTATGGATTTAATTTGGGTAGGGTAGCAAATAGGATCAAGGGAAGGATTAGAATTCATATATCCCCCAGCTCTTAAGCCTGGACTAAGAAGCAGACCATAACTGTTTGTCAAAATGGAAATTGATTTTTGAATCAAAGAAATTAACCAGACATTCAAAAACAGGAGTGCCTAAGGGCTTGAACTTGAAAATGCCAGAGTTCTTTGCTTTTGCTGAATTGTCAGACCCTCAAAGTCCCCCCTTTCCTCCAGAACTTTGTAAGTTCTGATCAGGGCATCTGTCAAACAAGGATTTTGTTCACAGTGGTGGGAATTGCATTGAGAAAAAGTAGCTAATTTATGGACACAGTATTATTCAAGTCTAACTCAAGGAGCCATTGCACATTAACATTTATTTTTATACCACTCATCCTGCTGGGAATTGGGTATGCCATGGCTGTCTTCCCCAAATGGACTGACTTACTGTATCCCCAGCACCTAGCACAGTGGCTGGCCCGTATAGCTGGTACTTATTGAATGCTCACTATGTGCCAGGCACCATACATGGATTATCTCATTTACTCCCCACAATGACATTATTCCCATTTTATAGATGAAGACACTGAGGCCCAGAGAATTTGATTAACTTGCATATTAACACATATCCATAAAAAGTAGAGTTAAGTTTGACCTTGATCTCTGGCTTTTAACCTATTTATATGATCCTGCTGCGATACTAGGCACCAAACATTTTTTTTAAATGAGTGAGTACATGTGTCACACTTGGGAGAATAATGGGTTTGGAGATTGAGCACATTGTTATTTAAATAAATCAATATACAACTTAAAATATTTAAGATTGATAATATTTAATATATAACTATGTATCATATGCTATATGAATGTATATAGAGAGAGGGGGAGGGAGAAACCCAACCAGGCTCTGCATGGTCAGCAGAGAGCCCGATGTGGGTCTCAAACTCACGAACTGCGAGACCATGACCTGAGCCAAAATTAAGAGTCAGATGCTTAACCGACTGAGCCACCCAGGCGTCCCTAATATCTTTTTTAGATGGACTTGCCACCATCTAGATTATTCTGCCCAGGCTCACCCACGTTTTCCATAACTACTTCCTTCTGAGTTCAGCCATCACTCCCCTCTTTGACTACTCCTCACCTTCCTGGGGTGCTTCAGGCAAATATTTCCTGAATTTTCACGTGAAAGCAAAGACCTGAAGCGAAGACCTTTAAAGGAAAAAAGCCCTGTTCTGGGTTTGCTGGCTGAGTCTATGGCTGACCTGTGACCGACCCCAGCCCCTCACAGAGACCCATGAGGCAGTGGTGTGGCTGTGTAGAGGAGACTGGGCAGTACCTGCAGGAGCAGTGAACGCCCAGATCCTTGGGAACTGGCAGCACTGCAGCCTGAGAGGTGGAGGCATCCAGGGATTCTCATCACCCAGAGATCACGCCTTTCCCAGCCCTTCGAATCAGATGATGGGATTTGAACACAGATGAACAGCCCAGTAAGCAAGTCACTGGGCTGTGCAATGGTGTAATGGCTCATTTTTTTTTTTCAGGTGTCCTAACTGAGCAACATAAGTAGAGTTGCCTGGAAAAATATTTAAGTGCAAAGTGCTTTCCCAACCAAGGAAGAAAGAAACAAAACACAGGAGCAAGAAGGTGGTCACTTGGGGCCATTGATTACAGTCCTTAAGATTGCCTTAATTGTAGGACACAAATTTTGGGATCTTTCTTGGCTATGGCATGTCCAGTGGAGGCCATACTCATCCCTGGTCTTCTGCAGCTGCCATATGATACTTCAAAAGTGCAGATTAAACCAAAGAAGGAAGTGCCAATAACAATCATAATAAAACCACCGCCCCTGCCACCACATATTCCATTGGCTTCTCTTTGGATAGCCTTTGTGTCCCCATCTAGACTTGATCCTTGACTCTGGCCTGGTTCTACTTGGTCCTTCTCCTCACTTCATCTCTTTGCTTGGCACTTTGACTCCTCCTCCTGAATTAACTCTGCCCATTGTCCATAGTATATTCTCTTCCCTTGGTCCCTCCCAGCTGTGACCCCCAGCAAGTCCCCCAAACAAACAGTACTTGAGGATCTAGGATTTTTGTTACTACATCACCTTCCTTAAGAACATGGCCAGTCGTTCTGGGCTTTTCTAATTATTTACTATTGATCTTGGAGTCAGAAACATAAGGATGAAGTAAAGAGGACTTGTTCACAGATGTCACATAGACTGCAGCTCTTGTCTGTTATGGGGCTTTCACACTGCAGCTTTCTGCCTTAGGTCCTCCAGTCCTGGTCCCTGTTTTTGCATGGGATCCTTCTCTAGCTACCCTAGTGTATGTTCCTTAACTCTGGAGGAAGATTCTGTCCCTATCCACCTAGATTTTCTCTTGTGGCTTCCAAGCACCCTATGCTTTTTCTCTGGTTGCCTTCTTCACCTTTGAGTTTTCTCTGGGAGAGAAGAGTTATTTCTTCTTTGTCTCGGGTTACAGGAAATGCAATGTTTTTCTCTTTCTGTTTCCTTGTTGGGTTCCCCTGAGCTTACTCTGGACTTTTGGTGCTGTTTGCTTTGTTTAAAGCTTGGCTGACTTGATGGTTTTCTAAGCCTGCATCGGGGTTCTCCTTGCCCTGGCATTTGAGGCAAGATGGCAGCTGCCCTGTTGTCCTGTAGCCCTGTAGTCTATCTCTGACTTTGCCACACAGAATCTGTGCCTGTTAACCCCTTTCAAAAGGAGATTGAGCATCCTGTCCTTTTTTTTTTCTTTTTCTATTTTTTTTAACATTTATTTATTTTTGAGCGGGGGGTGGTGGGGAGGGGTGTGGAATGGCAGAGAGAAGGGGAGACACAGAATCAGAAGCAGGCTCCAGGCTCTGAGCTGTCGGCACAGAGCCTGACGCAGGGCTTGAATGCACTAACTGTGAGATCATGACCTGAGCGGAAGTCAGGTGCTTAACCGACTGAGCCACCCAGGTGCCCCAGAGCTTCCTGTTCTAAAACCCTCTGTCCTACATTCTCAGGGCTTTTTTACTTTTAGCGAATACTATTTCTCATTGATTGATAACCACAGACCTACCTTGCTGACTAAAGCAAAGGCGCTTCTGGTTCTCACTTACATGTTTTAGGTTAGGAACCCACTTTCTCATCCCAGGCCCAGCCTTGCCAGCAAGACTTTAAAACACCACCACATGCAATATTTGTCAACTTCATGAAAACTGAAATGCAGTTAAATATTCCACCAAATGGAAAGGTGAGGTTTCACTACAATACATATGCATTGTCAAGTTTCTCAGCCTGCCTTCTTTTGAGGCATTAGTCATCTTGGGAAAATGCCTGTGTTTGTCATAGTCCTGTCTTTCAGAATGGAAATTTCCTTCCAAGACAGAGCACCACGGGCTCCAATATTTAACCTATAATTAGTATATCCCCTGGAGGATTTTCTCCTTTTGATGCGGAGGCCTCTTTGTCACTCAGGCTTCTGTCTGACGATGATAGGAACTGCAGGGCAGCAAAATGCATCACGAGGCAGGGAAATGTGTGCTCTGATCAAAACTGTTTGGATATTATGTGCCAGTGCAAACACTTCACAATCTAAACCCACAGGAAAACAGCGGAAAGTATAAAAGAATATTAAAAAGGAAATTAGAAGAGACACAAATCCCAAGTTTTGATCTAGTTTTGCATGGAACAGGATTGCTTCCCCTCCTGCTTCTTTCACCCAGTTCACCAGTATTTTTAGTTTTTGACTTTTCAGCTGCTCTTGATCAAGTGTGTTTTATTCATATAAACATCTGCCTGTGACTATTGATAAATAGCTTCCTCTTTCAGCCATCTGATTTTTTGGTTATGAGATGGCAGTTTACAGTGACAAGGCAGCTGTGTCTCGACAGTGTTATCATTTGAGGACGGAAAGAACACGGGCCCCACCAGTTCTAGAGAGCAATACGGAAGTCAGACCTTGTTTCTTGCTAAGAAATGTCTCCTTTTTGCCTGTTTCTGGCAGAATCTAGGCTGGGAGATCACAGCGCATGGCTGCAACAACCTGTGTTTAATGTGGTGACACTAATGAATTCTGAGAATTAATCTTCAGCCAGGAAAGTATGATGGAAGGTACTAGAATTTCAAATTAGTGGAATGGATTGATTTCCTTCAAGGGTAGAATTTGTTTCCATTTTCTTCTGGTGGACTTTTCTATTATATTCAAGCCACCTACCGTGGCCTTCTAAATCCAGGGTAAATCCAGGCACTCTATCTTCATGGTAGTTTTACATTTTTAATTTTCTTGTTTTGTTTTATCTCTTAGCACAGAGAGCACCACACCTACACCCAGGCTTTAAAAAATGATTTAAAAGCATCTGGAAATGAAAGAGTTGCTTAAGACTTTGGAAGAAAGTAGTATCCCTAAATCTCATCCTTGTTTACTTTTTTCCTGAGTAAAAGACTCTGGGAAGAGCTGAACTTGAGGACTATATTTCCCCAGCTTGAGACACTGACTTCTACAGAAACGACAGCCTACAGGTATCTCAAATGTGCTGTTGACAATCAGGCACTCTGGGTGTCTCCCCTGAGTCAGCTGAGATGAGGATTCTGCCACCCATTCTGAGCGCCTTTTACTGATTTCTCACAGCAGCACTTCCAAGGATGTCACTTGCAGGGCCCTGGTTCCACTGACACAAGAAAGAGTCTGTGTCCAAGTAAGTTTGGAAACGTGGGCTTAAACAAAATCAAGCTGTTTTCTTTATCCCAGAAGTTCTAAGAACATTTTATATGCTCATGTGCATTATAAAACTCCAGACTTACTTGGTTAGAGAATCAGCAATGTTTCCCAAACCTTCCTGACCGGTATACTAGTTCCTCTTTTCAGTGGAACGTCTTACGTGTTTCACCCAACTCACCTCATGTTGGCTGACCCCCACTTCCTATACAGAGGTCAACATTCTCTGCATTCCCTTATAAAAACTGCTCACTCCCTGGCTGGGAGAAAATATTCTGCATCTGGAACTTGCAATTCCTGGTTTAAAAAGCAATCCTGAAATGAATAAACATATTATATACTCCTTAGTTTTCAAAGTTTATGCTCCAAGTCAGGTTGGAGAATTCTGTCATGTTTTCAGAAATGACATGGAGACTGTCAGGTGTTCTTGTAGATCCAGTAGTCGATTCTGTCTTAATTCACTAAGTCCCTGCCTGGAAGGAGAGTAAGACAGAAATGAAGAACTGACAAAAGTAAATAGTATGAGTTTGGAGTCTTAGGCTATAAAGAATATACCCTAGTTAAAGTTGGAAGAGGGACTAAAAGAATTGTTCTTGGGCTTTCAAAGGAGGAAGCTTAGGGAGCACATGGGAATGTTCTGGTGGCCTTCTGAGTTCCTGGCTACACAGCTTGCCCAGTCTGGCTTCTTGCACTGCCCATCTAGTGTCCAAACTTTGAAATGTCTTCTACCTCTTTACCAACTGAGTTCAATTTCGTCCCCAGACTTCCTCCCAAACCTGGCTTGCTTCTTACCTCCCCCACCAAGGCTTCCCTGACCAAAACTCTCTGTCCCACCTACTGTTTTGCATTTTTAACAGTGCCATTTTAAACACAGTGCAGAGTGGGTAGGGCTCTCCCATTGGAGTCAGAGAATTAGCCTCATCTCTATAGGACTTGACCTGAACTTCCTCACCTCTTGAAAAAAGGAATTAGAATAGAAAATCTCAGTCCCTTAGCTCCAAAACCCTATACTTTTGTGTGATTATTTCTTATTCTGCATATAGAAGCAAACACTGGCTTTTGCTATTTCCTATGTTTCTTTTGTCCTCCCATCTTTCCAATTAGATTGTAGATCCTCAAGGAAAAGGGTCGTAATTCTTTATAAATGAATTTATTTTGGCTAATTCTGGCTGTGTAATAAATGTTTGCTGAATGAATGAAATGATATGATTCCAGTGACCTCAAGTTTAGTAATGCATGACTTTCAGCCCTATCTGCTCCTAAGGTAATACTGTCCTCTATTATCAGTAAAATAATAATTCCATTTCAGTCTGGCTGTTTGCTCCCCATGAGAAAGAAGTATGCAAAAGTGCTTTAGAATAAGGCTATACCCTCAAGGTCTTTATGCCCTTCTCCTAAAAATCCTCCAGTGCAGCTGGGTATGCCACAACTCTGCTTAGCATTCTTCCCATATACACTCATTTTCACTTTTGCTGATCCAATGATATGACATTCAGCCCACTCAGGTCTTACTGAGAGAACTAACAAATTCTTCTGATCATTGCTTCCAGAGAGTAGAATGCCTACCATCCTAATTGGGGGATCTTCAAGAGACAACAGATCCACTTGTTAGTTTCTTTCCTGTTTGATTATCTCACTTCATTATTTACTTGCCATTTCTCTTACTCCCTCTGTGATATAGAGAGAGCTTATCTCCAAAATACCAAATGATCTGCCAGCCTTGTGGGCAACCTTTCTTCCCCACTGGATGCTAAAATTATGAAACAAGATATAGTGCCTTTAATTACATCCCCAGACTCCAGCGGAGACATATTTTCATAAAACTGGAGTATGGGTTTCTTAGCCTCTCTCAAACACTATCCAAAGAGCTTTCATTATTAAAGTATCAGATAATACTTGTTTCTAGGCCTCATGTGAGGCACTGTCCCAAGGCACCTATCCTGAGGAGGAAGGAAGAAGCAGTTCCATACTACTTTCCCATTTACATGCTATGAATTTTCTGTTAGTGAATGTGGCACCCACCTTCATTCGCAGCCCTGGGGTTATCCGTTTGAAGTGTTGGCACTAGTCAACAGGCAGTTGAGGGTTGCCCCAGTACTTTTGTTCAGTGCAGGAAAAAATGTAGTGTGTCCTGACCCGGATCACTGGCCAGGCTTGATTCCTGGACTCCCATACTACCCAAGCGCTCCAAGGCTCTAGGGGGTGTGTGAAGCCACCATATCCATCTGCAGTGGGAACTCTCGGAGGACACAGACTGTATTTTAGGAGTTTTCATATACAAACCCTCAAGCCAGGAGGATGGGGCCACTACACCTGTATTACTGACCCTTTAACTACCAGGAGGTTCTTTATTTTCCAGGTGCTTAGGGAAGAAGCATTTATTTTCCTTTGGTAATCAAATATACGTTTACAGATGAATATACATGGAATCCAGGGAAGATTGTTAATATAAACACATGAACATAGTATTTTTTAAGGATGTGAGCTGACTTTTTTTTCTTTTTGGTAGGAAAAATACTAGATTATACCAAAGGCCCCTGAACCCATAAGAGTCAAATGATTGATTTCTTCCATGGCAAGGCAGAGGTGGTATTTATAGTCCTGCGGGCAACGGAATGGAGATAATCTAGATTCTTTTGGCATTTCTAACTGAAAGCTCTAGTTCCAATAGATAGCAAATCCCTTGAATCAGTTCTAAAACTGACTGGGAAATTTACTGAATATCTTTTCAGGACTAGGAGGTGAGGGATCAGAAAGTGGTTTGAGATGTAAAGTGAAAAGATTAAAGCCATTTTGTAAACCCAGCAGTTAAGGATTGTTGTAAGAACTCTGCTTGAGAGTGTTGAGAAGGCTCATCAAGGTGAGGCTGATTATTTTTACCATTTGTGAGTACATTTAATTGTATACAATTGTATACAATATGTTGTGTTTTGGATGTTGCTAGCACGTCACTGTTTGGAAAACTGGAAACAATTTTGTTTTGCAGAGTGGGCCGAATGGCATTTAGCATTTATCCTAAGCCTCCAAAGTGAGCTAAAAACTGATAGTTTAAAAGGGCAGTTGTTGAAATTTCTTTCTCTTATCAGGGGCATCTACTCAGAATGGAAATACAATGGTAATTGGAGGGGCATTATCAGATTCAATTTCACTAGAAAATTTCATTGTATCAGAATCATCTTTGATAACATAGGGCACAGAGCAAAACGTACTAAATTATTGTTTTCTTTGAAAAGAGCCTTTGAATCTGAAACAGAAAGTGGTTACACCAGTGTGGTTTTAACCAATTAACCACAGAGGAGTTTAAATGCAACCCACTTTTTACCATTTTCAATGGACTTTTTGTTCCCTGTTTGCATAATTCCATTCCAGTTCATCTGAATTATATTATGGTCACTTCCTGTTCTGAGGTTTTTCTGCTTCTTCAGAAAACATCAAGGTGTTAGACTTTCTCTATGAAGGTTTCTTTGTGATCAGTGTCTTTCCTTGCAAACTCCTGAATGCATTTTCCCTACCATCAAATGGTGGACATTTCATATATTAGGATTTTATTTGAGTGACAATATATAACTTTATACGTTTGTAAAATATATAGACTAATCCACCTGACTCCATCGTAAACATTTTTCTGTAGTGAAAATTCAGATAGAAAATTCAGTCTGATCAGTCTATTTTTCCAGTGTTTTGAGCACTTCAAATTCAATTAATGGCAAAAACTTACTGTGTTTTCAACATGTACTTCACACAAAATAAAATAGACTTCTGATGTACTGTTAATTCTACTAGCAGAGAATTATTTTTTTTACCTTCTGGTACGTACGGATAAAGAAAGAGCTGTGTAAGGTTAGTGATCAGGTTTTATAAATGATCTTTTTTGCCTCCTTTCTCTCATACTCACAGGGGAACCAGGTCTCTAAGATTGTACTTTGGATTGTTGTTGATTTTTGCAAACAGGTGTCTTATTAAGGATTTTGAAAAGCGGCCTTCTGTCACACATCTCCTCGACCACCCATTTATTAAAGAAGCCCACGGGAAGGTTTTATTTCTGCAAAAACAGCTGGCCAAGGTCCTCCAAGACCAGAAGCATCTAAACCTTGTTGTTAAAACCAGGTATGGAACTCGTCCTCTCCCTACTTCCTCTCTCTGGTTATTTATGAAAATGGTATGTCATGTGTTTTGATTTGCTCGGGATTAGTACTGGTAATTATCACATCCCTGCATTTTTGAGAGTTTCATTTACATGACATTAAGTACTCCACACTCAGTGGATGAGATCAGGAGAGCTTTAGAAACAAGCTGTCCAGGGGCGCCTGGGTGGCGCAGTCCGCTAAGCGTCCGACTTCAGCCAGGTCACGATCTCGCGGTCTGTGAGTTCGAGCCCCGCATCGGGCTCTGGGCTGATGGCTCAGAGCCTGGAGCCTGTTTCCAATTCTGTGTCTCCCTCTCTCTCTGCCCCTCCCCCGTTCATGCTCTGTCTCTCTCTGTCCCAAAAATAAATAAACGTTGAAAAAAAATTAAAAAAAAAAAAAGAAACAAGCTGTCCATTTGTGCTCTTAGGACTAACATCCCTCAACTGTGGCTGAAATCCCAATGTGTCCTCGAGTTCTAGTTAAACACCAACACACATATATGTTTATATTTAATATGAATGTGGTCTTTTTTTAATCAATAAAGGTAGCTGTATGAAAGCAGCCATAGCTGAGATCGTGCGAGAGATCTTTACTTGGCCATTGCTGATTAGAAAGCAGAAATGTAGGCTGTAAAGCGATTTTGGGAAGATTACAAATTAAACACTGGAGGATTTTTCTCTAATGTGCTCTGAGACCCTGTTCTTTAGGTAAAAATTCCTTAGGGGCAATTTAGTATTTTTAAATGATTTTTTTCCCCCCACAGGCGATGTCTGTGCTATCCAAAACAACAGTGATTCTCCCTCCCTGCCCTCCTTTTCCTAAAGCGTAGATTTTAAGAAATAAACGTGTATTTTCAGGGACAGTTGCTTCAAATGGTATTCCATGGTGGTCTCTAAGAAACAGATCTTTGGTTTCTGTCCAGAGGGTGGCAGAATTTCTCTTTAACAAAAATTTTTAAAATGCAAATAAACCTGCTTCCCAGCTCAGCAATTATTTGGTTTTATAAAACTGGCCAGGATGTAGATAAGCTCTAATCCATTATTATTAAGAGAACATTCAGAGGACTGGAGGTGAAGAAAATAAAGTAGTAGTCACAAGTTCTGGAAATATTCATGTATTCTGCAGAGAGCACTGTTTACAAATCAAAAAGCATCAGAACCCTTGGAGCTGGAGGCATGGTTTCAAGGTGACTATACCTTGCTGATTTTCCCTTCCACCACCAAGTTCCCTTTGGGTAGCTCAAAACAAATTTTTTCCTACACTTTCCCCTTTTCCACTGTCATTTGTGTTTCTATGGCTTGCCTACGGGATAGAGAAATTCTTGTGACTTTGGTGCGTTTTTGAAGCAGTAGGAACTTGCGTTTAAGCCCCAGGGAACTAAATCCCTTTTCTTCCCTGCTTTTGTTCCTATAAACCAATCACTGCCCCAAAACCACCCCTGTCCCCACAGCACACACAGCGCTAGCACCAAAAATGAGGATGAAATCAAATAAAATCAAACAGATGAAGCAAAAAAACAAACCCAGCACTTAAAGGCTCTAAGTTGAATCAGGCCTTCCCTCCTTTTCTCTCTGTTTGAAACCTGCTGCAGAACAAGTTCTGATACTGAAGTTGCAACGTTACTCAGCTTTTCACATGAGCCTGACTGTGCCAGTCCAGACGTGTGTTCTCTTTTTAAAGACTTCCCTTCTTTTACCGTAGAGAATCAGGCTCCAGTCTCTCTCACCTGCTTCCTCTAATTTCTCTTGATCTTTATTAACTTCTTTGCTACCAAAAATCTGGTAGCAAAGGCTTCTCACAGCATCTTTAGTTTCACTCACGAGTTTGTATTTCTTTGAAAGTCATTAAAAAAAAAACCCACAATCACAGATGCCTGGCTGGCTCTGTCAGTAGAGTGTGTGACTCTTGATCTCTGGGTTGTGACTTTGAGCCCCATTTTGGGTGTGGAGATTACTTTAAAAATAAGTAAATAAACTTAAAAAAAGAAACTCCACAGCCTCATAAATAGGAATCAAAACTATGAACAGCAACTTCCTTATTAAGAGGTAGGAAAATTAATTCTAAAGGAAACACAATGCCTGTCATTGACACTTAACTTACCATCTGTCCCACACTGTCACCTCCTTTTAGCAGCTGGCAGGAGTTGGCTACCTAGGTGTTTTTCAAGCCCACCCAGAAAAACTCTCAAATATCATTTGATGCTGGTAATTCAGTATATTTAAAGTTGTGAGTTTACAAGGTAAGGTGGGGAAAGCAGAAAATTTGAGGTGAGTGCAAAGATGAGGGATACCCAGCTTATCATTCTTCACAATTACGGTCACCCAGTGTGGTGGCTCTGCCAGGTTTGAATCCCAGCTCAGCCACTTAGGTTCAGGTTGTTAAATTGTTCTGTTCTGAGGTTTCTTCATCTATAAGATAGGGGTTCATTTGAGGGTTAAGTGAGTCAGTACATAAAAAGAACAGCTCTTAGTACAGAGTGAGTTCTCACAGTGTTAGCAGTAGCAGCAGTAGTATACAGGGTCTCTTTGATTCAAAGGTCTTCATTTCTGTGTAACACTAACTACCTCTTGGACTTAACTTGCGCAAATTCATCTCTACTTATCACATGACATCACGAAAATAAATAGTACTGAGCTACTGAACGTTAAAAATACCAGTTTTATCTCATTTAAAATCTAATTTATTCATTTATTCATTCAAAAGACATTTATATGTGTGCATGTGTCAGGCCCTCTGCTGAACAGAGGGACTACAAAGGCAAATTAGATACAGTTCCTGATAAAGAGCTAATAGTCCAGTGTGTGAAACAGACAAGAATCAGACAAGAACAGCTCAACATGAAAAGTACCTGGATGTTGAGGTACTTCCTGGAACACCTGGGAAGAAAAGACCCCTGGACCTGGTGGGAAGATGATCCTTGGAGTGTCCTGTAGAACAAACAGAGGAGTTGGGATTGAGATTATTTTAGGTAGAAGGGAATAATGAGCAGTCAGCAGAGGGCAAAGGCACAGAGACTCGGGAGAGCTTAAGGAATTTGATGAACAATTAGTTAGCATTACTGGAGCCTGGCATAGAACAGGGGGAGAGAGAAACAAGGCAGGCAGGAAGCAGGTCATGATGGGCTAAGGAGCTTCGATTTGTTCCTTAGTCACTCAAGAGCCCCTGAAGGTTTTCAAGCAGGCATGTGCTCCAGGAAGATCATTCTGATTGCAATGTCGAGAATGGAGGAGCTGGGCAAGGCAGGAGCCAGAGAGACAAAGTTGCAGGTTGTGGCAATTGCAAATAACAGAGGATATGAAGAAGATGGTATTGTCAGGACTTTGTGGTGGATTGGATGAGAGAGATCAGGCAGGGCGGGGGGGGGGGGGTGGTGGGTGGAGAAAGAAGTGGCACAGGGTCTACCCAAATTAGGCTGCCTCTCTGCCCTGGTTCAGACTGCAATCCAATAGAAATTGGAAGACACTAAGAGACAGAGACTGGTAAAGAAAGTTTCTTCCTCTTCCTGTTCTACCAAATGCAATGCCAGGTACTTCCAGAAATTATACAAAACTTCCAGCTTTCTGTCCAGAGTGGGATTCTGCAGTATTCCAGATGGTCCTGGATCTTCGAGCTGGACATACTTGTTTAGTTTTGAAAGCTAATGCAGACAAATGAGACCTAACAGCCTGCAGGGAAAAATGTCTTACTATTCCTGCAAAGGCAGGGAATGTTCTGTCAACTTTAGTATTTTCTCCAGGGGAGAGAGAAATTGAAAGTTTGAGGGGAAGAAGGCAGGTTTTTAAAGGATGGGGGAAACTTGAACAGATGAAGGGGAGGATCTTATATAGAGGGAGACATTGAAAATAAAGAGAGAGACAGTAATAGAGGAAGCAAGAGGAAGTGGAAACAAAGGCCCAAGAGGAAAGTTGACCTTAGGAAGAACCTCAAAGTTGGGAAAGACACAGAAAGGTTAGATGAAGATATCCAGAAAGTTTGAGGGGCAGGATGGGGGTAAGAAGAGAGGGTCCTATGAGGATACTCATGTTGAATTTTCTTTATCTTTCAAAAAAGATTAAGGTGATCTCAAAGTTGGGAGCAGACTGTTGGACTCCAGGAAAATGTTAACTCTCTGAAATAGCCACTAGGAGGAATATGATAAAAGGTTTATTAAAGATGGACATGATGATTGCTCAATAGCACAGAAAACCCATGAGGAACTTAACTGAATAGCATTCCATTGTAGTGAAGTTAATCACTATTTAAGATAATGCATGTAGAGCATTCAGGAGAGCACTTGGCACCAGAACCTCTTCAAAAATGTACCATCACCACCACTGCCCTTCCTATCTATTATCTCTAACTTCTTAGCAACAAGCAGGAGAAGTAGAGAAAAGAGATATATACCCAGTTCATCAGACTGGAGACTGTCTTAGATGAACATGATGGGTGGACAAGGGAGCAAGGGAGTTAAGATGAGTATCCTTGGGGTCTTTTTGGGATTTGGAAGAAAGTGAAGCCAGAGTAGCTTTTTAACTCTCGAGGTCTGGTCTAGGTCAGGAGACTGACAGTTACAATGCAGATGAAGAACAGATTCAGTGAGTGGATGGTGAGCAAGGGATTGTAGAGCTGAGATCTTGGGAACTTTTGAGAAATAACTGGGAACTAGCCATGGCTGAACTTGTAGACAAACTTGGTGGAGTTAGAAATAAAAGTTGTTGACAAGTTGAGGAACCCTGAGGTCAGTATGTGGGAAGAATTAACAAAGTGATTGGTGGGGGATGGGGGAACCAAAGAGCAGAGATAGAAAGGAGATAGGGGGGGTCAGTTGTTGGAGGAAATGATACACGTGTGAATTTTAAAAGGGAAAGATTGGTTAGGGATAAGTGTGGTTGGGAAATACAGAAGGGAGCCGGGAAGATGCCCCTTCCACTACCTTTTCACAGTGAGTGGCTGGAAAGTGGAGCTGGGGCAGGAGCATGATGGGCAGTGGTCCACTTCAGTTCTGTTGAGATAATTAAGTGTTCAAGAACAAGGCTAGGAATCATGGGAGCTTATTCACTATAGAGCAGGAGCCACACTGTACACGAAGAAGGGCTTGGATGGTAAGTCCCCAGCTCCCCTCTCCTGGATCTAAGCATTCTAGCTCTTCTGAGTGGTACAGTTGTGTGGAAAGCTAGGCTGTGATCCATTCCCCTTTCACATTGTGTCTGTGAAGCAACTGTGGAGAAGCGGCATTGTGTTGAGATTTGATACTATTTCCTAATGCTGACTACAGTGTATGAGTGTAACTGTTGGAATTTAAGTTTTTCCGGTAGTTTGTAATTTTGCCATAGCATATGTTTGATTCAGGTTCAGTAGAGTAGTTATGAAGACAAGGCTTACTCTCTCAGAGGAGGTTAAAAAGCCCTAAAATCCAGTGAACAATAGTTAGGCGCTACATTTTTTTTTTTTTTTTTTTACACTTAATTGTCAGGGATGCTTTTAAACAATTTGGCCATTTCCTTTACATCAGCTTCCATTGCCTTGACCTTCAAAAGGACTCTTCCCCCAAACCAGTTTTATAAATCCCTGAATTCATCAATATCATTGGCATGTTATGTCACTATTAAAGTTCAGAGAAGTAGACATGAAAACGTGTTTGTTTAATTACTTCACAGGAGTTAGTGGGAGGAGAGCAAAACCAGTGTCTGGAATGTGAGTGGAGGCAGGAATGGTGCTGGGTTGCCTGTGCTGTGACTCCCTCCTGCCTTCCAACCTCCCATTATGGGCTCAACTGCAGCCCTTAGTACAATTACAAGATCCAGCGTGTCTTTCCCCTGCGGGTGGCTTGGGACTCGCTGAAACCACAAATGTTAAGCCCTCAAATGCCAGGGGTCTAGTCTAAGTATTATTTGGTAGGGGAATTAAGTTGCTGGTTGTTTTCTGCTCTGTTAAATGGATTTTTATTCTACCCTTGCAATTTGCCTGGGGCTGATTAAAACAATGGCCTCAGCTTTTCTGATTTTCTTTTCAACCTGCAGCAGTGACCTTTAAAAACAGATTTCTCACTGCTTAACTGTCTAGCCTTCCCAGTAAGCCTTGTTCACTGACTTCCTCTTTTACCTGCAAACATGCATGTGCGCGTGCACACATACACACACTCATTCGCATCCACCATATTGCGTACACTGATGAGTTCCCGGACTCCTGTGTTAATGAATGACTTTTGAATGATTACTTTATCAAGTGCTGAAGATGCTTGATACATAGAAGATTAAAGATCTTCCTGTCCTCCTAACAGATATCAAGTAAATGCTAAGAGGTAAATGCATTATCTAAATGCATAAGAGGTAAGAGCATTCTGATATAATGAGTATCTGCTATCTATCTATAGGTCTATAACTGAATGAATAATATTGAATTTTCTGCTGTTGTCACTGATTCTTGCTGCCTAGGGTAGGTGGGTGTATCAAATTCTGTTTAATATGATTGATAATAAGTTGCTGATTTATTGGAATTCTGGCCAAAACCATGCTTAGATGAAAAAACAGGGAGATATTATAGTGATTTCCACCCAAACAATTCTGTTTTTTAATCTGTTTATTGTAGTGTTTGGTAGATATAAACAAGTTCTAGGTCAAGATAGAGCACATGTAGTTAGAGTTCTCTAGGTGGTATCTCCATCCTTATTTGACTCTTAGTAAAATGGCATCACACCTAGATGGCCTGCCGTTGTTTTTCTCCTTCTAGGCCCATAATTATACAGTTATAGTCAAATAAGTTTCTCTTTCATCATCTCTGTTATCAAAGGGTATATTGAAATGTAAATAATGATTTTGAAGAAATAAAACAGTGCTCTTTCTCCGGTTTTGAGTAACATTTTCCTCACTATACGGATGGAATCCATTGAATGTGGTGATAAGGGAGTTCCTCTGATCTCTCCGATTCGTCTGATCTAGTCCAACTTGTCAATTTGTCCCTGAGCTCTGTCCATGGCCATAGAAGCCTTTGCCTTAGAATTTTGAGGACTACCACCTTTGAGCCTAGACCTTTTTTCTTACTCCTTCTCTTCTCTACTCCTTTTTTTCTCCACCTTCAACAGATTTTATTTCCTTTTGTATCTGGAATCTAATGGAAGGGTTAGTCATTCTCCATTTCTTCCCATCTACTCTTGGATAAAGGAGAGGGCTCTGATCCTGAGTGTGGAAGAGCTAAGCAGAGGCATCCTTCACAATGGACCTGTCACTACTTGACTCTCCAAAATACCATCAAGCATTTCTCAGTGCAACATTTAACCTCTCTCACTGGCACATCTCTTGTAATTATTAGGCTGAAAAATTTTCTTTCTTTCTCATCCTGACTTTGCCTCAGAGGGCTTCCTAATGCTTTGTTCTTCATCATAGAACAAGAGAAGAATTCATCCTGCCACATTTTTGTGAGGCTCCTGTGGCCCTGTTTTGACCTACCTGCTTCCATGGGTATAGTTGATGGATAGGAAGAGAATCGCTTTTGGACAAAATACATAATATTTGTCAATATCTTTCTTAGGGCCAGCAGCTTGAACAAAGAAGTCTATAGCCCAGTGATGAGATATTAAAAAGCACTCTCACACACAAATGATTTTAACCATAATGGTGAGGCATAGAGATGAAACTATAGTGAAGGCAGAAGTACTTCAGGGATTTATTCTAAGAGAATAATACCCCCAGTATCTGAATCAGCTTGGTACCCTTTACAGCTTCTTTCTCACTCATGGACTGGGCCTGAGACATTCCAAAGCATTCTCCTTCCTCTGCCTCATCTATGCTGAACCTTGTCTTACAGGAACTCTTAGCCTCTGCCTTTCTACCCACTCTTCAGATCCATTTCTTACTCTCCACCCATTGCTTTGGACTTGATGTTTCAGACCTGCCCTCATTCCCACCTTAGTTCAGCCAGGAATTCTGACACCAGTTCTTACTTTTCCTGATCCCTGAAACCTAAGGTCAGTCCTACTCACCATCCACTATCTCCCACCAACCCCAAACTCCAAGAATCAGCCCAAGCCAGAGCTTTGAGTTTCTTCCTTTCTAAGTGTTAACCCCCGCCCCTCTCAAACTCCCTTTATCTAGGGATCCAGGCTTGGCAGCTAACATACTTAGAGCCTCATAAAAACAAATAAGAATCTAGTGAAAAGCAGTATGGACTTTGCTGGGATTTAAAAATGTCTTTTGAGTCGGGGCACCTGGATGGCTCAGTCGGTTAAGTGTCCAACTTCGGCTCAGGTTATGATCTCATGGCTCATGAGTTTGAGTTCAAGCCCCACATCAGGCTCTGTGCTGACAGCTCAGATTCTGTGTCTCCCTCTCTCTCTTCCCCTCCCTTGCTCGCACGCTGCCTTTCTCTCCCTCTCTCAAAAATAAGCATTTTAAAAAATGCCTTTTAAGTCATTGAAAACTTACACCCTTGATTTAATAGAATGCCTTTTGCTATTCATCTATCCGTGTATCTGTCCATTCTTCTGAACTTTGGAACATTCAATCCAAGTACCTTGTAGTTGGAAATTTGTAATTTTCACATTAAACAGGGAATTCTTCAGCAAAAATTGATAATAGATGCTATTCTCAAGTAAGGCACTAGATGGAGCATGTGAATTTAAAGGAAATTTAAGCTGGTAGTTACTGGTGACAAATCATTGAAAGAAAATTAAAAAATTTAAGCCAAATTATTCTGGTTAATTTCAACTAAAAATAGACAAATATTAAACAACATAATACTTTCTATGAGTATATGTAAAGTCTAAGATAATTTTTTAAAAACAAATAAAAACTGGAATAATTTTTTCTCTTCAGTAGACCCTCCAAACCCCATAGCCAAAGCAGGAAAATGAAGCAGTTGGCAGTTTCAGAATGCTAGTTGGGGAAGGCAGAGCTAGGGATATCAGATATTTTTCTTCACTGGTTGAGAAAGTGAAGTGGTCCTGATAGAGTAGAAATACCTTGCATCAACATCAATTTCTAGATTGCCAGCTTCGATTTTGGAAGCGAATATTGTCTAAGGAATTTGATGGCCAACAAGCATGGGAAGAGGTGATACATGGCTAATCACAGCAGGTAACATATTTTAAAAGTTGTTTATAAAATATAATAAGGGGAAAATTTTTGTGAGAAACCCCAATTTGCAGACAGCATCTGCATGTTTCCTGGAGATTAAATTTGTGATAGATAGATTGGCATATAGACAGGGCTCAAAAGATAACAGCTTCGATCCTGGTGGTATTGCAATGTACATGTTCACCTTGAAAGTCACAACTTTCTCTAGAGTTTATTTGTGATGTTGCACGTGAGGTTTTGTCGGTATTTCCATATTTGGTTGGCTGTAAAAATGTCATCTAGCATGAAGCTTGACATCCCTGTCTGTAGTTCAGGCTGCTTTTAAGTTCAGGTCAGGAGTTACTGGAGGAAAAATAATCCCTGGGAAACTTGCCATTGATTCAGTGGTATTTCAGATTCTGATTTCCCAGTCTGCCTGTTACCATTCACTTTTCAGAGTCACATGCACTCTGTCCAGGGTATTGAGCCACATTCAGGAGGGAGGCACAGTGGAGAGTACTTACTCCATCTTGACTGGAACCAGAGCTGTGGATGATTTTTTAATTCCTGATTTTCTTTGTTGAAGATGTATAGAATAAACTCTTAGTCTATTTCATACAACTGCAAGATACGGATTTAGGAAGGAGATAAACTAGCTGAATTTAATATGACAAGAATTATTTTATAAAAAGGGTATTGTGGTATTTCATTTCATGATGAACTTCAAGGGAAAAAATGCTTAGGTTTTATGTGGAGAGC
This sequence comes from Prionailurus viverrinus, assembly GCF_022837055.1. Taxonomy (NCBI): domain Eukaryota; kingdom Metazoa; phylum Chordata; class Mammalia; order Carnivora; family Felidae; genus Prionailurus; species Prionailurus viverrinus. The sequence goes on along the minus strand of NC_062568.1, from coordinate 57,836,706 downwards.
ATTTGGCCAGATATATGCACCCTCCTACTGTTTTATTTAGCGAGGTGGCTAGCTAGAAGCAGCCTCTGAGTTTTAGTAAAAATTTGTATTTCAATTCAATCTGATTTCTCTTTGACATCACTAATATGTTAGGACACAGATGAATAAATGCTTCTGTTTAATAATTTTTAAAATGCTTAGGTTATAAATTTGATTGTATTAAGTAAATTTACGCTTCATATGTTTTGAATCTCTCTGTGAATTAGCAGCAAGACTGGTTCTAGCACTGGAAACGACTAATACCATGCATGCATCAGACATCCTTTTTTCAAGTCTGCCAATGCTGGGAATTGGGAAGTAAAATTTAATTTAATAGGCAGAAAGAAGGAAAAAAAAGTCAATGTTTGCCCATTTCAATTGTATTTATAGAGTCAAGATTCAATATGTAGAGCTGTTGAGTTTGCTTCTTCCTTTTTCCCTACTTCTGTGAAATGCATGTAGCAAGGGACAAAGTGTACATTAGGATGCTATGACGCCCACATGGTACTTAGAGTAAAATGTTCAGTAAAGCTGGCTTCTGGGACCTGGCAAAATAACACTGTATCCTATGAAGCTGTGATGATGGTGAGCATAAAAGGTGCTGGTGAAGTACCGTGCAGTGATGCTTCTCTGCTGCTGAAATGATAGTACCTGGGAGGCATTTTCATGTGATTTTGTTTAGTTATTGGTATTCCGAGTAATATGTAGACTTGTGCAAATTGTTGATTCCAGATTTTGATAAGGTTGTAAGAATAGTGCTTGGTAACTGTTTTCAACTTTTTTTGCATTTCTGTATCAATGACCGTATCGTTCTCACACCCCCCCCCCCCCCGAGAGATAGATAGACCAGTCATGAGAGATTCTATTTATAGATGAAGAACACTGAGATGCTGGCCATTAATTAAGGGGATTATTGAGTGAACCACAACACACTCCTCAGAACCCTGAAATTAGGATCCAGAGCTTTTAACTTCTAAGCTGATGCTTTCCCCCTACACCACATTGAGTAGTGATCCCTTTATGAAGGGAATTATGGGAAGGCCTACTGTGACTTGAAATAATTTTATACCTTAAAGAACTATATTTTGGTATGCCAAAGGGGATTGGTATTGATTGCCAACCAAGTTTCTTAAATGCCTGTGGAGTAATGCCCCTTAAGAGAAAAGTCTCTCATATTTAGACAAGGGGATACATATAATGATACTGAGTGTCGCTTTGTTTCTAATAGGAAAAAATTGGAATCAACCTAAGTGTTGATCATCATAGAACTGGGTAAATAAATTGGTATGTATTCATATGATGTAATATTACCCAGTGATTAAAGTGACTGAAATAATGTACATGTCTGTATATACATATATACATAGTTTATAAAATCATAATGTTGAGTGGAAAAAACCAAGTTTCCAGAATGAAACTTACACTATATCATTTTTATAATTAACATATAGAAAATGTATATTGCTCATATGTATGACCAATATTTAAAAATAGACTGGAAGGTTACCCACCAAAGAGCAGTCATTCTGGAAGGGAGAATGGGATGAAACATGGGTAACAAAGGGATTTCAAATAAACAAATAAGATAAAATGTAAACATTTTTGATTCATAGATATTTACTATATTATTCTCTCAAGTTTTCTGCAGTTTCAAATATGTCTCAAAAAGTTGGGGTTGATGCTGGTGGATGGCATGAGGGGACCTCAAGGGAAGTACCGTGGTGAGAACTGTGTACCTGACAGTGAATAGGAAAAACAGGAGGAGATACTCATTTCTGGAAAGGCTGTAGTTGGCATTTAAGAAAAGCTAATATAAGGATTAGATGGGCCCATTTGGAAATGTTCCTCACCGTGGTAGAAGGGAGGCTTGAGGTCTGGAGCTCACCTTACTCCTGATAGCTGTACAGCAATGGGGAGGGGGCCCTACAGCATGGGGAGCTGGACTAGACTTGCTCTTCCTGTCCCCACCTCTGACGTCTCTGAACATATCTGATAAGACCGTGAATGAACCATTCTTGTCGCCTATGTTCTGCTATGCTTTTTACTCTATTAATGCTAATACTCTCTGGATAAATTTCTAGACATGAAAGAATGCACACCAGAAGACCCTATCATGTGGAAGATGCTGAAAAATACTGCCTTGAGGATGATTTGGTCAATTTAGAGGTTCTGGATGAGGTACTAAATATTTAGTAGGCAATCTCACCGATGACATTTGTTTCATGTGAATGGTCTGACCTTTTTCTTGTCGACCATGTTTTCCTAAGGTCACTTGAAAATTTAATTGTTTGTATAGCCTTGGGGTGAAGCTCGGGGAGCATTTGGTTACTGTGACTATGATCCTATGTTGTGTTCATTTTTAGTTCCCCAAATGTCCAAAACGATGAAAAGGAAAGGATTTGGATTTTTTCCAATAAAGCTCTTTATATTGTAAGCCTAAATGATCTATCACATCACTGGAAATTATTTTGTTTTAGAAAAAGTCCAGTTTAACTCTTAAGTCAAGATAGTTGTTTGTTCTTCACGAAGAGGAGCGTTCTCTTACGATTTAAATTGACTAAAAAACTTTCTTGTAAGAATAAATTTGATTTAAATTGAGTAAAAAAACTTTCTTGTAAGAATAAATTTGTTGTTATTATTAGAACTCTCTCCTGGTTGGAAGTAATGTTTACCTTCAATACCATTTATCCTCTTCTTAGGATACAATTATTCATCAGTTGCAAAAGCGTTATGTGGACTTGCTGATTTACACATATGTTGGAGACATCTTAATTGCCTTAAACCCCTTCCAGAATCTAAGCATATACTCCCCGCAGGTAAGGGGTGCTTTGAGAGCATGTTGCTTCTTAAGAGGAAATTAAAAACCACAAGGGAAAATAAAAAGAAGGGAAAAGCAAAAATAAAATTATGCCGCTTTTAGTGGTGTATAACCCACACTGCAGATAACAGTGCATCACAGATGGAGTTCTTGCATTTTGGGGGTAACTTTTTAGAACAAGATATAACAATAATAGCTAACATTCATTTAGTGCTTGCTATAGGCCAGGCACTGGCTTATCTCACTTCTCATAATCCTGTGAGATGGGCACTATTATTCACCCTGTTTGGCAGAAGAAGAGACTTAGCACTGCGAAGTCAACTCCCTTACAGGAGTTCATGAAACTAGTCAGTGCAGAACTGGGATTTGAACAGAGGCCTGCAGACTCAAGAACCTGTGCCTGCAGCCTTTCTGATGCTACAGTTCCCCTACTAAGTGACAAAGCCTTGGTTTCACGGGCAACAAGTACTGGAGCATTAGAAGTTTTCTTTAAACTACTTATTTTTTTCTTCAGTTTTCCAGACTTTATCATGGGGTGAAACGTGCCTCCAATCCGCCCCACATATTTGCATCAGCAGATGCTGCTTACCAGTGTATGGTTACTTTCAGCAGAGACCAGGTAATAACTCCCCTTCCCGTCCTGCCAAGTCACACAGTAGGGTGTGTTCTGTCTTCCTCTGCAGCTCTTATGTCTTCCTGAAAACTCCATTCTGGTTGCTGGTGCTGATTCAAGGAAATAGGAAATGAAAGAGTAGCTCACTGGAACAGGAACAATGATAGAAGCTACAGCGGCAGGAGAACGTGAAAATTCTTTTCCGTAACGTGAAACATTCACATCATGAGCACTCATTTTCCCTGATAAAATCTAATAAGAATGTTTCTAATATGAATGTGAGAGCATAGAGTCGACACAAACCTGATTACATAGCAACAATTGTAATAAAAACAGAATGTAGAATGACATATATGAAATTCCTTCCTATTAAGGTCTCAGAATTTTCGTGGTTCAGACCTTTTTGTGTTGTACATGGGTTGACGGGGACCATGCACCACATTATTTAGCTGCTGAGAAATTATGATAGATTTGGTAAAGACTGAACAGATTTTAAACTCGATGCTGGTTAAACACAAAGCTCACCCATACAGCTTCCCTTTCTGGACCTTTGACTCATAGTGGTGACATATCCAACCTTTGGCCCTTCCTTTACTTTCAATATGTATATTTTCCTTTGTGTCTTTAGTCTGTTTGAAATGTAAGTAACCTAAATTGGTGAGAAGATTTTGTGAGAGAATTACTGTGTGTAAATCTCCTGAGACCTGTGAAGTCTCAGCTTTGGATTCATTGAGGAATAGATGAAACTGTAACAGTGCAAGTTACAAAATAGAGTACATGGATTCACTATAGGTTAGAAACTTGGCTTCTCTAAATTCTTGCATTTCCCACAGACATGTGAAATATCCATAGATTTCATAGAGTGGAAGTGAATGGAGAGAGATACATGTATTTTCCAAGTTGAGAAGTTGCCCCACACTGTTGTTGTTTCTAACACCAAATGTTGTCTTTTCCAACACCAACCAGGTCTTCAATTCTCCCACGGTAACTGGATGTCCAACAACTCAATTCCATTAAATTCTGATACCTCTCAGAGTTAGTACAGACCCCACAGCATTAGGGCTCAGCCCCAAAGACTGCCCCCATTTAAGACTCCAGCCACAAAAGGGATTCCCAAGCTACCTACACTCTGCCCAGCCTGCAAATTCAGGGATTCCCACAACCACCCTCAGGTCTGATAATTCACTAGAACATCTCATAGAACTCAGGAAAACACTTTACTTAAATGTATTGGCTTATTGGGGCACGTGGGTGGCTCAGTTGTTTAAGCGTCCAGCTTCAGCTCAGGTCGTGATCTCATGGTTCATGGGTTAGAGCTTCACATCTCAGGGCTGGCAGTGCAGAGCCTGCTTGGGATCCTGTCTCCCTCGCTCTCTGCCCTTCCCCTGCTCCCTGTGGCTCTCTCTCTCTCTCTCTCTCTCTCTCTCAAAAATAAGTAAACATTAACAAAATTTACTGGCTTACTATAAGGATACAACTCAGGAACAGCCAAATGGAAGAGATTGCGCAGGGCAAGATACAGGGGAGAGGGGTGGTACAAAGCTTCCCTGCCTTCTCTGGGCATGTCCCCTCCCAGCATCTCAAAGTGTTTATACCAGAAACTCTGTGAATCTTGTTCTTTGAGTTTTTATGTCTCAGTCGATCTCTAGCCCCTCTGCATTCCCTAGGAGTTGGGATGATGAGGCTAGAAGTTCCCACTCTCTAATCATGTATTTGGTCTTTCTGGTGACCAGCATCTATCGTGAAGCTGTCTTGGGCCCTACTTGGAACCACCTGGTTAGCAGTTAGGTTTGATTGAAAGAGACTTGTTTGCAAATAACAGAAGATGATCCTTTTGTCCCTATGATTCAAGAAGTTCCAAGGGTCTTAGGAACTCTTGCCAGGAACCAGAGACAAAGACCCAGTGTATGTTTTTTATTATAATACACTCACTAATCTCCTTGATACATAAAGAACTCCTAGACATGAATAATAAAAAGACCAATAATGCAAAAAAAAAAAAAAGCAAAGGATATGGGCTAGTCACAAAAAGAAAATATGAATAATCTTAAACGTATGAAAAGACCTCAATGTCACTCATAGTGAAAGAAATGCAAATTAAAACTATACTGAGAGACTATTCTTCTGCATTTCAGATTGGCAAAAATCCAATATTGGTGAGGCTCTAGAACAGGCACTTTCCTGGATTGGTTCTAGTCCTTGGAAAGCAATTTGGTACTATCTATGCAGTTTACAAATGCATTTTATCTTTTAGTCTAACAACCCATTTCTGAGAATTTATTCTACAGAAGAAGCTGCATGTAGATATAATGCCCTATGTAGGGTTATTTGATGTGGTATTGCTTGTAATAACATAAGGAGTATCTGTCAATATGAGACTGGTTAAATAGATTATGCTGCAACTGTACAATGGAACAACAAGCAGCTGTGAAAAAGTCAAAGCTCTCAATGTACAGAAATGGAAAGATTCCTAAGATCTATCGTTCAGTGAAAAAACTAAGGTGTGCAATGGTAGATGTTGTATGAAAGCCATTGCTGAACATATAGGTTGTTCCCTGTGCTATGAATTCTTCACTCTTCATTTTCTGTGTCAGTGCATTGTCATCAGCGGAGAAAGTGGCTCTGGGAAGACGGAAAGCACCCACCTGATTGTTCAGCATTTGACTTTCTTGGGGAAGGTATTGACTATCTGCTTTATGTACTGTGGCTAGAATCCTTACAGAGTAACTGCATATTTTATAAATGATGGAAATACTGGCTTTTATTAGGGATTACATAAAAACCTTCTGACTTTATTATGTTTACCTCCTGATAGCTAGGCCTCTTAAGATGTCAGCATGTCATCCTTCTTTCACGTAGTGAGGAAAATAATGCCAGCACGAATTTACTAGATTATCAGCAATTAATTTTTTATGTTTTCAATGTAATAGAAACATTTAGCCATTAAGTAGTAAAAGTGGTTAAACACTAGGAACGGGATTAGGGAGAGCCACTAAGGCTTTGATTAAAGGATTGGAAAATAGAAATCTTTGAGCAAAAGTTGAAGGAAATGGAAATTTTTAGCTTGGTTAAATGGACATTGAAGGAATGACTTAAAAAAACAGACTGGCAGTTACTTATACTGAGAAGTAGTATATTATGAAACTAAACATTTAAGGAATCTTTTTTACAGATGAGGTTAATTGAATATTATAATGGATGACTGAGAAAAGTTATGGGATCTCTCTATTTAAAATTCTTTCTAAAATGTTCAGGCATTTTATCAAGGATTTTAAGTAAAGTGTGGCTGGATGTAAAAATTGATAACCTAAACTAGTTGCTCATCTGAGAAAACGGTGCTGGTGGCTGATGATAATTTTCCCAAGTGAAGTTCTTCCCAAAAAGAATATGTGAATTTTGGGGGTAGGGAGGGGTGCCTGGCAGTTTTGCTAAAGTGATATTTCTGGAAGCTCCTCCTGACTGTTGTCTGTTTGGCACAGGCCAATAATCAGACCCTGAGAGAGAAAATCCTGCAAGTCAACTCCCTGGTGGAAGCCTTTGGAAATGCACGCACTGCCATCAATGACAATTCCAGCCGTTTTGGAAAATACCTGGAAATGATGTTTACACCAACGGGAGCTGTGATGGGGGCAAGAATCTCTGAGTATCTCCTTGAAAAATCCAGAGTTATAAAACAGGCAGTGTAGGTACACTATTTTATCACTCTGTTTTTGTTCTGGAAGATAGACCAGGAGGCTTTCATAATCTTAATGAGTCCATTTCACCCTTGTTCTTAGCATCCAAGGCCCCCTACCCCCAGACTTCCCAAGAACAAGGAATTATTTAAGCAAAGGATAGTGGTAATTTCTAACCTAAAAGATATTTGCAGGCTGAGTACAGAGGGTTGGGGTAGGAGTACTTTGGGATCAGGATGCCCTTTTCTTCTGAGCTGGTACTAGGTAGAATTTAGCAACATTGTGAATACTTTTAAAAATCATTGGGTATGTTAAAATTTAATTTGTATATTAAAAAAAGCACTGATAGTATTCTGCGCACTGATTTTTTCCCCTAGATTCAGTAGGGGGGAGAAAACCTTTGTTTTAGGAAGAGCATGGACTTCTCTGGATTCAAATGCTGACTCTGACATTGACTGTTCTTGGTTATGTCACTTAACCTCTCTGTGCCTTATCCATGAAATGGAGATGCTTGTATTGCCTACCTCATGGATTTGCTATGAAGATGAAGGAGTTCATTTATATAAAATTACTTTAAAGAGTGCCGTGTGTAGTACATGTTATTAGAGGGCTAGCCATGCTTCCTATTATTATTGCAGGACACCAGACTTCCTCAGGAGCATGGTCCATTCGTGCATTATTCAGTAACTCCTGAATGCTTGTTGTATGCTAGTGTTGAGCTCTCTGCTGGAGTTGCAAGACAAGGTTGCAGTATTCATGGAGCTCAGACTGGATGGGGGATTGTTGGGGGAGGGGAGGGAGGACCACAGGCATTAAAACGAGTAAATAAACAAATGCAGAACCATTATGATAAGTTCCAGGAAACAATATAAAGTGCTATGAAGGTAAAACAAAAGAAGGAAGGGCACCCGACCTAATCCAGGAAGACAGGGGCTCCCTGTGTATGAGACAGTTAATCTGAGACCTGAGGATCGCTAAGTGTTGGCCAGCAAGATGGTGCTCTTCCCAAAAAAAGGGGGAGACAGGCAAAGATGAGCCTGAGACCAGATCATGCAGGGCTTTGGAACCAGGCTGGGGATTTCGAACCTTATTCTAAAGGCAATAGGAAACCATTTAATGTTCTCAAGCAGAGGAGTCACAAAACCCAAGGGGCATTTTGAAATGATCTCTCTGGTTTCAGTGGGGAAAAGGGATTGAGGAGGTGCAAGAGGGATTGTGTTGAGACCATTAGGAGACTGTTTGTTGCCAGATCCATGTGAGATAGAATGTAGGCCTGCACTAAGATAGTAGCAGTGGAGGGAGGTGGAAAGACGTGGATGAATCTGAGAGAGATTATGCAAGAAGAATCTACAGGACTTGTTCTAGGGTAAGGGTTCAAGCATCCTCTCCTGCCACACATTTGCAGTTTCTTCACAAAATAGGGACTGGCATGCAAATTAAACAAATGAACAAAAAGACAGAGTGAGAGTTATTTCAGGTTCCCTGTGGCTTCTTGATTAATTTTTATGAGGTCACTTGCTTCTTTCTCCCCAAATTAGGGTGATTTTAAAGTTTATGGAGCTGCATCCGACAGAATGGAAAACACAGTTTTCTATGTTCAAATGTAAAAGGTCTTTTAGGAAGATAATGTGAAGAGGGTTCCAATCACAGCTATGTCACTTATTTTATATGTCACTTAGTGTAAATATCCTCATATCGTATTTTCCTTACATGCAAAAAGGGCATAAGAAAGTCATCCATACAGGACTATTATGAGAATCAAATGAGATAATGTGATTTATACCAAATATAAACTCTGAAACATAATAGGTGCCTAATATACCATAATATTATTGTTAAGTTTATTCAATCTGATAGCAGTGATGAGGTAAAATAGACTGAAGATACTGAATGAGGAGAAAACGGGGCTCATGCAAATCCTGTTCACCTAACGTTTCTGATCTGCTCCCTTCTGAGCACATAGTAGGATTTCTCTTTTACGTACACTGTGGTTGGATGTGGTCATATGATCAGTTCTGGCAAATGAACATGTAATGACAAGACCCTCTGGCAAAGTGCAAGATGGTGGCTGCTGCATCAGCCTAGGCCCATGAGTGTCTATGATGAGCACACCCCCTTCCCTTTGCTGACTCTCAGTGGGCAGGTACTCTGAGAAAGAAGTAACCCTTTGTTCAGTTAAGCCACTGAGATCTTTGGAATATTTGTTATCTCAACAAAACCTAACCAAACCTGATGGATACAGGATGAAAATTAAATTGAATTTATGTAGGGATGGATGTTGATAGGCAATGTTAAGAAGAATTAAAACTAGAGGTATCTGCAAAAAAAAAAAAACTGTAAGAAGGTAAGATCAAGATGGGTCAGCTGAAGCCTGCACATTTATCAGAGTTTAAAGAATAAGTGATATTTGCACCAGGCATGCTGATTCATAAAGCCCTAAAAGGGCTTTACCGTCTCCATGAATGGTGCCACCATTGCTAGATGCTCAAGTTAGGTACCTGGGAGGCAGACTCCAGGTCCTTTTCTCACACCACCCTCATTCATTCTCTCAGGATGTTCTTTTAGTTGTTCCTCCAAATATATCTGTAAGCTTACTCTTGTTCTCCATCAGCACTATAATTGATACCTGTCCAAGTTGCTTGCTCTCTCACCACGACCTCCTAATTGGTCTCCCTGCATCCATCTTGGCTTCTTACAGTCTAGTCTTCATCCTGCAGCTAGAATGTACTTTTTCAACACAGATCTACTCATGTTATATACTTAAAGTGCTTCTTGGCTCCAGTTTAATACACTTCACAGAATTCTAATTGCTTAATCAACAAAGTCCTCATTATGGCCTAACAAGGCCTGGTATGGGCTGGCCCTGCCTACCTGCCCACCCTCTTCTCCCTAGCATCTTTTTGGTTCTATGTGGGTGTCAGGCTCAGAGCCCTTGTGTATATGTTGCTCCCTGTCTTTGGAATGCTCTTCCCCCTTCTTTCTGTAGCTCCTTCCAGTCCCTTCTCATGTTTCAGTGTTTGGCCTAAGTGTTATTTCCTTAGAGAGTCCTTCCCTTGACTTAACACAAGCAGCCCTTATCCCCCAACCTTATTCTTCATCTTAGCCTTTTGTTTGTTTCAAAGCCCTCATCACAAGTTTCCTTGTTTTATCTAACTCCGTCACTAGAAGGGAGGCTCCAGAAGGCAGGAATCCTCTTAGTCCTGTATCCCTGGCACCTGGTACAGTGCTTGCTCTGACTGACACTAGGCAAATTTATTAGTTGAGGGAACAGATGAGTGAGAAATGGTGAGCAGAGGCATCTGGAATACAAGAGAGGAATAAGAATATCCTAGAAGAGCTTTGGCAGGATAAATGACAAAGGAAGACCAAGATACCTAGAAGAAGCTGAAGAAAAGAGTGGGGCCCGTGTCACAGATGGGAACAAGGAGTAGAACGATTTCTTTTCACAGAGCTAAATGGGCCAAAATGAGGATTTGTCAAATCCTGGGATATCAACAGAAGAGACTGCCCTCCTCCAGAGGAAGGAAAGGGACCCAGAGCAGGGCTTTTCAAACTGTCTGTGCTGAAGGACCAGTTAAAAAAAATTCTTGGGGTGCCTGGGTGGCTCAGTTGATTAAGCATCTGACTCTTGATTTCGGCTCAGGTCATGATCTCGTGGTGGGTGGGTTTGAGCCCCACTTCGGGCTCTGCACTGGCAGGGGAACTGGTGCATACTGCTTTGAATTGCATTTGAAAGAACACAGGTTTGAAAGAGTGGAGACCTCAGTCCGGGACCCAGTTTTGCTCCCTACCTTGCCGTAGGACTGGAGAGCCACTGTCTGGGGCTCCAATAAAATAGGGAGATTGACTGACGTCTCTAAGCTGTTATCACTGTTTCTGAAGCAACACGGGTTACTAACAGAAGGCATGTGACACAGATGCCTCGTCCTTTGGGCTGTACTAGAAATATCTCTAAACGTGTATAACCTGTCTGTGACATATGAATGTTCCATTCTCTAAAACCTCCTTCTGCGTAAAGATAAGTGTGTTTAATAATGTGACACTGTGACAATTACTATACTAATCCTATCACTATTACTATTCTGTAATTGGGATGTGGCAAATTTAATTGCCTGAAAATGCAAATTTGCTACAGGATAATATTTTTCACAGAAAGATGGTATAGATTACTTAAAGTGGGGAGGCCCCAGAATATGTCATTAATAATATCCTCTCCCCTCTTTTCTTCCAGGGGAGAGAAAAATTTTCACATATTTTACTATATTTATGCTGGTCTTTATCACCAGAAGAAACTTTCTGAGTTCAGACTTCCTGAGGAAAAGCCTCCTAGGTAAGTATCAGGGGTTTTAGTTGTTGATTTTTAATGAATGTGTAACTAGCAATTGAGAAAACTTGGAAATAAATGGAGCTGTTTTACCTAACTGGACACTGATAGTGTCTTAAGTTGAAATACCCAAGGTGAATGGCACCATTTTCATTTTCCAGAAACTCAAAAGCTTAACTGCAGCCATTCACCTTTTGCATTTTCTAGAACGTTTAAAAACTTAACTGCGGCCATTTTACTCAGCCACATGCACCATTATTCCACTGCAATTGGACTGAAAGGGAAATGCCCTTGTGAAGAAGGAGCCCAGTGATGCCCTGGTATTTGGGGTGCCATTTGCCACGTCAGTGCTCATTGTATTTGGTCATACTCCATTTAGGTACATAGCTGATGAAACTGGAAGGGTGATACACGACATCACTTCCAAGGAATCTTACAGAAGACAATTTGAAGCAATTCAGCATTGCTTCAGGATTATAGGGTTCACTGACAAGGTAGGTGATTCCCAAAAGAAAAAGAAACTCAGGTGTTAATATTCTTGTATCTTGTAGATGTGAACGTTCTAAGCTGGGGCAGGATACTTTCTTTTCAAATGCCATCTGGTCATGTATAAGGTCTTGCTCCTCAACGTATGGTCTGATCAGACAAGAAATATTGTCATCATGTGAGAGCTCGTTAGAAATGCGGACTCTCAGGTCCATCTATGAACATGTGAACCAGAATCTGCATTTTAACAAGAAGCACAACTGAATATTAAATTAGAAGTATTGTTGTAAGTGCCACATGCCTGCAAATTATTACCGTTGTCATCAGTTCGCTACAGCTGTGATAACAAACACCAAAACAATACTGCCCTTTTCTGAGTTGGGGTTGTTCCAGCCATTAAAGTGTGTTGTGTAATATGAGTGTAGGAATATGTAGGTTACACCAAGGCTCAGAAATATATTTATGCAAGTAGCTCCTTGTGCACCAAAACAAATTAATTTAAACCTTTTCAACTTTCTTGCAGTCACTTCCTTCTCCATGGTACACAGTTGCACATTATTACCTCTAGCTCTAAGTACTCGACTACTCTTATCTTACGAGATACAGGCTGTCTCTATTAAATATATGCCAGGGGTGACAGAAGATATTTATAACCCTAGGTTCAAATATTATTCTGTGATACATTTATGTCATAGTTTCTGGGCTTCATGCCATCAATTTGGCAAAATACACAGATTCTTTTGCTTTTCCAAGAAAGGAGGTGAATGATTAGGAGGTAGGTGAGAGTGTTAAATCTTAAGGGATTAGATTACAAGACACTCCAGTTACCCTGGGACAGCCACTCTGGGTAAAGTATTGCTTCTGTAATCTAATGAGTTTGGCCAGCCCTTCCTTTCCCAGCATGGCTGATTTTAGTCATAATAATACCTTTCTTTTCTTCTAGCCAGCTGTTAATTTTCTCTGTCTGCCTCCCACTGACTTTAGACTGACAGACAGTGGAAAATCCCAAAGGTCAGATAAAAAACAGAACTGTATTTCCCTTGGCTCCTTAGAGGAGAGCAATTAAACAGGCTCCAGCCTTATTAAAGGACCTTTATGGTTATTAATTTGTAGAGCTGATTGTTATCAAGATGCATCACCAGAAGAGTCCAAGAGTGGTGGAGATGGCAGTAGAACGATTTCAAGTCACCTGGGTCATGCCAAAGTGTTCAGGGGCATACTACCTGAAAAGGGTACAGGAACAATCGAGAAGTTAGTCATAAGGTTAATAATATTTTGCTTTCAATGACTATAAAGATGGGTGTAGAATACTGTGAAGAGATTGGTCCTAGCTCTAAAAGAACGTATATAATGGCTTTGTTCTAATAATAGAAATGTATTGCAAATAATAATAAATCAAGCTGTTTTAAGATAACAAAAAACAAAACAAACTAAATATGCTAAAAGTATGTGTCTTTGAGGTAAGCCATCCCTAACCCTTGATGAAAAAAAAGTATAGTAGAATTGAATTGAATGAATGAATGAATGAATAAATGTGAAAAGAAAGAAGTGTAAAAAGTGGTAGACATAATTTCTGCCTGATCTGGACTATAAAATGAATAACGAGAATGTAATGATATGTTTATAGTTTCACCATGTCCCATATTAATTGATACTGGAAATAAACCAACTTACGTCAGCAACCTTGGAAATGGAAGGAAGAGGCTGGCTCTGATCTCTCTGATCTTAAATTCTTTGGTTATGTCTTTGTCTATATCTCTATAGACAACCTGTTTTTGCTGAATTCACTCAGTTTACTTTATAAACTCAAAGTAGTTTGACTAAATTCAGAAAGATTCAGGTGAATGTAGTCAGGGATCAGATGCCAAATAGCTGATGTATCAGAACTTTTTCTTAAGTTTATTTCTAGACAGAGGGACATTTTCTAGACATAGCTTAAATAAACTGGTCAATTTAATCAAAATGATGGTCACCCTCTTTTCTTATAATGTCACTAAGTACCCTGCAGGAATCCTCATAGTATTCTTCAGATTCCTCCAAACTCCCATAGCAAAATTATAAGTAGCAAACCTTAGTGCAGACTCAAGAACATGAATTTTAATTCTGGGACATCAGCCAAAAGTATCAGAAAGAACACTTGACCCTGAGTTTATTGTAAAGAAACCTCCCTGGTAGAAGGAGTCTTTGACTAACAATGATGGTTCCTTGCAGGGGATTGGGCAGGAGTTGGGGGTTGGGTGGGTGGGATTATACCTAACACCCTATTATGAAGATCTATGCCTTTTTGGAATCAAACATTATTATTTTTGTTTAATATTATGCTTGTCTTGCTGGTATATGAATAATCATAATGTATTAAATTGAGTTTTAGGTATGTTTATATTTAATACTACATGAAAAGATTTTAGGCAGATTATCTGTGTGAGGGTCAAGATTGGATATTTTACTGCAGATCCCTTGATGAAGAGGTTAGGGAGAAGGCTTTGAGATTAGGGCAAAATTTTTTCCCTTTCTTCAAGACAGATTATGTATTTGGGAGAGTATTGCTGAAGAGAAACCGAAGGGTTTATGTGTTAAAATGTAAATGGGAGATCTTGAGGATTTTCAATGTTCAAATAATAGACAATAGGACTTACCATGTTTTTAAAACTTTACTGATGTATGATTGATATACACCCCCTACCCTCAAATGTTTTTAAACCCATCATTGGCTTTCAAGATACAAATGTTGTGAAAACATTTTTCTTTTCAGAGGTGAAACATCCTCTGAAAAGGAAACTGAAGAAAGGTGTTGGGATAGAGCCCGTAAGGGAGAAAGCCCTTTAATTGGGCCTAATGTGGTACTTAGAGCAGCTGGTAAAAAACTAGAGACTTGTAAAAAGGAAACAAGGTAAAGAGATACTGAGAGGACAAGTAAATGCCTAGGAGAGGAACAGAGAAACAACTACCATGAGATGCCTGTGAGCCAGGCTGGGAGCAACTCCAGGCTAAATGGAAATCAGCTCCAGGCTAATGGAAAACTAAGATCCTTCTCAATTTTCTGCTTAGCTTTAACTTTATTGAGAGAATACCTACATCAGTGAAAGGAGTATCTTCTGAGAAAAGGAAAGAAGCGGCAAAGACATCCTGCATGAGATGTTGATGGAGAAAGCCTCTTTCTTCCCCACTTCTGCTGATTGATGATAAAAATGAATTCATACTCATCAACAGTGAATTGGGAAACCAGCTGGAGGAGTTGTTAGTCTTCTTGATAGTATTCCTGTCCTGAGTGAAGTTATTTTGTGTTATCACGTAGAAAGTTGAAAACGTAAGAAATAAAAAATAGAGCATCGTAACAAGATTCTGTAGCAAAGGCAGGATGCCAGGAAAGGGTGCATAGAGCTGGAGATCAGACAAGAGGAAATAAGCAAAGTGAGGAAGGTGAAAATCTTTCTCAGGATAGCTGTGGGGAGAAAAGAAGAGACTTGATGAAGAAGTACTGGGGGTGGGGCACGCCTACGTGGCTCAGTCAGTTGAGCATCTGACTCTTGATTTCTGCTTAGGTCATGATCTCACAGTTCATGAGATTGAGCCCCACATCAGGCTCTGCGCTGACAACGTGGAGCCTGCTTGGGATTCATTCTGTCTCTCTCTCTCTCTCTCCCTCCCTGTCTCTCCCCTTCCCTCCCTCCCTTTCTCCCTCCCACCCTCCCTCCCTCTCTGCCCCTCCCTCGCTTGCATGCCTGCTCACGCTGTCTCTCAAATAAGCATTAAAAAAAAAAAAAAAGTACTGGGGAGGGAGATGTAATCCCACAGATGAACTTGCTACTGATTGTCCTCTAACATGACAGTATATGGGTGATGTTTTGACTTGACCATAAGGGTGGATATAGGTTCCTAGGCCTGAAAGGCAGAACTAATTAATCTAAGGGGGAGACTGAAGGAGTCAAGTGGAATAGCTTGGAATTGTAGCATAAAGAGCACTCTAAGGCTAATTCCTCCATAATGAGGTCAACATTGGATACCCTTCTCAAGTTCCCTTGTCTAAACCAAGGAAGAAGACCCAACCTACCATTAGGTTCAGTCATTCACAGTGTTTGAACCCCAAAATTTTCACTGAAGGTCACATGGGTAGTTTTGTTTTTTAAAAGAGCAAATGTCTGAGTATTGTGCTGAAGAGAATATTGCCAGAGAAACAACTAGGTGAGAACTACCATTTCCTTTGGGGATAATCACCCCAGTGGTGAAATGCCTGGAAGCCCTATTTTGGGAGGTTTCCTGCCTTGTATGGTCATATATGTTGCATGTGTGTGTGTTAATTAGAGGAAGTACATTTTTTTCCTCAGAGTATTGAGAGTTTAGATAACTTTTTGAGATAACTGGATACAGAAATAATAGATATATCAAACTCATTGCCTTAGAGTCTCTGTTTACCCCCTGGGAAGTTGCTTGCTTGTTGCATTCTATGAGCTTCATATTGTATTGATCGAGGTAATGAGGTGCTGTCATGTTAAATCCGCACTAGTCCCAGAAAACCCATTTGGTAGGTGTTCTCCTTAGCCAGTCTTAAGTTGTGTGATTAAAACAGTGATTCTTGACCGCAGAAACAGGACAATTTGCCTTTGATTTAGAAGTTTGAAGAACAGTATTTATCTATAGCAGAAGCCTGGTTTAAAATCCTCATTTGTCTTTGTAGCATTATCAGGTATCCAGCAGATGTCACTATTACAGTCTATGTTCAGTTGTTGGCTTTACTGAGGAATGTTCACAGGAAGGCTCAATTTGGGAACAATGCTTTATCAATGATCTAATGACGGTTCCTATTAGTTTGCTGCTGTGTATAGTACTAAATCAAGTTCCTCACCTGAGTGTTTTTGTGGAAGTACTTTTCTCTATCTATAAGCATAAGATGCAGAAATTTACTGGCTACCCATTTATCTCACCTATAGGAAATGCATATGTTTAAATAAATAAATGTACTTTATATTTTACCACTAGGGCTACTTATATATTTAACTTTCAATATAAAAATAGGGCTTAGATAATCTAAACTATCTTCACTCACAACACTCTGACATCAAATGTGTGGAGTTTTTTTCCCCCCATACCAACCAATTCTCCTATAATTCAATTCGCTTCTGATACTGTCTACCTGGAGTTATTATCTGATCACACAAGTGAGGGGTTCAGTTCCCTAAGACTGCTCCCACTTCAGACACTAATGGCAAGTCCTGCTTGTTCAGTAGGGTTCTCCTAATGACCAAATGGCTATGAAATGGGAGGTTTAGGGTCCCAAGATCCCAAACTTGAGTTTATTAATTGGATAGAAGGACTCAAAAAACTTGGGAAACAGTTTACTTTATTATAAAGGATAAAACTCAGGATAAGCCAAGTGAAAGAGGAGATACATAGGGCAAGGTTTTGGGAAAGGGGTACCCCTCCTCTCACCACCTTCATGTGTTCAACAACCTGGAAGTGTTCTGAGCCTCATCAGTTATGGGTTTAAATGGAGGCTCCATTACATTACATAGGCATGAATGATTAAATTATTGCCAATTGGTGATTAACTCAATCTCCAGGATTCTCCCCTCCTTGGAAGTCCAGGATTCAGCTAAAAATTCTTATCCTTTAATGTGTGGTCTCTCTAGCAACCAGCCCCCATTCCCTAAGAGTCACCTCATTGGCATGAGCTCAGTTACGGTTGAGGGGCTTACTCTGAATGACAGAGGATATTCCTTTAACACCTACCACTCATAATCCCAAGGGTTGTATAAACTCTTGTGCCAGAGATTGGAGTGAAGACCAAATCTATGTTTTTATTATATCACAATATCACAAATAATTTCTAGTGAGTCAGAATATTTCCTGACCTCATTCATAATTATATACTCTATTATTTAACTTCAGAATGTTCAATGAGCCATTAATAAATGCCCTGATAACTCTTTCGTAAAAGCTATTCAAAAGAGGTTAAGGAAACATCTCCTCTCTTGTGTTGAAGAAAGAACATACCTGAATTTGGGAGTTGGTATTAGTTAGGGAAGTGGCTCAAAGTGGCATAAAGAACAAAGAAGATCAGTTCTCCCTGACGGAAGCATTTCATGGTGAGAGGTTCACGCTGCAGAACAACTTTGTTCCATGCAGTCATTAGTCTCAGGAATCCTAGTCAGCTGCATAGTTGAGGCTGGGTTTTTGGGCGTTCCAGCCAGCAATAATGGGAAAGAAAGCATGGAGGAGGCATGCTTGTTTCTGTAAGACTGGGCTCAGAATTGCCCACGTCATTCCTCTTGCTCCTTTGTTAAGAGTTTAGTTCTACTGTCTAACTTCAAGGAAGGTTTGGAAATTATTTGTGTGCCCAGGAAAAGGATGTGTGTGTGTTGGACTTCAGTGGACAACTAGCAGTGCTGGTGGTTTGTTAGTTTGATTGGCAGTGACCAAACATGGCTCTTGCTGTCCTTTTCAGGAGGTGCACTCAGTGTACAGAATTTTGGCTGGGATTTTGAATATTGGAAACATTGAGTTTGCAGCTATTTCCTCTCAACATCAAACTGATAAAAGTGAGGTGCCCAATGCTGAAGCTTTGGAAAATGGTAATTGTTTGATGTCTGTGCACTGTGTAGCCAAAATACATGTTTCTTTCACTTTGGTACTTTCTCGAGATGCTGTAAAATATAGAGTAGCTGTTGCTGGTCTCTGTACTGACTTTGGGTATTTTCACCAACTGGGATTTCCCAAAAGATGTCTTGTAGACCATCACAATTCTTTTTATAAGCTGCAAATAAATGCTCTGCAGAAAAGAATTTTGTGGCAGGTCACTTTGGGCAGTGGTGTCAACACTGGCTACTTTTGAAAACCAGCTACAAGTTTTTGAAAAAATACAAGAGGTGGATCTGTCTCTGAATCCACTGAATCAGCATCTCCAGGGGAGAAGTCAGGCACTATTTATTTTTGAAGTTCTATAGGAGATGATGGCACAAGGAAACCAAATCCTGAGTTAGGGAAAAAAAACTGATTTAAATAAAAACCATTTGTGTTAAACAGTATCTTTTACTGCCTTTAATAAAGTAATGTGCTTTTTGACTCTTGAGAAGAGTGTAGTCCCCAGCTATTTGACCAAAGACCATCTCCTCTCACTTTTTTTCATCAAATACCTGGGAAGAGCTTTCAGAACAGTGTGGATTCTCTGTTACTGTGTCCATCTGGATGCTTCTTGGTGTTAGGGACCTGGCTTGTTTACCTTTGCATCTGAAGTGCCTAGGGAGAGCCTGACACATAGTGGATGTTGAATAAATGCTGGCTGAATGAATGAATGGATGGATGGATGACTACATTCTCTGGTGTCATCCTTACCCTGTATTCCAGCTGCCTCCCTTCTCTGCATCAGCCCCGAAGAACTCCAAGAGGCCCTTATCTCACACTGTGTGGTCACCCGGGGTGAGACCATCATCCGTGCCAACACTGTCGACAGAGCCGCGGATGTCCGAGATGCCATGTCCAAAGCCTTGTATGCGAGGCTCTTCAGTTGGATTGTAAATCGCATCAATACACTCCTGCAGCCAGACAAAAGCATATGGCAAGTTCCCTCGGGAAGCAGAGGCCCTGGGAGAGCTGTCATTGACCCCAATGTCTCCTAGATTTGCAAGAGAAAGTGTTTGGTCCACTCATGAGTTTTCTTTAGTGAAGCTCTCAAGTCTTCACCTTTAAAAGGAGAATGGTATCCAGGACAATGGAAGAGGCACATGACTGACAGAGCTGTTACAGTGTAGTGTTTAAGAGAACAGCTTTGTCTGGGAGCTGGGCAAACTGGGTCTGCATCTAAGCTCTAGAGCTGGATCAATCCCATATTCTAAGTCACAGTTTTCTCATCTGTAACATGAGGGTAATGATATCCTCCTCATAGTGTTGTTTTCAGAATGAGATGTAGTTTCATGTAAAGTTTTAAAGCACCATATCTTACATTATTTACATTATATCATTACATTACTACTGCTACTGCTGCTGTTACTACTATTTCTTTCTAAGCATTGACGGTTTCTATATTGTGGAAGAATTGACAACATCAAGTTCTAAAGAGTGTTCTTCCAATTAAGCCTTATGGGTGGGAAGGTGAAATAGTGAATGGGCAGCAGTTCTAGCCCCTTCCAATAGAGTGGTTCCTCGTTAATCTTTCTCTTTATGGAGTTTCTGAGTAAGATTTTAAAGGATTCTACTGCTTAAAAAAAGTTGGAAAGACTGTTTAAAAACTGAAGGAATGAATACTTTAAAACACAAACTGTTTCTTCCTTCAGAGGTGGCTGAATGCTGCTTTCCATGAGTGGGTATATATGTTGGTAAACACACGGGCATATGTATTTAACATCATCCTGAGATGAATGTTTCTTCCCTGAACAATTTTTTTTCTTCTCTTCAATGCAGTAGTGCAGATGATGGTATGAATGTGGGGATCTTGGATATTTTTGGATTCGAGAACTTTGGGAGAAATTCATTTGAGCAGCTCTGCATAAACATTGCCAATGAGCAAATCCAGTACTATTTCAACCAGCACGTTTTTGCTCTTGAGCAGGTAATAGTGAACTCTGAAGTAACTAAACCTGGTGGGGAAGGTGCCTCCAAGCTGCCCACAATTAGAAGGGGAAACCCTGTTAGGCTAACAGGTAAAAGATTCTAAGGAAAAAACCACTGGTGAGGCAGTCCTGCCTGTCCTGTCAAAATAAATAGTCTAAATTTAGCCTGAAAAAAAAGTCTTGATTTCTGTGGAAAGTTACATTTCCTCACTTGAGTGGAGCTGGTGACAAGCCAGTTATTTAATTGTTGCTTCTAAACTGTTTCATGCACCTTGTCCAAAATGCTACATTCTCTTCCTACTTTATTTAAGTAAAATAAGTGTCCAAAATGACACAGGATGATGTTGAATTCAGGGCACAGGTTCTTACTGTTCTTAACTCCCAAAGGGGCCATCCCCATCCCCTATCTCCTGCACACCTGGTCCCACAGTAACTGCTGGGGTGGGGGTGGAATGTCTCCAGGGAGGAGTAAGATATGTTCTTGGTTTTCTCCAAATGGAAGTCTTTCCACTATGAGTTTAATGGTAAATCAAATTGAGTGTGAAGCTCATGTGCCCAAAAGCTAGGGGACCTTCCCCTCCACCCTAATTTCTACCCCAACCCCAAGATTCTATCTTGTATGAAGTTGTTCAACAATGAAACATACTAAGCCCTTTGTTTTAATGTAGAAGTGAAGGCATACACACACTGTGCTGTGATTAGATAAACACGAAGTATTGGTTTTACCAGTGGACCTGGATAAATCTGGATCACCCACACCTCCCCTCCCCTCCCACTCTGCGTGAAATTCCACCTCCTTTTCAGTCAAGGCTCCTTGCACTTATTTTCCCTGGGAAATATGGAATTTTCTTTGTTTTCCAGCTGGAGATGATTCCCTTGCAGAATCCTTTGTAGAAGATAGATGTCTGTTTTCTTCCTGGTTTAAACCATATTTATCACCAAAATAGTTTTTTTTTCAGCTTCCCTTCCATTCCATGTCAGTTTCTAAATTACAAGTTACCAAGTTGGTATTTGGGAGACAGCACTGTCCCTTCTTTTGCTGACTTCAGCTGCCTGCCACAGGCTGTGCCTGTAGGTCAGACTTAAACCCAAAGCTTCCACGGTGCTATATGCAGAAGACTCCTTTGCTACACCCATAAAACAGCCTGTTTTCCACATACAGTCAGTGTTTGCAGACACAGAACGTGCATGCCAAAGCGGCCTGGTGCCACCTAGGCCAGTTTCGGGCTGGAGACATTCACAATCCATTTCCCTCCAGGTGGAATATCAGAATGAAGGCATTGATGCTACACCTGTGATGTATGAGGACAACCGCCCACTCTTGGACATGTTCCTCCAGAAGCCCCTGGGACTGCTTGCACTTTTGGATGAGGAAAGTCGATTTCCCCAAGCAACTGATCAGACCCTGGTTGGTAGGTATCTTTTGTAAAAGGCCATAATGCACTCAGAAGAGAACTTGGTTCATGTCATCAAATGAGCGTGGCTGAGCATTTTGGCCACCTGGTAGGCTATGCAAGTATAGGCTCTATTAATGCATTGAAATATTCAGCAAATGTCCTGATAGATTGTGTCTTAAAGCAAACCCATCACCAAGCCCTCCTCACACTCCTATTGCTGCCAACGTAAATACCTTTATCCTTTGTCAATATCATTTTTTATACCTTCCTGTCCCTTATTTCCTATAACCAATAATTGCTTCTCCTCCTTTTCATACCCTTCTCTCATATCTTTGCCTGGATCCCATCCACCTCTAGTCCAAGTTTGTATAGAAGACCCTTCTGGTCTCATGGCTTCTAGACTCATACTTACCCTATCTACCCTGGACATCCCAGCTAATTTAGTCTTTCTAAAGCCACCTTTTCATTAGTTTACTATTGTCTGCGGCCTGCCAGTAAGACACCTCATCCTAGCATTAAAGGCCCTTTGTATTCTATCCCCGTTCCCTTTGTCCATCTGCTTCTCCAGTCTTCAGTGTTGTACATGATCCCTTCCCTCGCTTAGATTGTGAGATATTTAGGGCAACAAAGCCCCAATCTTTGTATCAATTTAGTACTTAGCACAGATCCTCACACAGAGTAGGCTCTCAGTTACAACAGTAGCAAACATTGTTTATTGAGGGAGGAACAGAAAGCTTCAAGTCTTTTCCCCAGATAGGAAATTGATTGGTGGGAGAGATTCTCTTCAGGAGTTGACATTGTCACCTTCGGTGGTTTCCTTTTACCTGTGAAATCGTCACAAGTTGCCATGATAAGTTTAAACAAGGGTTGTTTGCCTTCTTCTGTGGGATATCTTTATGGTTCTAAAGCTAATTGGTCAGAGTTCTGGTGTCATCAGTGTCCGTGCTAGGAGTTCTTAGAACAAAACAAGATGTTAGGGCATCGCCTGACGCTAAAGACAAATACAAAACAACTAAACGAAGACTTGGGCATTTTTCTCTACTGTTGTACATACAACGACACTATCAGACTGCTCTGAAATCCCTTATTTGGGGTCACTCCTGGCTCCAGGAGTGACCTTTTGTTTGAAGGAGCCAACAATTCTCATTGTAACTTTTAAACATGAAAATCCACACAGATAAATTTGAAGATAATCTGCGATGCAAATACTTCTGGAGGCCCAAAGGAGTGGAGCTGTGCTTTGGCATCCTGCACTATGCTGGAAAGGTGAGGCAAGTGTGTGTCATTAAACCTGAATTTGACAGGGGTCAGTGTCCATATTACCCTGTCTGTGCTGCTCACAAAATTTCTTGCGGGTTTCTTTTCTCCTTTTAATTCCTCTTGAACACCTAATCATAATTCCCAAACTTTTCAGTGTGCTGCTCACAGAAAGTCACCCCTGGTAAAGAAGCAATTTCTCGCTGGGGTGACTATGGAGCTGCCATCTGCCTCTCACCTGAGGTTTGGCCCAGAAGTGACAGCTCTCCAGAGAGAGAACATAGTATAGCTTTCCCAGTGTTGAGCAGTGAATGTGCACATTAAAGTTATTTGGAAATGTGTAGGTAGCAGTGGAGGGTTCATATCACAGTGGGGCTCAGTTTTTAGCAGTTTAACTCTATGTGTCTTTAGGGAACCAAAAATGTCTAGATAAAAAGGGAAAAAAATTCACTTCATCCAGATATTAAGCTTTTATATCATTAACAGAAATTTCCACCTTTCGTAACTTATGCCTCAGTCTCATGTCAAGTTCCTGAAGTAGAGTAGTGACTAATTCAGGAAACTCTCTAGTTCTGCAGCCAACAACTCATTGCTTGAGTTACTCTCAAAGGAGCCATTGGAATTATGGCTAATTGGTTCTGGGGGGGTCTGCTGAGGCCCTGGGTCCAAAAAACATGGGTAGGAGTTCAATAAAAGGAATTTTGGATTATTTTGTTGATGTAAGATTTATTGAAATTATTTTTACTTTTTAAAAAAATTTATTTATTTATTTTTTATTTTAGAGAGAGCACGCATGGGGGAGAGAGGCAGAGAGAGAGAGAGAGAGAGAGAGAGAGAGAGAATTTTAAGCAGGTTTATGCTCAGTATGGGCCCAGTGCAGGGCTCAATCCCATGACCCTGGGATCATGACCCATGCTGAAATCAAGGATCAGATGCTCAACTGACTGAACCACCCAGGCACCCTGAAATCATTTTTCATATTCATATCATAGTATTGAAATTAAGTATGCCTGACTGGAGGTTGGTTGAAAGGCAATTCTAATGTAAGTAGAGAGGATTGCTTTTCTCTCCACATAGTGCATAGTATCTATTTTGGATATTTGTTAGAAATTGCAACCCAGTTTTTACCCTTAGATCGTTCACTCACCTTAGCACTGATGTCTGCCCATATATTGATGTCCTTGACGTCTGAGATGCCCTTATCTAGCCTGCTCCCTCCTTTCCTATCCTCTTCCTTACACTTCCAGTCTGTCTCCATGTCCTTTTATACTTATTTCCTATTCACCATCTTCCCTTTCTCCCTCTTCTCCTTTCTTGATTTTAAGGGGCGGGGGATGGATAGGAAGGATCTTTTTCTTTCTGGACTCCTGTTCTTTTCTGAATTCATTTGTCACTCAATGCTTATTTCTCTGGAGTGTTCTTAAAATTTCTCTGACCTGGATCCCTCCTGTTCTGAGAACCAAAAATGGCTCAGCATCCCTGAGCGATCACATGCCGTGAGTACCTTGGGAAGCAACAACGGTACGGTGGGTATGGGCTCGGAGCCCAAAGTGTCTGGGTTTGGAAGCCTGCCTGTCACTTGTGAAATGTGCATATTATTTGTTTTCTCTCTAGGACTCTGTTCACCCACCAGTAAAATGGGGATAATAATAGTGTTTACCTCATAGGATGGATGCTTTACATATAGTGACCAAAGATATAGTACCCAATGTATTTTCATTATTATTCCGATGTGATATGACTCTTTTTTTCAAAGAGCACCTGGACAACAAGTTAAGATAAATTGGTGTGTCAGAAATTACATTTTTTTCCTCCTTATCTTGTGGACTGGATTTAAAAGCACAACTGTGTCAAGACAAATTCTGTACATTGGTCGATTAATGACTGACCTCAGACAACTTACCAGTGTTGCTAGCAATGGGTGATACTGACTAGTTTGCTATTTGCTGTTTACATTGCAGGTATTATATGATGCTTCTGGGGTTCTTGAGAAAAACAGAGATACTCTACCTGCTGATGTGGTTGTAGTCCTGAGAACGTCAGAAAACAAGCTTCTTCAGCAGCTCTTCTCAATTCCTTTGACCAAAACAGGTACCTGGAGCCCCTGACCTCCCTGGGCCTGATGCTTCTACAAGCACTGCTGGAGTTTTCTTGTTAGTGTCCAAATACTGCCAGGGCTCCACTACTACCACTTTGAACTTTAAGCAGGGGTAAAGGTCTATTCAACCAAATTCATGAAAAGGAAAGTGATTGTTTCTTTTTCAAGTTAATTGCATAGCATCAGTGTATATATACTGGGCATACATACAGACACACACACACCTTTTATAACATTAACTCTTAGACTCCTCATTTCTCTGCCTGCCACCTTTCCTTCTTCATTTATAAAGCCATATGTAATCACTAATTCGTGCTAAGCACTCCAGGGTGGTCTCAGTTTACCTAGAGTTATTGGGAAGATTATTTCTGTTCACGTATGAACCTAAGTGGAGGGAATGTGGTGAATCCGAAGGTTATTCAGTCATGGGGTCCTCAGAGGTCACCTGGTCCAATTCACCACCCAGTCAATAACCCCACTCTCTTAATCAATTTAGAATAGGTCCATCACTGGGCTACGTGCCGGCCTTTGCCTACTTAGAGTCAGCTTCTGCTTAATGGCTTCTGTTTAGTTGTGCAGTCAGTTCTTAGGACAGGAGGCAGGAAACTAGGGCTGAAGAACAGAACTTCCCTGTCATTGCTATTTTGCCAAATAGGTTCCATTTGGGTCAAGTTCCTTTGATTTACCTGGGATCTGCTGCCTTTGGCTGAGCAGCAGACCAGGTCTTCTCAAAGCTTTCCTCTCAAGGGCATTATGTTTCTGAAGGTATGTCTGGAAACAGCTGCATTATGCTTTTATGAAAGGAGGAGAGACCTCTTTGTCACTGTTCATAATTTCTTTTTCTTTCTTCCCTCTCCCCTCTTGAAATCATTGGTGCCCGTGTGTAGTTTGGGGCCTTCGTCTGCTTAAAGAGAGTGGCTGCCAGGTCTGACTTTTAGCAACATGCAGAGGAATGAAAAGCTTGGCTAAGAAAAAAGCTACAGTCTACAGCCTTTGCTTTATCTTAACTTGGAAAGAAAGTTGAAACCAGTTCTTAACTTTCTTCAAACATGCTCCTTTAAACAAAGATAGTAGGATGCCCATGAGAAGACTGCCCTCCAGCTTTCTTTCCAGACCTCCCTTGGGCAGAGCTGGGATTTTACTCATTATCTCCTTATGAAGATATCTACCCTCAAAAATTGTTTCTAAAGAGATTGTTCATCCTACATTGAAGGTCAGAATATTAATCAAGCTGCTAAATTTTAAAACATCTATATCATTTATTTTTTGGTTTTAATGTATTAAAGCCTTTGAAGGTGGGAAAATTTTACTGGACAGGAATAGTTGTGTTGTTTTTGCTAGAATTATAAATATCGGTTTCAGAGTGACCAGATGTGAGCTGGGCTGGGGCTTCCTCACCAGACACTTAGGTCTTATCAGGCAACTTATGTGCAGGGGCAAAGATACAGGCATCATTAAGACCCCTACTTTGTGCTCTTTGAAATGAAATTTATCTAAATGACTTGTCAGTTGGCATTTACACTCTCTCATAAATATAAGTAATGATTTGTCAAATCTGTTCACAACTTTGGAATTTCCAATTTTTCAACTGTTGGCAACATAAAAACAATTTCTCAGCCTGGGCCACTAGGTGGTGCTATGCAAGAAGTCAGGCTCTGAAGAAGCCTTCTGTTTGCCCTTGATCCGCCTACATGGGAAAGGAACAGGAACAAAGAGATAGCCTCTGCTTTTTTTTTTTTTTTTTTCCTTCCTTTCTTTTTGATTTTTGCTTTTCTCTGAAAGAGTTTTTCTCCTATCTTGTAACTCTTTCTGAATCTTGCCTTCAAACTGCGTTCCACACATCCTGGAGGAAATAGAAGTGAAAAAGAAGACTAGAAACAAGTGTGTTTTCCTAACAAGCTTCCTTGTATTCCTGAGTCCCCTATATTGTGCATAATAATTTCTTTTGAAATCCTAAGCCTTATTTTCTTCACATTTTGAATATAATTAAGAAGCCACAAAAACACATCAAAACTAATAAGCATGATTTTATTTTCTTTTTCTGAAACTGCTCATGTAACAGTGGCTTCAGTCAACATTTATAGAATAGCTTCTAATAATAAGGCATCATTTAGGCAGTGAGGTGAATATAAAGATAAAATGACTTTGCTCTAAAGCAACTGGAACTTTCTTTTACCTTCACTTTCTATCTAGAATTTTTCTCTCTATGATGATATTTGCCCTCAAACATCAGTTCTAAAGAGATTGTGCATCCAATGGTGAAGGTCAGAATATTAATTAAGATTCTAAATTTTAAAACATCCATACTCTATATTTTTTGGTTTTAGTATATTACAGCCTTTGAAGGTGGGAAAACCTTACTGGACAGAAATAGTTCGTGGTGTTTTCACTGAAATTGCATATACTTGTTTCAGCATGTGCCCCTTATGAAAGCAGAAATGGTTTTCTGGCTGGAAGCAAGGTCCCACATAACCTAGCATTTTGAAAATGAATATGCTGATATTTTCAGTGCATGAGAAACCATTTTCTTGGTTGTTTTTATTTTTATTTATCCTGCTTCAAACCCTTAAATACTTGTCTTATTAAAATGAAATGGGTTACTAGTTCCGTGAGCATAGATGTTATGGGAAGCTACTTTACAAACTTCTTTTAGGAGATGAACTGCAGAGAGGAAGGAGAGAAGTCAAAGTTGGGAAGCTTTGGAGGCTGTTAGCATCAGACTTTAAAAAGAGGTCCAGTGTTGGACTCCGGTTTTGGGAGAAGAGGATGTTGTAGGATGTTGGTAGTACTCTGACTCCTGGTCTTGGTGGTGGTTACGAGTACGTTTGCTTTATAATCTATTATGCTGTACGTGTGTTTTACACGCTTTTCTGTACATTCTATTTCACGATAGCACTTTTATTTTCCAAAAGATAGAGAAGACATCTTAAAATGCAAAGAAAAACTTTCATTTCTTTCCCTAAGATTTCCTATTCACTTAATTTGGGGTTTCCTGGTAGCCAGACCGCTGCAGCCTTTTGCTTTCAAATGCAGGCATCAGAGAGCTTCTGGCTGACATTCCTGTCCAGTTAAGTCAGCCTCCTCTCTGGGCTGCTGGGCAGGTAACAGTCCCTTCATTAGTGGATAGAAGAAGTATCGGTTGGTCTAATCTCTTATCAAGGTTGAGAGGATTAACCTCAATGTGTCTTTGTGTCAAACTGTAATAAAAATCAGAGAAAGTAATCCAGTTGACATTTTCCTGTTTCCTGTACCCACCTTCCCATTCATGTTGTACATCCCCAAATACTGAAAAGGTTAAAAAAACATGGGGTGTGAAGTCACGAGGTGCAGGGCTCCTCCCAAATTTCTGTAGCCCCCTTGCCAGCGGCCCCTCCTGGCACATAGCTGCATCTGGTGAGAGAGATGCCTGTGCCTGATGACACTCCCATTCCAAGACGCTCGGTGGTGATTGGGCGAATGGAGGCAGCTGCAGACAACATGGATTCTCAAACTTTCAGGACCACTGTCTTGCCTGTACATGGGCCACTTCAAACGTGGTGAAATTTTCTTTGTAATCCTTCCTCTCAATAGGAAATCTCTGAAGATTTCACGTGTGAAAATTTGATGTGGCAGCAACGTTGCTTTCTAACCCTTCAGCTGGGACTTTTCAAACTGAATGATCTAGGTGGAAAAACATTAAAAGGAAAGATGTTATAACAAGGTTTCATTGCATATTTCCTTGTTTGGGAAACATTCCGCTTGCTACTAATAAACTAGAGAAAAGTTCAAAAGGCTCAAGGGAAGAAAGAAAAGAGGAAGTTTCAAAAGGAACTTGAAGAATCCATTTCTGTCTTTGAATTGTGAATTCTGACTTCCAAATAGGAGTTTGAAGTTTTAAAGGAGTTAGGAACTAGGGAGAAACTAGAAAAACAAAAGTAGTGCCAAAGGGAATATTCTCTGAGCCTCAAAGTCTGGTTTTGCTTCAGAATCTAGAACTGAGTTTTATTTTCTCCTGTCCAGGCTCCCCAGGTCTTTCCCTTGGAATTTGATGTGAAGTGAAAATCAACAGTAAAGTCTCTTTATCTTCACTTCCATTGGTTCCTCCTTTTATTCGGATGGGGGTGGGTGGGCAAGATGAGCTCCCACATTATATCTGCAAAGGACTCCAACACCATCACTGCTGAAATATTTGATTGTTCCTGATTCTGTAACTTAACAAATTGGGCATTCAGCTCTTAAGAGGATGCCTTTTGGGAACTGTCTCTCAGAGTTTTCACTTTTCACTTCCATGCTGGTTTCTCCTCCATGCTGGAAGTTCAGAAAATGGGTCTGGCAGGATGAGCTGACTCCAAATGACGAGGTTCCAGGGTCACAGCCATGGGCAGTGCTTGCCTCCTCTGAAACAGCAGCTCTAATGAGCCAATCCTGTCAGGAAGCCCTGAGGGGTGAGTTCTTTCTCACACAGAGGCCTGCTTCTTTCTGTTTAAGAATGTATTTCAGTCAGTAGATAATTATATATTTAGCATCTATCTAGATATGGTGTTATACATAGTCCTTTCTGGAAGGAATAAAAGAAAATCTCAGCCCGAATAGTCAGGGACAGATAGTGCGGATCCTAAAATGTATAAAGGATACACAAAAGAAATGTAAATTATGAATAGGCATGTAAATCAATACTTGGGGACAATATAAGCACTGAGTCTATACAAGTAAAAATAGAAGGAAAAGTCATGGAAATATGGGTTGATTGAGGTAAAACTTCTTTTAACTGTAAAGACTTCTTGGAAGAGGTTTTTGTTTTGGTTTTTTGTTTTGTTTGTTCATTTTAATGTAGAGTAGAGAAAATTGAGCAGTCTGGGAGTAATGAGGCATGCTAAGCCAGGGTCTACAGCACTGGAAAGGAGAGGTAGGCAGCAGGATGATTAAGGAAACAGAATGCGAGGAAAGGACTCAGGGCAGAGGGAAGGAAGCAAGATGGAGAAATGATGGCAGTCTGTTGAGCCAAGAGTGGGCCTCTGATGCCTTTTGAAACAGTGTGGGTGGTCAAGTCAGGCTTCTAAAGAGAACAGTTTCAGGGTGACAAAGGAAACTTATACAGGGGTGTTAAAGACTGACTAGGAGAGCCAGGGTGCTCCCATGTGTCTATGCAGAACTGTGTATGAGTAGATGCTCAATAAATACTTCTACATTCTACTTTTTTTTTAAGTTTATTTATTTATTTTGAGAGAGAGAGAGTGCATGGGGGGGCGGGCAGAGAGAGAGGGAGAGAGGGAGAGAGAGAGAATCTCATGCAGGCTCCACTCTGTCATCGCAGAGAACAATGTGGGGCTCAAACCCACCAACCTGAGATCATGACCTGAGCTGAAGTTGGATGCTTAATCAACTGAGCTACCTAGGTGCCCCTACATTCTACATTAAGACCTAGCATCCATTTTGAGTTAATTTTTGGTGAGGTGTAAGGTTGAAGTTCATTTTTTTTCCATATGTCCAGTTCTAAAACTTTTGAAATGACTATCCTTTCTCCATTGAATTGCTTTAGCATTTGTCAAAAATCAGTGGTTATATTTGTGTGCGTCTGTTTCATTGATCTATGTATGGAATTCTTCACTACCACATTGTCTTTACTATTGTAGCTTTATAATAAATCTTTATTTTTTTTCAATATATGAAATTTATTGTCAAATTGGTTTCCATACAACACCCAGTGCTCATCCCAAAAGGTGCCCTCCTCAATACCCATCACCCACCCTCCCCTCCCTCCCACCCCCCATCAACCCTCAGTTTGTCCTCAGTTTTTAAGAGTCTCTTATGCTTTGGCTCTCTCCCACTCTAACCTCTTTTTTTTTTTCCTTCTCCCCGCCCCATGGGTTTCTGTTAAGTTTCTCAGTATCCACATAAGAGTGAAACCATATGGTATCTGTCTTTCTCTGTATGGCTTATTTCACTTAGCATAACATTCTCCAGTTCCATCCACGTTGCTACAAAGGGCCATATTTCATTCTTTCTCATTGCCATGTAGTACTCCATTGTGTATATAAACCACAATTTCTTTATCCATTCATCAGTTGATGGACATTTAGGCTCTTTCCATAATTTGGCTATTGTTGAGAGTGCTGCTATAAACATTGGGGTACAAGTGCCCCTATGAATCAGTACTCCTGTGTCCCTTGGGTAAATTCCTAGCAGTGCTACTGCAGGGTCATAGGGTAGGTCAATTTTTAGTTTTTTGAGGAACCTCCACACTGTTTTCCAGAGTGACTACACCAGTTGGCATTCCCACCAACAGTGCAAGAGGGTTCCCGTTTCTCCACATCCTCTCCAGCATCTATAGTCTCCTGATTTGTTCATCTTGGCCACTCTGACTGGCGTGAGGTGATATCTGAGTGTGGTTTTGATTTGTATTTCCCTGATAAGGAGCGACGCTGAACATCTTTTCATGTGCCTGTTGGCCATCCGGATGTCTTCTTTAGAGAGGTGTCTATTCATGTTTTCTGCCCATTTCTTCACTGGGTTATTTGTTTTACGGGTGTGGAGTTTGGTGAGCTCTTTACAGATTTTGGATACTAGCCCTTTGTCCGATATGTCATTTGCAAATATCTTTTCCCATTCCGTTGGTTGCCTTTTAGTTTTGTTGGTTGTTTCCTTTGCTGTGCAGAAGCTTTTTATCTTCATAAGGTCCCAGTAGTTCATTTTTGCTTTTAATTCCCTTGCCTTTGGGGATGTGTCCAGTAAGAAATTGCTATGGCTGAGGTCAGAGAGGTCTTTTCCTGATTTCTCCTCTAGGGTTTTGATGGTTTCCTGTCTCACATTAAGGCCTTTATCCATTTTGAGTTTATTTTTGTGAATGGTGTGAGAAAGTGGTCTAGTTTCAATCTTCTGCATGTTGCTGTCCAGTTCTCCCAGCACCATTTGTTAAAGAGACTGTCTTTTTTCCACTGGATGTTCTTTCCTGCTTTGTCAAAGATGAGTTGGCCATATGTTTGTGGGTCTAGTTCTGGGGTTTCTATTCTATTCCATTGGTCTGGGTGTCTGTTTTTGTGCCAATACCATGCTGTCTTGATGACTACAGCTTTGTAGTAGAGGCTAAAGTGTGGGATTGTGATGCCTCCTGCTTTGGTCTTCTTCTTCAAAATTACTTTGGCTATTCGGGGCCTTTTGTGGTTCCATATGAATTTTAGGATTGCTTGTTCTAGCTTCGAGAAGAATGCTGGTGCAATTTTGATTGGGATTGCATTGAATGTGTAGAGAGCTTTGGGTAGTATTGACATTTTGACAATATTCTTCCAATCCATGAGCACGGAATGTTTTTCCATTTCTTTATATCTTCTTCGATTTCCTTCATAAGCTCTATAGTTTTCAGTATACAGATCTTTTACATCTTTGGTTAGATTTATCCCTAGGTATTTTATGCTTCTTGGTGCACTTGTGAATGGGATCAGTTTCTTTATTTGTCTTTCTGTTGCTTCATTATTAGTCTATAAGAATGCAACTGATTTCTGTACATTGATTTTATATCCTGCAACTTTGCTAAATTCATGTATCAGTTCTAGCAGACTTTTGGTGGAGTCTGTTGGATTTTCCATGTATAATATCATGTCATCTGCAAAAAGTGAAAGCTTGACTTCATCTTTGCCAATTTTGATGCCTTTGATTTCCTTTTGTGGTCTGATGGCTGATGCTAGCACTTCTAACACTATGTTACACAACAGTGGTGAGAGTGGACATCCCTGTCGTGTTCCTGATCTCAGGGAAAAAGCTCTCAGTTTTTCCCTATTGAGGATGATGTTAGCTGTGGGCTTTTCATAAATGGCTTTTATGATCTTTAAGTATGTTCCTTCTATCCCAACTCTCTCGAGGGTTTTTGTTAAGAAAAGTTGCTGAATTTTGTCAAATGCCTTTTCTGCATCGATTGACAGGATCATATGGTTCTTATCTTTTCTTTTATTAATGTAATGTATCACGTTGATTGATTTGCGAATGTTGAACCAGCCCTGCATCCCAGGAATGAATCCCACTTGATCATGGTGAATAATTCTTTTTATATGCTGTTGAATTCGATTTGCTAGTATCTTATTGAGAATTTTTGCATCCATATTCATAAGGGATATTGGCCTGTAGTTCTCTTTTTTTAATGGGTCTCTGTCTGGTTTAGGAAACAAAGTAATACTGGCTTCATAGAATGAGTCTGGAAGTTTTCCTTCCCTTTCTATTTTTTGGAATAGCTTGAGAAGGATAGGTATCTCTGCTTTAAACGTCTGGTAGAACTCCCCTGGGAAGCCATCTGGTCCTGGACTCTTATTTGTTGGGAGATTTTTGATGACTGATTCAATTTCTTTGCTGGTTATGGGTCTGTTCAAGCTTTCTATTTCCTCCTGATTGAGTTTTGGAAGTATGTGGATGTTTAGGAATTTGTCCATTTCTTCCAGGTTGTCCAGTTTGTTGGCATGTAATTTTTCATAGTATTCCCTGATAATTGCTTGTATCTCTGAGGGACTGGTTGTAATAATTCCATTTTCATTCATGATTTTATCTATTTGGGTCATCTCCCTTTTCTTTTTGAGAAGCCTGGCTAGAGGTTTATCAGTTTTGTTTATTTTTTCAAAAAACCAACTCTTGGTTTCATTGATCTGCTCTACAGTTTTTTTAGATTCTATATTGTTTATTTCTGCTCTGATCTTTATGATTTCTCTTCTTCTGCTGGGTTTGGGGTGTCTTTTCTGTTCTGCTTCTATTTCCTTTAGGTGTGCTGTTAGATTTTGTATTTGGGATTTTTCTTGTTTCTTGAGATAGGCCTGGATTGCAATGTATTTTCCTCTCAGGACTCCCTTCACTGCATCCCAAAGCGTCTGGATTGTTGTATTTTCATTTTCGTTTGTTTCCATATATTTTTTAATTTCTTCTCTAATTGTCTGGTTGACCCATTCATTCTTTAATAGGGTGTTCTTTAATCTCCATGTTTTTGGAGGTTTTCCAGACTTTTTGCTATGGTTGATTTCAAGCTTCATAGCATTGTGGTTTGAAAGTATGCATGGTATGATCTCAATTCTTGTATACTTATGAAGGGCTGTTTTGTGACCCAGTATGTGATCTATCTTGGAGAATGTTCCATGTGCACTCGAGAAGAAAGTATATTCTGTTGCTTTGGGATGCAGAGTTCTAAATATATCTGTCGGGGGGCCTGGATGGCTCAGTCGCTTAAGCGGCCGACTTCGGCTCAGTCATGATCTCACAGTCCGTGAGTTCGAGCCCCGCGTCGGGCTCTGTGCTGACAGCTCAGAGCCTGGAGCCTGCTTCAGATTCTGTCTCTCTCTCTCTCTCTGACCCTCCCTTGTTCATGCTCTGTCTCTCTCTGTCTCAAAAATAAACATTAAAAAAATTTTTTTAAAAATATATCTGTCAAGTCCATCTGATCCAATGTATCATTCAGGGCCCTGGTTTGTTTATTGACCATGTGTCTAGATGATCTATCCATTTCTGTAAGTGGAGTGTTAAAGTCCCCTGCAATTACCACATTCTTATCAATAAGGTTGCTTATGTTTGTGAGTAATTGTTTTATATATTTGGGGGCTCCCGTATTTGGCGCATAGACATTTATAATTGTTAGCTCTTCCTGATGGATAGACCCTGTGATTATTATATAATGCCCTTCTTCATCTCTTGTTACAGCCTTTAATTTAAAGTCTAGTTTGTCTGATATAAGTATGGCTACTCCAGCTTTCTTTTGACTTCCAGTAGCAAAATAAATAGTTCTCCATCCCCTCACTTTCAATCTGAAGGTGTCCTCAGGTCTAAAATGAGTCTCTTGTAGACAGCAAATAGATGGGTCTTGTTTTTTTATCCATTCTGATACCCTATGTCTTTTGGTTGGCACATTTAGTCCATTTACATTCAGTGTTATTATAGAAAGATACGGGTTTAGAGTCATTGTGATGTCCGTAGGTTTCATGCTTGTAGCAATGTCTCTGGTACTTTGTCTCACAGGATCCCCCCTAGGATCTCTTGTAGGGCTGGTTTAGTGGTGACGAAAAAATACGGAACGCTTCACGAATTTGTGTGTCATCCTTGCGCAGGGGCCATGCTAATCTTCTCCGTATCGTTCCAATTTTAGTATATGTGCTGCCAAAGCGAGCACTATAATAAATCTTTAAACAGGTAATGCAATCCATCCAAATTTATTCTTAAAAAAAATTTTTTTTAATGTTTATTTATTGTGAGAGACAGAACATGAGTGGGGAAGGGCCAGAGAAAGAAGGAGACACAGAATCTGAAGCAGGCTCCAGGCTCTGAGCTGTCAGCACAGAGCCTGACATGGGGCTTGAACCCACGAACTGTGAGATCATGACCTGACATGAAGTCGGATGTTTAACCAACTGAGCCAGCCAAGCACCCCAATATTTTTCAAAATTGTTTTGGCTATTTCAGTTCCTTTGCCTTTCCATATAAAATGTAAAAGTAATTTGTCTATATCTGTACAAAATCCTGCTACAATTTTGATTGGAATTGCATGAAATCTACAGATCAATTTGAGAAGAATTGGCATCTTTATTAAGTCTTTCAATCCACAAACACAGTATGTCTATTTATTTAGATCTTACTTGATTTATTTCATCATTACAGTTGGCCCTTGAACAACATAGGTTTGAACTGCATGGGTCCACTTGTGTGCAGATTTTTTTCAATAAATGTAGTACAGTACTGTAAATGTAGTTTCTCTTCCTTATAATTGTCTTAGTAATATTTTCTTTTCTCTAGCTTACTTTATTGTAAGAACACAGCATATAATACATATAACATACAAAATATGTGTTAATTGTTTTATTTATTCATTAAGGCTTCCAGTCAACAGTAGCCTATTAGTAGGTACGTTTTGGGGGAATCAAAAGTTACATATGGATTTTTGATTGTGTAGGGGATTGGCGCTCCAACCCCTGTGTTGTTCAAAAGTCAGCTGTGTTTTGTTTCAGCATAGAGATCCTGTACATGTTTTTGTTAGATTTATTACCTAAGTATTTCAGTTTTTGGAGCTAGTACACTTTTTTTGCTTGTTTGTTTTCAGTTGTTTGGCTAGTATACAGAAATATCATTGATTTTTTGAGTATTGACCTCACCCACAAACTTGCTAAATTCGCTTGTTAGTTCTAGGAGTTTTGTTTTTGGTTTTTTAGATTCCTAGGGATTTTCTACACAGACAGTCATGTTGTCTATAAATAGGAATGTGTATTTTTCTTTCCAGTCTTATGCCTTTATTTCTTTTTCTTGCTTTATTTCACTGGCTAGGACTTCCAGCATAATGTTGAATAGAAGTGATAAGAGGAGACATCCTTGCTTTGTTCCTGATCTTGCAGGGATGCATTGTGTCTTACACCACTGTGTATGATGTTAGGTGTAGGTTTTATGTAGGATACCTTGTACTTGCTGATCCCTCTCTCTGCAATTGCCTTCTCTGAAAATGAAGGCAGATAGTAGGGTGATGCTTCTCTCACCTGAACCTCTTAACTAAATTCTGTTTCTACTCTTGCCTTTTACAGTCTAACAGCTAAACTACAGTCTTTCCAAAAACGTAACTCTGATCATCTCATTCCTTTGCTTAAAACCTCCAATGGCCCCTTATCACATGTAGAATAAAATCCAAATTCTTTTCCTTTTCTACAAACTCTTACATGGTCCATCCCTGCCCTTCTCTCTGTCCCTATCTCTTGAACTTTTACCCTTCACTCTCTGTCTTCATTCTATTCCTCAGATATTCCAAGTCTTGTTCCTGACTCTGCAACTAGCTGCTCAGTCTGCCTGGAACATTCTTTCTCCAAATCTTTACAGGTCTGTTTCCATCTTCTGATCCAGAATCCTGCTCATATATCACTTCCAAAGAGAGGCCTTCTCTGTCCACCCAGTGGAGAGTGGCCCCACACTTCCACACTAACTCTGTTATACTGCCCTGTATAACTATCTCCGTTGGGATCTGACGTTGTCCTGTCCTATCTGTATATCACCCTCCTTCCCCAATCCCCGGTGCTAGACTGTATGCTCCTTGAGAGCAGAGACCTTATTAGTCTTTTTTTTTCTTAACCATGGTATATCCAGGACCTAGAGCAATGCCCAGTGCATAGTAAGTCCTCAATAAATCTTTGTTAAATAACTTGGTAACTCCTGCAAGGTAGAAACTAAAGCTGAAATCCAAATCTTGACTCTGTATTTAATTTACTCTGTATTTAGAGAAAATTTAAGATTCTGTATTAATTTACTAGGGCTGCCACAGTAAGGCACCACAAATAAACAGTGGTTTAACCAAGAGAAATGTCTCACAGTTCTGCAATCTAGAAATCCAAGACTAAAGTGTCGAGAAGTTTGATTTCTTCTGATGCCTCTCTCCTTGACTTGCAGATGGCTGCCTTCTCAGTATTCTCACGTGGTCATCCCTTGGTCTCTGTGTATATTGTGTACCCCAATCTCCTCTTCTTATGAGGATACCAGTCATATTGGATTAGGGCTCACCCATATGACCTCATTTGACTTGAATCACCTTTTAGAAGTCCTGTCTCCAAATGCAGTCACATTCTGAAGTATTGGGGGTTAGGATGTGAACATATGAATTTGAGTGGGAGGGGGCGATACAGTGCAACCCATAACAGGTCACTAAGAGCTGAGGGAGCTGTTCAATATAAGCCTGATACCTATGGGACATGTGGGGGCCACCACCTTTCCGCATAAGCCCCAGGGACAGCTGTAACCTGCCAGAGAGTGTTTGCAGCCTCACCCAGTCAGGGAAGGAGAGCTCTGCTCTCTCCCCTTTCCTTTCTCCCTTTTTCCATACCAGAGGAACTATCTAGAGAAGAGAGAAGACTTCCTCAAGCCATGAGAGCCATCAATCCAGCCTGGAAGGAAAGGGAGAGTGGGGGGAAAAAAGCTTTGAATTAATATGATATCAAAAGTTAAAAACAAATAAGAATGAATCTTCAAAACCAAAAGAAATATTTAATAACAGAAAATATCTGAAAATCTGTGAATGGGGCAGAAATATGGTTAAGAGAACTGCCATCCTCACAGAAGGGTAGGTCAGCGTGGGTGGGGGAAGTGACAGGAAAAGGTGATATGTTTTTTGTTTATCCCCAATGAATTGAGATGCCTCAATATGCTGATTTCATGCTCCAGACACAGCAGAGAACCACAAAACTTTCTGTATATGTGACCCTAGGAGGCTGTCCGTTTCCTCCCAGCATCAGCCTGGAGTGGGCGAGAGTCAGATTCTTGTCTCAGGAATAGGGCAAGTGACACCGAGGGTCACTCATGAATAACAGAAGTAGCAAATGGTAATTACCTGGGCTCTTCATCTCCAACAATCTGTAATCAGAACTGCAGTTCAGTGCTTGGTCTACCCAGCTGTGCAGTTCTGTCTCATGTAACCGTCTTGTGTACCTGAAAAGACTGTTAGCCCTGTGAGAACAGAGACTGCGTCTTCTATTTTATGCATATATATAGCATATGGTTGGGACTGTTTACAGTACTTCACAGCTCCACGCCATTGCCCACATGAGTTCTGCTTTCTGGAGTTACTTCTGTCCCCCACCTCCACACTCATCACCACACCTTCCATCATTCCCCCTCTCCTGCTTCCTAATCCTAATCTCCCCAACTCTGCCCTGACCTCACCTCCTTCAGGAAATTTTGGGTTGGGCCCAACTCCTTGCATCAGTGGAATGTAAATTCCATGAGGAAAGGATTTTGTCCATTTAGTTAGGTCCTCTTTCTAACTCCTAGAGAAGCCGCTGGCACCTACGAGGTGTTCATTTGAGTCTGTTCAGGCAGAGAGTGCAGTTTGTGACCAGAATTTCCTGGTAGTCCTGAGAGCACTGGAAGTGTGTTGGAAATATGGGTCATCCCATGGTTTATGGTGTTAGTTGGAAGCCCACGATCATTGGACATCTATTTAACAAGTTGTGAAATTTGGAGAAGAACTTCCATTTAGAATTCTGTAATCTGAATCTAGAAGAACAAGTATGAA